>NC_091782.1:4242424-4545454 GCF_029378745.1 Bos indicus | reverse complement strand
AGTTTTTCATCCTGTTCAACTGAATTCCCATAGCATACTTACTGACAATATTTTAATCATCAACTATCATATTAGGTTATAATATCTAATTTTAAAAATAAGCAGCAATCTTCTGGAAGAGGGTTTTGACAAATGATTAGCTCTTGAATCAGGCAGCCTGGTAACAAAAGCAGGCGACAAGAGAAAACTCTCCTGAGCCAGAGGACTCCTCATTGCTGCGCCTTCCTTCCAAGGCCCTCAGGTGTGAGAGTCTCCTGCCACTCAGAGGCCAGACACAAACACAGGGCTACCAGGACACTCTGAGGCCAAAACAGAGTTGCTCATCCCCTGAGGGAATTTGGTAGAAAGCCAAAGAACAATTAATGAAGGAAAACATGGCACTTCACTATGGCTGAAAAGCAGATGCTTCCCTTCACTACCACAGGCTTGAAACCAAAGAATAAATCAGTTATGCAAAACTCAGGGCTAGGGGACAGGCAGACTGATAAGACACACCCTGAGACTTTCTCAGAATTGAAGGAGAAAGAGACTGAAGCAATCACACTAGCATACTGGACAATAAATTTATGTTTAACCCTCATATTTACTTAAACTATAAATAGAACATTATTTACTCATACTTTAAGAAACCATTCTTTGTTAATAAAATTGTTAGCTTTAAACATAGACTTTTATATCCAGTCAAGTATCATTTAAATTTGAGGGTCCAATAGGGTATTTCCAAGTACACAGGCTCTCAGTCACAAAAAACAAACAAACACACACTCAGAGAAGTATGTAAACAAAACAAAAACAGCCAACAAACAACAAAAATCTAAGCAGACAGCACCACAGATAAGGGCAGTAAGGATGATTAACTAAGAAAAGCACAATTTTGTTTTTAAAAAATCAAGGATCAAAGTATAAAAGTCTGTCCATAAAACAAAATTCTTTAGTGGGGGGCTGTGCGGAGAGAGTCCCCAGGACTGGGAAGGGGCACAGTGCCCGCTGAGGAGGAGGAAGAGGGATCTGGACTCGATTCATCCACAGGGAGGTGGGCGCAGGAGAGCTGGGGGTCCCCCCTCACCTCCAGCACTGGCTGCAGGGGTGCTCGTCTGCCCAGGCCTCAGAGGACCCCTGCTTTAGTGCACCCAGTGAGGCCTTGACGCCTGGGGAGGAGGGGGGGAGGGTAAAAACCTCAGCTTGTCTCCCCAGCCCCTAACTAGGGTGGGCACCCAGCTGCCCGCAGCAGTAACCGGCTCATCACTGCACCCTCTGTGGATAGCTCTCCTTCCTTCCCTGGCTTCTCACTTCTACACCCCACACCCATCCCGTGTGTGTGGGGGGGTGGGTGTGTGTGTGTGGAGGTGGGCTGTAAGCCTAGACAGAATCTTAAGCTAAAGGGAATCACCCTAAGAATAAAAAGAATGTGTGACTATCAAACCAAAGGAGCAAAGTAGAATTATCCAATTTTAAATGAGAAACTACCAAACAACTGAATAGCCCTCAGTTCAGTTCAGTTCAGTCACTCAGTCGTGTCCAACTCTTTTCGACCCCATGAATCGCAGCATACCAAGCCTCCCTGTCCATCAGCAACTCCCGGAGTTCACTCAGACTCACGTCCATCGAGTCAGTGATGCCATCCAGCCATCTCATCCTCTGTCGTCCCCTTCTCCTCCTGCCCCCAATCCCTCCCAGCATCAGAGTCTTTTCCAATGAGTCAACTCTTCTCATCAGGTGGCCAAAGTATTGGAGTTTCAGCTTTAGCATCAGTCCTTCCAAAGAACACTCAGGACTGATCTCCTTTAGGATGGACTGGTTGGATCTCCTTGCAGTCCAAGGGACTCTCAGGAGTCTTCTCCAACACCACAGTTCAAAAGCATCAATTCTTCGGTGCTCAGCCTTCTTCACAATCCAACTCTCACATCCATACATGACCACAGGAAAAACCATAGCCTTGACTAGACGAACCTTTGTTGGCAAAGTAATGTTTCTGCTTTTGAATATGCTATCTAGGTTGGTCATAGCTTTCCTTTCAAGGAGTAAGCGTCTTTTAACTTCATGGCTACGGAAAACCCAAAAAGCTAAACAAACAAAAAAAAAGTCCTTTCTAAAAGACACAAAAAATAAACTAAAAGAAGACTCTTACAGAATTGTGACTGAGGCACTGACAAAACAAATGGCAAATACCAGATTCCAAAATGTGTGTGAGAAGATTGTTATTTGCCAAACATACAAAGAAAATGGCTACAAATCTATTATACAAGTCTGGAACTCCCTTAAGCTCTTCAAGCATTTTTTAAGAATTGAGAAGAAGTGGAAAGGCAGGAGATACTCGAAGGATTTCCTTAAAGAAGCACTGCCCGCATCCAAGCTGATGGGACCAGCAGAGAAGGGCCACGTCTGCGGGGTGACTGTGCCGCACCAACAGCAGGACCAGCAGCACACGAGGGCCTCACACGGGCAGCGGTGAGCCACGTCCCGGACGGAAGCCCGCGCAGGGTCACTGCAAACCATGTCCAGCAGGGCCACTTCGGGGCACTGGGAGCTGGCACCAGGGGAGATGGCAGTGCAGCGCTGACTCCCACAAAAAGGAAATCAGCTGACAGAATCAAGGACACATTTGTGCCCCAAGACCGGGAAGCACCGAGGAAGCCAGGACGAAGTCCCAGAGAGAGAAGCACCTGCTACCATCGGCACACAGAGGCCCTGGCACCACACCACCCTGCCACCCTGCTCCGTGCCCGCTCCAGGGGCCTCAGGGCCTGGCCCGCTTGGGAAGAGCTGGGAGTGAAGCCATCCGCATTCCCCTCCCAGACCACAAGGCCTGTCCCAGAGAAAAAGAGATATAACTTACATTATCTGGCTATTCCTACTACTAATTGAGATATGTTTACAACTAGAAATCACTGAGGCAGCTGAGAAAAATTATTTAAGAGTGACCAGGAGTTGGCCTGGATGGGAGGTAAGTCTGGGAGAGAATGGGTACATGTACATGAATGGCTAAATCCCTTCACTATTCATCTGAAACTATCACGACACTGTTAATCAGCTACACTCCAATATAAAGTTAAAGAAAGAGTGCGCAGAAGAGACATGAGCTGAGGGTATTGTCAAGGAAAGGCCTTTTCCTTCTATTGCCTGCTGCTGCTGCTAAGCTGCATCAGTCGTGTCCGACTCTGTGCGACCCCACAGACGGCAGACCATCAGGCTCCTCCATCCATGCGCACATAAAGAGGGGGCGAGACACAGAGCTGCGTTTCCCTACCTTCAGGAGCTATGGCTCTCCAGCATAACAATTGTAACTATTTTTTTTTAATGTGTTTATTTTACATTGGAGGATGAATGCTTTCTAATATTGTGTTGTTTTCTGCCATATATCAATTATAACTACATTTAATTTTTAAATGACCATAAAAAAAACAAAATAAAATGACCCCATGCTGCTCTCCATTCTTTTTCTTCCTCCAACCTCTGTTAGTGCTAAACATCTTTGGAAAAGTTAATGTTTTAATTTCTCTGTTGTTGACACTGAAAAGCAGCTAGTGTCTTCTATCCATATATTTTACAAAGACCTTTATTTTCCTATTATTCAACGTACCTTCAATACTACCTACCCTAAAAACTGGAGCACTGGAGAAGTTTCTTCAATATCATAGGTAACAGTAAACCACCCATAAATGGATCACTTCTAACAGTTAATAAACTACCTCACTTATGCACAGATCAGAATACGGAGCTCTGAATAAATTTTTGGTGTCAATGACAAGATCACCAATAGCAAGTGTTTATTCCTCATTAACAAGATCATTCCAAAAAAGTCACCATATTTTAATACAATTCAGAAAATACTCTCCAAGATACATAATATGCAGAGTTAATTCTGTCCTCAAACCACTGACAGATACTACAAGATGGTCTGCAGGCCAGTCCAGAGTGGCTGAGGAGCAGGATCAGTGTCACCCGGGAGGCGGCGGGAAAGCAGGCTCTTGGAGCCACCGCAGACCTAGGGAAGTCAGGCTGCATTTTAATGAGCTCCCCAGGGGATTCCTGTGCACAGCAGATTGGAAGAAACACTGCTCTAGAGAACACTGGAAAAGGCCAGCTGGAATCACAAGGCTTTAAAAACACTATTATAGATATTACTAAGGATTTAAAATGTTGGCCCCTATTCTTTTTGACACTTTATAACCTAAAGCACACAAATTATTCAATGAACCAATTTGTCACAGATTCCATGCTCATGTAACTTCAAAACAAACCTGACGTTGCAATCTAATTCTGTTATTTCTTAATTCTTGTGTTTATAATTATAACTTAAAACCAGTTTCTTGTCCAGAGCTATTCAATTTCCAACAATTTATATTCATTTATATTTGTGAAATAAAGTTTTTTTTTTTTTTTTTTTTTTAAGAAAATAAGTGTTTTCTTCTACTTATGTGAGTTCAGTATAGTCGCTTAGTCATGTCCGAGTCTTTGCAACCCCATGGACAGCAGCACACCAGGCTTCCCTGTCCATTACCAACTCCCAGAGCTTGCTCAAACCCATGTCCACTGACTTGGTGACACCATCCAACCACCTCATCCTCTGTTGTCCTCTTCTCCTCCTGCCTTAAATCTTTCCCAGCATCAGGGTCTTTTCCAATGAGTTGGCTCTTCGCATCAGGTGGCCAAAGTATCAGAGTTTCAGCTTTAGCATCAGTCCTGCCAATGCACATTCAGGACTGATTTCCTTCAGGACGGACTGGCTGGATCTCCTTGCAGTCCAAGGGACTCTCGAGAGTCTTCTCCAACACCACAGTTCAAAAGCATCAATTCCTAGCGCTCAGCTATTTATGTGCATAATCTCAAATAACAGGTCTTAAGTCTAAAACCTCATTTCCATATATTTAGTCAGAAGCTTTTTTTTTTTCCTGAGAACCAAGTCACAGTAAAAAACTGTAATGAAAATCTCTTTTATGTTGTATGCAACTTTCTAAGTATGGTTTCTATTGCCAAGGGTGGACTTCCTTAAGAGTTTAAGAGGAGTCATCTGGGGTGCTAAAGACTTCCTAATATGATCTGCACTCTGTTCTAACCTACTGACAAGGAAATCATGTTTCCACATGCCTCACTGTGCAATTAAGCCAGTACTCTAAGAACATAACCACCCCTTGGAGCAACAATCTTGCTGTAATAGGTCTTTTAAATGAATTATAATAATTTTTTTTAAATATAATTTTTATGTATCTTGAATAACACATTTTTAGAATAAAAATTAGTAGGTCATAATTTTTTAAGGCATAGTGTTTCAGTCACTGAATCTCCATCAGAACTCATTCTGCCCACCTTACCTTTTCTCCCTACTCTTTATTTCTGCTTAATTAAATCATCACTGGAATCTACACTAGAAGCAGATGTTACCTGGTGCCAATTGTCATCCTGCACCCCTGCCTCTGAGAACACCTCTCCCTCTCTGAACAGCAGCCTACAGTTTAGGCAGCCAACCCTACCATCTGCCCTGGGGGGGCCACATGTGCAACAAGCCGATTAGGTTAATCATCTTCCTCTAACTTCTCACTGTAATCTGGTCAAAGGTGGTCTGATCAGATAAAAGCTCTGGACTTTTGATGCACAGTTGTGGGAAGTAACCTTGGGTCCCCAAGGATGTGAACAAAGCACTGTAACCCTGCAGCCTAGAGGAAAATCAACATGAGGAGGAACCCCACATTGGGAGGGTGCCAGCCGGGAGATTAGTGAGGCTACCATCCCAACAAAACCGCAACTGAAAGCTACTCCCACTAACAAGTCAACTGACGGTAAATAAGTCAGTGTGAAATCTATTTTCTGCTGTCAGTAGCCAAAAGCATTCTTATGGAGCCTAAAAAAAAAGCATAAAAGAATGTCCAATATGTCAAATTGACATAATGTTGCCACTGTTTGTTCCTTAATTCAAATAGGGATGTGAGGGGAAAAAAGCTAAGGCTTAAGACCTGGCTCAGTATCCACCCTCTGCCATTTTAACAGAGTTGGCTAAAAAAAGTTACATTTTAAGAAAAGCTTTTAACAGATCTATTTATATACTTATGATAGCTTTAAAACGTTAAGTACAGGGAGATTAAATCTGTTTAAAGCCTTCTAGTCCAAATGAAACAAAGGGAAAAGAAATTTGAGTATCACCCATAGTAAATTAAAATGTTCAGTTCAGTCGCTCAGTCGTGTCCGACCCTTCGCGACACCATGAATCACAGCACACCATGCCTCCCTGTCCATCACCAACTCCTGGAGTTTACCCAAACTCATGTGCATAGAGTCGGTGATGCCATCCAGCCATCTCATCCTCTGTCGTCCCCTTCTCCTCCTGCCCCCAATCCCTCCCAGCATCGGAGTCTTTTCCAATGAGTCAACTCTTCACATGAAGTGGCCAAAGTACTGGAGTTTCAGCTTCAGCATCAGTCAGTTCCTCCATTAAGATGTAAATACTAATAATTACGGACTCTCGTTTTAGTTTCTGGCAAAGAATGTCTTTTGTAAACATATGAAAGAGAAATGGATGATATATGCAGAGTACGTCATGAGAAACGCTGGGCTGGATGAAGCACAAGCTGGAATCAAGATTGCCAAGAGAAATATCAATAACCTCAGATATGCAGATGACATGACCCTTAGGGCAGGAAGAGAAACTAAAGAGCCTCTTGATGAAAGTCATAGAGGAGAATGAAAAAGCTGGCTTAAAACTCAACATTCCAAAAATGAAGATCATGGCATCCAGTCCCATCACTTCACGGCAAATAGATAGGGAAACAAGGGAAACAGTGACAGATTTTATTTTCTTGGGCTCCAAAACCACTGCAGATGGTGACTGCAGCCATGAAATTAAAAGACATTTGCTCCTTGGAAGAAAAGTTATGACCAACCTAGATAGCATATTCAAAAGCAGAGACATTACTTTGCCAACAAAGGTCCGTCTAGTCAAAGCTATGGTTTTTCCGGCAGTCATGTATGGATGTGAGAGTTGGACCATGAAGCATGCTGAGCACCAAAGAATTGATGCTTTTGAACTGCGGTGTTGGAGAAGACTCTTGAGAGTCCCTTGGACTGCAAGGAGATCCAACCAGTCCATCCTAAAGGAGATCAGTCCTGAATGTTCATTGGAAGGACTGATGCTGAAGCTGAAGCTCCAATACTTTGGCCACCTGATGCCAAGAGCTGACTCATTTGAAAAGACCCTGACGCTGGGAAAGGTTGAAGGCAGGAGAAGGGGACGAGAGAGGATGAGATGGTTGGATGGCATCACCGACTCAATGGACAAGAGTCTGAGTAAACTCCAGGAGTTGGTGATGGACAGGGAAGCCTGGCATGCTGCAGTCCATGGGGTCACAAACAGCTGGACACAACTGAGCGACTGAACTAAACTGAACAAGTTAAAATAAGAAGTCTGTGACAAACTCGATGAGCCAAGTTAAAAAAATTAACACACGATAATGAACACAGTCTTATGGCAAAAACTGGAAAAAGGGTTATAACCTCAACTGCAGTGGAAATTAAAATATTTTTAGCTACCTGGTCTTTTTCTTTAAATTAGGGACCCAAATGATATCCTTAATGTACAATTGCAACATTTTCTCCTTTTTATTCATATACAAATAAAATCATTTTTCACATTTGACCAGTTCTTTAACTTCATTTTGAAATAATTGTAGACTCACACAAACTTGTCTTATTAGAAATACATAATGGTAATTACTTTCTCAAAAAATAACCACACTAATGAAAAAGTAATACTGGCAAATCACCGTGTTAAAAGCTTAAAAAGAAATAAACCAACCTATTTATTTCTCACAAAAAGAATGCATTATATACTGAGAATTTAGAGAAAAAAGCTAGGTAGGTAAAAAGGGGAATTCTGCCCACAATTTAGTCTTAGATCCTGTCATGGTAGCTCTTTCCTTTCACTTGTACCTCATACTTCTCTGAATTTGTGCAGCCCTGAAAAGGCTGTACCCACACACATTAATGTCATAACAAAATGCCATTTTGTTTGCCGGAGTTTTCCTTTTTCTTATAGTAGTTTCCATTCTCTGACTACATAGTCATTTCCCTGGAGTCAGAGAAGACATTTCATAGTTTCTGACTTACTAGGTCTGGGAATGCCTGTATGAGTCATGTAATTCTAAGGCAGACACAAACAGTCTATAGTATAAAGTATTATTTACCACCCAATGAGATCTTTATAAGAATAAGGGCCTGGGGTTTTCAAAAATACTTTGGAATTAATTTAAATATTCTTAAAGAGAAATCCTTCTATGGGGAACAAAAAAGGCAAAATTCTTTGTTCAGCCAAAAGAACACATCCAAACAGACTAAAGACACCCACAACTTACCTCGATAGTAGGCCTTGGTTATCGCGTCAAACTCCTCCTGACCCGCTGTATCCCATAACATGAGCCTGACGTCTTCGTCATTAACTCTGAAACGAGATGAATTTATTTTATATGCAAAGGAAATGTCTTTATTTTTAAAATCTGGAGGTATTAAAACTACATTGTGGGCTTCAATCTGAAAAAGTCTAAGTGCTTTTAAGTGCTGAGACCATTAACCACAGTGAGAGTAAAGGGTGAAAGACACCCCCTAACGCTGTCACTTTACACGATTTGGAGTTACCTGTTGTGTTTCTTCCTTCAACAACAGTCACAGATAGAGGTGGCTCTAGGACTAGCATCAGAAGGGCCCACACCTGCAGATTCAACCAACCACAGACAGAATATATTTGGAGGGCTTCTCGGGTGGCTCAGTGGTAAAGAAGACATGGGTCCGATCCCTTATCCTGGGAGATCCCACACAGAGCCACTGAGCCTGCGAATCACACTATGGAGCCTGTGCTCCAGAACCAGGAGCCGGACTTCCGAGCCCGCGCGCCACAACCACTGAAGTCACACCCTAGAGCCTAGTGCCGCACATGAGAAGCCTCCTCGATGAGAAGCCCACACACCGCAACTAGAAAAAAGCCCACTCAGCAACAAAGACCCAGCACAGCCAGAAATAAATAAAATTATTTTTTGAAAATATGTGGGAAAAACTCTAGAAAGTTCCAAAAAGCAAAACCTGAACATGCCATGTGTCCGGCAACTATTCACGCAGCATTTACCTTGTATTAGATGTTGTAAGTGATGTGGAGATAATGAAAGTCTATGGGAGCATGTGTGGAGGTTAAATGCAAACACTATGCCATCTGGTACATGGAACTGAGTGTCTGTGGAGGCTGGTATCCACAGGATCCTGGCCTGTCCTGAGAAAGCTTCCTCAGGTCAGCTGCCGCCTCCGGCCAGCCTACTCTAACGCGGAGACCAGAGAGAGAGGACCAAGCAGCTCACCGCGCGGGCCCCTTAACGCAGACACTGACTGTTCTGTGCACCTCCTGTGTTACTCACGGGCAGCAGTCCCTTTATAGAGCCACTGCCAACAGCCAGTCAGCAAGTCCTGAACCGTGGTTCTGAGCAAAAATACCCGGCAAGGGGCCTTCAAGCTCCTGGTTACAACTGCATCAACCAATCAATATATAACTTCTTTTTCTGCATTGTTCTATTTAAAGACACCTTATTTAATATATATTGTTGATTCATCAACTTTGAACTCATGGCCAACAGCACTATTACTGGTACTTGAAAGAAGCTTCTTTAATACATGTGTCTTCTCCACGAGGCACATCACAGCTCACCAGACAGCACTTCAGTTCTAGGCTTGGGGCCGTTTTAAACAGCAAAACCAACAAAACACACAAAAACAGAACAGGAAAAGGCCACTTATGTACTTATGAGAGATGAAACAAAAAGATGGAGGTCGTCCCGTTCAGCCTCAACCAGACCTGTGTGTGCAGGTGACGCAAATGTTTTGAGGCTCTGTACATGTCCATGAATGGGGTCCCGAGTCTGGGGTCGCAAATACATTTTAGCAAGTAGTGAATCCGAACATACAAAGTCCACAAATAATGAGAAGTAACTAACTGCATACTTAAAATATTAACATGGAATCTACAAATAATGAGGGTCAACTATATACTTAAAATATTAATTTGGTCCAGATAACAAGTACAAAAATAAACATCATCAAGATTTAAAATGAATCCTCTTAAGACACCTAAGAAAGGAAGCAAAAACAGAAGTATTTTTAGAAAGAAGGTGAACAGATTATAAATTCAACAATTTTTACAACAATGAACACAATTATCTCTGATGCTAATGTCTGGGACAGTTACGTCAGATTTGTTTAATGTTACTTCTCTGTGATAAATTTTAGTTTGTCTCCTACAATTTAAAATAACCTCAAAAGTTCTCAGGACTAAGGACAAAAATTGTTACTTTGATGTGTTTTAGAACTGGATTTCCTTTTCACAGGCGTATTTAATCCCCTCAAATCCTTCTCTTATTCTTTAAAGTAAAAATAAATTATTAATTCTCTAACTTCTACATAGTCCTGTCCAGTTTTAAAAAGAGAAGATTATACAAACAGATCCCTTAATATATAAGAGATGAAAATTACTGTGAAAGGTAACTTTCCTTCCAAATAAAATTGTGGACAGAAATCTCAGCAGAATCAAGCACTACTTTCTATCTAAGAAGTGCCCACGATGGGACGTCCCTGTGGCCTGGTGGTTAAATCGACTTGCAGCACAGGAGACACGGGCTCAACCCTGGTCAGGGAACCAAGGTCCACAAGCCACGGAGCAACTGAGCCCACGTGCTGCAACCAGAGTCCGTGCGCCACAACTGAGACCCAACACAGCCAAATAATCAATGAAATTTTTTAAAAACGTGCCCAAGGTGCCACCAATAAATATAAAACAGATATAAGTAGAAAAAAAGAGAGAAGGGAGAAGGGTAGCAAAAAAGAAGAAAAATGACAGAGGAAAGGGAGAGATGGAGGAGGGGGGAGAAAGACGGTGAGGACACACGGAGGAGTGAGTGACTGAACATCGCTGCCGCCCGACGCCTAGCGTTTGTGCGGTAACCAGTCACCGTCGTTCCGACACCGTCATCGGACACTGCTCACAAACCAAAACCCAGAGGATAAAATGGCCAAGTACATACTGGATTTGTCGCTCCAAAAAATCAACTCCAATGGTTTTCTTGTAGTCTTTTGTAAAAATGCCTTTGCAATACCGCTGAATCATACTTGACTTTCCAACTGCACCGTTCCCTACAACCACCATCTTGATGGCCACTTCCATATCTTCCTCCAACATTTTTGGAGTTGAAAAGGTTTCTGTGCCAACTTTAATTCCAGGTGATCAGATCTTCTCTCTCAAACCTGTGGTTTAAAATGAAATTATTCTTTTCATGACATAAAAATAAGCTATAATTATTTTATCAAGAAATAATCAAACTGAATTCCAAGAATTTGTTTCCATGATGAAGGGCCCCCCTCCCCACTCTGTTCATCTAACTTAAATTCTATGAAAAGAGAGACAATAATATTCACTTTTGAATCCTTATCAATAGCACAATGTATGACTTTTAGGTAGTGATAAATGAGTAGATTCTGCCTTTCACAAAGATTAGCCGATAAAGACTATGGGCTTTAGAGTTGAGGCCTGACTTAAAGTTGCCTTTTACTGGTTCTGTGCTCTTTGTGAAGTTATTGCTTATCCTCTTCAAGCTTCAGTTTTCTGAAGATATTTAACCTCACAGGATCATTGATTGATACATATAAAGCACTTAGCACAGTGAAAGTTAAGCATTCAAAAAATGGTAGTTTCATACACCAGAAGAAATCCTCCATAGATAGTTAACACCAAATGGGAAACAAATACAAAGTCTAAGGGAACTGCTCATCATCCTCACAAGTGATAATTAACATCCCTAGGTCCGCACCCAAAAGGGTCTTGTGTAATATACTATGCAACCAAGTGACAGCATCCAGCTCTTAAGTTACAGCACTTTAGTATTTAGGTTACAATGAATCCATTACCCATAATCTTACAGCATACTTTTTTTCTTTACTTTCAGACTGCTGCTACTGCTAAGTCACTTCAGTCGTGTCCGACTCTGTGCGATCCCATAGACGGCAGCCCACCAGGCTCTCCTGTCCCTGGAATTCTCCAGGCAAGAACACTGGAGTGGGTTGCCATTTCCTTCTCCAATGCAGGAAAGTGAAAGTTAAGTCGCTCAGTCGTGTCCAACTCTTAGCAACCCCATGAACTACAGCCTACCAGGCTCATCTGTCCATGGGATTTTCCAGGCAAGAGGACTGGAGTGGGTGCCATCGCCTTCTCCGTTACTTTCAGACTAGTTACAGTTATTCACACAATGGAAGCAGTAGTACGTGTACTGTTTGCATTTTAGACTGAATGAACTGTCTAGACCCTTAGAACAGAGGGCTAATTTTTTCACATTTCTTAAAATTATTAATGCTATCCAAGTTCCTACCTACTTAACTATTATATTCTAGCTACCTGAACCAAAAATTCATTTATACAACCACTACACAAAACATGTCTGAAATGTGAAGAGCATTCCTTTCTTTGTCCCTAATGGAGACTCAGTAACTGACCCTAGTGCTCCATAAACTTGCATGATTTAAGAAGCATCTAAAAGTACTTGTTAAAGTACAAGTTCTAGGTCTCCACTTCAGACATAATTAAATTATTAAAACAACCTAAAGTATCAGAACCAAAGAAAGATGACAGAAGCAAAAATATGGATAAATACAGAGAGACTTATCCTCTTGAATGTTCTATGTTACATGTGACAGTTGAAAGAAAAATCATAATACTGTTCGATGTGGTTTTCAATATACGTAGAGAAAACATTTAAGACAATTATTTATATATGGGAGAGAACAAAAGGATGTGAAGGGAGGTAAGGTTTCTATACTTCGCTTGGGCTTGTAAAATGCTGACACCAATAGACTGTGATAAATTATCTACACGGCTAAACAAGTTACACAAAGAAATACTCAAAAATACTAGAAAACATGATAAAACAAAATGAAATTATAAAAACACCATAAAAATATCAGAATGTAATTGACATTTATAGAGCTGTCCACACAACAGCAGAACATTCTTCAAGCACCCACTGAACATGTATCAAGATAGGACATAGTCTAGGCCATCAAACAACCCTCAAAAAAATTAAAATAAAGAGACCACAGTGGGATCAAACTAGAAGTCAGTAACAGAAAGATAACAGGAAAGTCTCCAAGCATTTGGAAACTAAAAACAGATTTCTCAACAATCCATGGGCCAAAACAGAAGCTCAAGAGAAATTTTAAAAATAACTGAATTGAAATAAAATGAAAATACAAAGTGTCAAAAGTTTGTTGGACACAGCTAACTTAGTGCTGAGAGAGAAAATTTACAACACTAAATAGAGTCCCTTGGACTGCAAGGAGATCCAACCAGTCCATTCTGAAGGAGATCAGCCCTGGGATTTCTTTGGAATGATGCTAAAGCTGAATCTCCAGTACTTTGGCCACCTCATGCGAAGAGTTGACTCACTGGAAAAGACTCTGATGCTGGGAGGGATTGGGGGCAGGAGAAGATGATGACACAGGATGAGATGGCTGGATGGCATCACTGACTCGATGGACGTGAGTCTGAGTGAACTCCGGGAGTTGGTGATGGACAGGGAGGCCTGGCGTGCTGTGATTCATGGGGTGGAAAAGAGTCGGACACAACTGAGTGACTGAACTGAACTGAACTGAAATGCTTACCTTAGAAAGGAAGAAAAGTCTCAAAGCAATAACCTAAGGTCCCACGTCAAAAAACTGGAAAAACAAGTGCAAAATAAACCCAAAGCAAGCAAAAGGATGGAAATAATAAAGAGAAGAAATCAATAAAATTGATATAACTATTAGGAAAATAAAATCTGTAACTTTAAAAACTCAAAAAGAAAGCTCCAAGCTCAGGTGATTTCACTGAAGAATTCTACCAAACAGTTCAAGAATGATACACAATCCCCCCAGAATATAGAAGAGAAGGAAACATCCCCTAACTTATTTTATAAAGCCAGCATTATCTTGATACCAGCACCACACAAAGACAGGACAAAAAAGAAAACCAGACAGACAGCCCCTCATGAACATAATGCAAGAATCTGCAACAAAATATGAGTAAATCACATCCAGCAATGCACACAAAGAATAGGACCAAATGGGCTTTACTTGGGAATGCAAGGCTGTTTCAACATTAAAATATCAATGTAACCCACCACATTAATAGAGTAAAGAAGGAAAACCCCATCACCATATCAACTAATGCAGAGGAAATATTTAACATAATTCAACATCCATTTGTGAGAAAATTTCTCAGCAAACTAGAAAGAGAAGGGGAATTTTTCAGCCTGATAAAGGGCATCTATTAAAAAAAAACACACAGAAAAACATACAGCTAACATCATACTTAATTCTGAAAGACAGACTGCTTTCCCCCTTAGAGTGAGAACAAGGTAAGGATGTTCATTCTCACTACTCCGGTTTATCATTAGGCATGGCCAGAGCAATAGCAACAAAAATACACAAAGTGCTTACAGACAATAGGGAAAAACTATCCCTATTCACAGATGACATGGTTGTCTATGGATTGTCCAAGGAATCAAACAAACAATCCTGAAACTAGTAAGTGAATTTAGCAAGGACACAGGATACAAGAGTAACACATAAGACTGAACTGTATTTCTAATATCCTAACAAGGTACAATTTGAAGCCAAAAAAAATTTAAATGATATTTACAATAGCATCCTCCCAAAACGAAATTCTTTGATATGAATCAAATTCAGACACGACTGACTGAATTGACTCAAAGTTGGAGAAAATCATACCACCCAATTTTAAGACACTTAAAGCTACATTCATGAAGAGTGATACTGGCAAAGAGAAAGATACAGAAACCAACACAGCACAGGCCCAATACAACAGAGGGCCCAAAAACAGACCCACGCAAATACAGCCAATTGATGTCTGACAAAAATGCAAAACTATTAAATGGAGACAAGGCAGTCTTTTCAACAAATTGTGATGGAACAACTGGACATTCATATGCAAAAAAGTAAACCTTCCCCTAAATCTCACACCTTATATAAATAATTCAAAATAGATTATAGATCTAAATGTAAAACTTTAATATCTAGAAGGTGAAAACCTTCTTGACCTGGGATTAGGCAAAATTCTTAGACATGCTACCAAAAGATGTACAAAAGGAAATATAGATAAATTAGATTTCATCAAAATTAAAAATATCAGCTCTGTGAAAGATCCTGTTAAAACAATAAAACAAGTTATAGACTGCAAGAAAATAGTTGCAAAACATACCTAACAACTTGTATCCAGAGCATATAAAGAACCTTAAAAAGTCAACATAAGAAACTACCAAATTTAAAAATAGGTAAAAGTCTTGGCCAGATATTCACCCAAGATTATATATGCCAAGTAAGCACACAAAAAGATATTCAACAGCTTTGGCCATTAGTTAAAGACACACTGGGCTCCGTTGCTGCATCCTACTCTTTGCGACCCCACAGACTGCAGCCCACCAGGCTCACATTCTGTCCATGAGATTTCCCAGGCAAGAATACAGGAGTAGGTTGCCATTACCACTATATGCCTATCAGAATGGCTAAATTAAAAAATCTGACTACACCAAGTGCTAGACAGGAAGTGGAGCAACTGCAACTCTCACATTTTGCTGGTGAGAATGCAAAATGATAGTCACTCTGGAAACCTGTGTGACAGTTTCTTATAAAGTTAAACATACTTTATGTGATCCTACAACACTAATCGTAGCAGTACCCTAGAGAAACAAAATGGCAACCCACTCCAGTGTTCTTGCCTGGAGAATCCCAGGGACGGGGGAGCCTGGTGGGCTGCCATCTATGGGATTGCACAGAGTCCGACACGACTGAAGCGACTTAGCAGCAGCAGTAGCATGAATTTCCCTTGACTGGAAAGTCTTAAAACTCCTATGGTAAGTTTTCTCTCTTTTACTTTCCAAAAAGCCCCACAAACATTTGGCTGATGACAGGCAATGGCAACCCACTCCAGTACTCTTGCTTGGCAAATCCCATGGAGGGAGGAGCCTGGTAGGCTGCAGTCCATGGGGTCGCTGGGAGTCAGACCCGGCTAAGCGACTTCACTTTCACTTTTCACTTTCATGCATTGAAAAAGGAAATGGCAACCCACTCCAGTGTTCTTGCCTAGAGAATCCCAGGGACGGGGGAGCCTGGTGGGCTGCCGTCTCTGGAGTCGCACAGAGTTCGACACGACTGAAGCGACTTAGCAGCAACAGCAGCAGCAGAGAAACAAAAACTGATGTTCACACAAAAACCTGCATAGGAATGATTACAGCACCTATAGTCACCATAAACTAGAAACAATCCCACGTCCTCCAGCGGATGCATATCCATCCACCAGAATACTACTCAGTAAGAAAAAAGGATACATTGATACATGCAGCAACTTGAAGGAATCTCAAAGGCATTGTACTGAGTGAAAAAAGCTTACATGTTGTATGATTCCATTTACATGACATTCTAGAGAAGATCAGTAATTGCCAGGGGTTGGAATAAGGGGGAGTTTATGAGACGAAAGACAGCATGAGTGGTTGGAGGTGACAGAACTGTTCCATATTCTATTATGGTGGTTACATGAATCTAAAATTCACAGAACTGCACACTCCCCCAAAAAGTCCACTTTATCACATGATAACGTTTAAAAGAATAAAATATAAAGAAAAATAAGTGGAATTAGATCTTAACACAGGCAGTCTGACCTTTGTGATTATCATCAGCCACTCACTTCTCTACAGACTAAAAAGAACACAATCAAGTTCTTAGAAAAGTATCATTCTAAGTATAATACCTTAAAAGCTTGACAGTAATACTGTATATGTGTTCTATTCCCAAGTTTAAGTTTACAATCCACAGCAGTCCAATACATTAGAAAAGGAAGAGTTAACTCAATGATTAAAACAGTCGTTTTTCCATCACTGCCTGTACTTCAACACATGTTATGATTATACTTAAACACGGAAAACCTCAGGTTCACTGAAGTTACCTGGAAGATATCCTGACCTGTATGAAATCTAGAGACGTAAACAGTCCTTCTCAGACTGTAAAGTCACTTGCCCGGGCCGTGACAGTGAAGCTGTCCCCCATCACATCCTAAGGGTCCCGAGCCTGGGTCCCCATGGAAAGTGACTGTGCGGCGCCCGGTGTCAAGGGGAGCGCGCAGCCGGTTCATCCGTATTCCAGGAGCGCCCCGGCAACACCCCGGGCAGGGTGCGGCCGGGCAGGGAGGGGCCCGCTGCCTGGACCCGGTCTGGAAGCCAGGGTGGGCTGGGGCCCTTTCCCAGCCATCCCCGACCGGCACTGAACGGCCCGCCACGTCCAGGGAGACCGGGGCGGGGGGAGACGCGGGGGCCAGGGGAGAGCGGGGAGAAGAGAGAGCGGGGAGACGAGGGAGCCGGGGAGACGCGGGGCGCCAGGAGCGCGGGGAGACTGGGGCGCGGGGAGGGGCGGGGAGACGGGGGCCGGGGGGCCGCCGCCGGGCCCGGGCCCGCGCTCCAGGCGTGCGCGCGGCGGCCGGGTGGGAGCGAGCGCCCGGCTTGGAGGCCCCGCCGCGCCCCTGCGCAGGCCCCGGGCCGCGACGAGGGCGAGGAGTGCGGCCGCCGGCCCGGGCGCGAGCCGCTACTCACCCTCCCCGCGCCGCCCGCCGCCCGGTGCTACAGCTCCTCCGGGGCGCGGCGCAACCGCCGCCTCGCCGCGTCCGAGCGCGCCGGCCCCCGGCTGGGCGTCCGGCCGGCTCGTGCCCTCTTCGCTCTTTAGGGGTGACTGTGATGCTTCGGGAACTTTACTGGCAGCAGGGCTCGGAACGGGTGGTGCTCAGTACCTCGCCGGGAAGGGCCGGGAGCGGGCGCCCAGCCTCCGCTCAGCCCGGCCCCTCCGCGCTCCGAGCATGCGCCGGGCTCGCGGTGCGCACGCGCGCGCGGGGCTCCGCCTCCAGCCGGCCGCCGCCAGGGGCGCGGGGCGCTACCTGGCCGCGCGAGGAGGCGGCCGGGAAGGCGCTGCACGCGCTTCCGCTGCACGGGGGGCGGCCTTCAGAGTCTTCACAGGACTGGACGCACCTGACGCGCCTGGCTGAGAGGACCTCCAAGGGGCGGGGAGAGCAAAACCGTGGAGACCAGTCGAAACGCGCTGAGTTCACACGCTGTGGCTGGACCGAGTGGAAGTCTGCGGTGGTTAATAAGTCAGACAACCAAACCAAAATCCGGAGGTTCGCCCCCAAAGCAACCTAAACTTTGCTTCACGGGGACGGATACCAAGTGCTGATGAGGATGTGGAGTAACAGAATTCCTCATGCTGCTGGAGTATAAACTACTAAAAAAAAAAAGTAATAACTTTCGAAAACAATTTGGCGCTGTACTATAGAAGCCAAGGCTATGGTTTTTCCAGTGGTCATGTATGGATGTGAGAGTTGGACTATAAAGAAAGCTGAACTTCGAAGAATTGATGCTTTTGAACTGTGGTGTTGGAGAAGACTCTTGAGAGTCCCTTGGACTGCAAGGAGATCCAACCAGTCCATCCTAAAGGAAAGCAGTCCTGAACATTCATTGGAAGGACTGATGGCTGAAGCTGAAATTCCAATACTTTGGCCATCTGATGCAAAGAGCTTACTCATTTGAAAAGACCCTGATGCTAGGAAAGACTGAAGGCGGGAGGAGAAGGGGACGACAGAGGATGAGGTGGTTGGATGGCATCACCGACTCAACGGACGTGAGTTTGAGCAAACTCCGGGAGTTGGTGATTGACAGGGAGGTCTGGCTGCTGCAGTCCATGGGATTGCAAAGAATCGGACACGACTGAGCGACTAAACTGAACTGAACTATAGAAGCCAACCCTGTGACCCAGCAGTTCCATGGTTATGTGTACAGCCAAGAGAAATGTGTGCTTACAAGGCACCAACAGTTATCAGAATGTTGACGATGCATTTGTTTTAATAACCCCAAATGGAAATAACCAAAAAGACCATCAAGGATAGAATAAGGTAATACATTCACAGTGTTCATATAATGGGATACTTCTCAGCAATGAAAAGGATGACCTACTACAGGCGACAACATGGATAAACTGCGAAAACATAAAGTTGAGCATAAGATGTCAGACAGGAAAGGACATAGGGGTAAGGTCATCTCTATAAAGCCCAAAAATAGGAAAAATAATATGCTAAAAGTCATGATAGCGATTACCTAGGTGAGGAGGGGCTAGTGAATGGGGGAGGGGCTTCTAATGGGCTCTGGTTGTTGATCTTGGTGCTAGTTACACATGATTTGCTGAAAATCTACTAAACTGTACACTTATGCACATATGTATGTATATGAATTATGTGGTGCAATAATTTAAATTTTTTAGTTTAAAAATGTACAAATTGTTTTAGCTATAATTTCAATATAGTCTTGTAAACATAGTAATTATTTGCAAGAAATTTAATGTCAGATACCCACCTTATCTGTAGGATTTGGTTAGTATCGTCTGGTACATGAATGTGAAGTCGCTCAGTCGTGTCCAACTCTTTGCTACCCCATGGACTGTAGCCTACCAGGCTCCTCTGTCCATGGGACTTTCCAGACAATAGTACTGGAGTGGATTGCCATTTCCTTCTCCAAGGGATCTTCCCAACCCAGGGATCGAACCCCAGTCTCCCACATTGTAGACGGACGCTTTACCATCTGAGGCACCAGGGAAGTCCATTGTCTGGTAAACTTAAGTAATATCAGACCAGATCAGATCAGATCAGTCGCTCAGTAGTGTCCAACTCTTTTCCACCCCATGAATCGCAGCACGCCAGGCCTCCCTGTCCATCACCAACTCCCAGAGTTCACTCAGACTCACGTCCATCTAGTCAGTGATGCCATCCAGCCATCTCATCCTCTGTCGTCCCCTTCTCCTCCTGCCCCCAATCCCTCCAAGCATCAGAGTCTTTTCCAATGAGTCAACTCTTCGCATGAGGTGGCCAAAGTACTGCAGTTTCAGCTTTGGCATCATTCCTTCCAAAGAACACCCGGGGCTGATCTCCTTCAGAATGGACTGGTTGGATCTCCTTGCAGTCCAAGGGACTCTCCAGAGTCTTCTCCAATACCACAGTTCAAAAGCATCAATATTCGGCGCTCAGCCTTCTTCACAGTCCAACTCTCACATCCACACATGACCACAGGAAAAACCATAGCCTTGACTAGGTGAACCTTTGTTGGCAAAGTAATGTCTCTGCTTTTGAATATGCTATCTAGGTTGGTCATAACTTTCCTTCCAAGGAGGAAGCGTCTTTTAATTTCATGGCTGCAGTCACCATCTGCAGTGATTTTGGAGCCCAGAAAAATAAAGTCTGACACTGTTTCCACTGTTTCCCCATCTATTTCCCATGAAGTGATGGGACCGGATGCCATAATCTTAGTTTTCTGAATGTTGAGCTTTAAGCCAACTTTTTCACTCTCCTCTTTCACTTTCATCAAGAGGCTTTTGAGTTCCTCTTCACTTTCTGCCATAAGGGTAGTGTCATCTGCATATCTGAGGTTATTGATATTTCTCTCGGCAATCTTGATTCCAGCTTGTGTTTCTTCCAGTCCAGCGTTTCTCATGATGTACTCTGCATAGAAGTTAAATAAACAGGGTGACAATATACAGCCTTGACGAACTCCTTTTCCTATTTGGAACCAGTCTATTGTTCCATGTCCAGTTCTAACTGTTGCTTCCTGACCTGCATACAAATTTCTCAAGAGGCAGATCAGATGGTCTGGTTTTCTGATCTTTTTCAGAATTTTCCACAGTTTATTGTGATCCACATAGTCAAAGGCTTTGGCATAGTCAATAAAGCAGAAATAGATGTTTTTCTGGAACTCTCTTGCTTTTTCGATGATCCAGCGGATGTTGGCAATTTGATCTCTGGTTCCTCTGCCTTTTCTAAAACCAGCTTGAACATCAGGAAGTTCACGGTTCACATATTGCTGAAGCCTGGCTTGGAGAATTTTGAGCATTACTTTGCTAGCCTGTGAGATGAGTGCAATTGTGCGGTAGTTTGAGCATTCTTTGGCATTGCCTTTCTTTGAGATTGGAATGAAAACTGACCTTTTCCAGTCCTGTGGCCACTGCTGAGTTTTCCAAATTTGCTGGCATATTGAGTGCAGCACTTTCACCGCATCTTTCAGGATTTGGAATAGCTCATCTGGAATTCCATCACCTCCACTAGCTTTGTTTGTAGTGATGCTTTCCAAGGCCCACTTGACTTCACATTCCAGGATGTCTGGCTCTAGGTCAGTGATCACACCATCGTGATTATCTTGGTCGTGAAGATCTTTTTTGTACAGTTCTTCTGTGTATTCTTGCCATCTCTTCTTAATATCTTCTGCTTCTGTTAGGTCCATACCATTTCTGCCCTTTATCGAGCCCATCTTTGCATGAAATGTTCCTTTGGTATCTCTGATTTTCTTGAAGAGATCTCTAGTCTTTCCCATTCTGTTGTTTTCCTCTATTTCTTTGCATTGGTCGCTGAAGAAGGCTTTCTTATCTCTTCTTGCTATTCTTTGGAACTCTGCATTCAGATGTTTATATCTTTCCTTTTCTCCTTTGCTTTTCACTTCTCTTGTTTTCACAGCTATTTGTAAGGCCTCCCCAGACAGCCATTTTGCTTTTTTGCATTTCTTTTCCATGGGGATGGTCTTGATCCCTGTCTCCTGTACAATGTCATGAACCTCATTCCATAGTTCATCAGGCACTCTGTCAGATCTAGGCCCTTAAATCTATTTCTCACTTCCACTGTATAATCATAAGGGATTTAATTGAGGTCATACCTGAATGGTCTAGTGGTTTTCCCTACTTTCTTCAATTTAAGTCTGAATTTGGCAATAAGGAGTTCATGGTCTGAGCCACAGTCAGCTCCTGGTCTTGTTTTTGCTGACTGTATATAGACACCCCCTTTAAAAGAAAAGAAAACAAACCTCAGTGAAGAAATGGACTAATGACTTGAATAGACATTTCTTCAAAGAAGATATAAGAAGATATACAAATGACTAATAATTCCAGGGAAAGAGGCTCAATATCACTAATCATCAGGGAAATGCAAATCGAAACCACAACGAGATACCATTTCACACCCATAGGATGACTATTATAAAACAGACAAAGGTCAGAAAATAACAAATACTGGCAAGGATGGTGAGAAATCATAACCCTGACACACTGCTTTCTGGTAGGAATGTAAAATGGGGCAGCAACTATGGAAAACAGTACGGCGGTTTGTAAAAAAAAATTAAAACTACTAATAAAAAGGAAGCACATTCTTAACAAATGCTCTACCTTGGATGAACCTTGAAGACATGCTGAGTCATAACAGGACAAATACAAGTATGATTCCACTTATATAAAGTAACTAAAGTAGTCAAATTCATAGAAACACCAAGTAGAATCATGGTTGCCAGAGGCAGAAGGGAGATGAGAATGAACCCATAGTGTTCAATGGGTACAGTCTTACTCTTGCAAGATGAAAAGAGTCTTGGAAATGGATAATGATGGTGGTTGTGCAATCATGTGACTATTTCTCGTACCCCTGAACTGTACACTTAAAAATGGTCAAAATAGTAATTTTTATGTTAAGTACTTTTTACCACATTTTTTTGAAAGGGAAAAAGAAAAATTCCTAGTGAATCTCAGAGAATAAATCTGAAAATTCAAATTTGAGAGAAAATTCTTTTGAGAAAAACGTCTTCAAGGGGATCCTCCCCAAATCATTATTTTTCTTCTCCACCTCCCGCCCTGCTTTGCCCTTCCATGGGATTGTTGGACATTCTCAGTGCAGTAAAGTCCACCTTTTATTTAACTCAAGTCTGTACCCAAGGACACAGCAGAGCTCCTTATACTCCCTTTAGTGAGATGCGTGACTGCGTGTTAAGTCTCTTCAGTGTGTCCGACTCTTTGTGACCCTATGGACTGTAACCCACACAGGTCTTCTGTGTCCATGGGATTCTCCAGGCAAGAATACTGGAGTGGGTTGCCATTTCCTCCTCCAGGGGTTCTTCCCAACCCAGGGATCAAACCCACATCTCTTATGTCTCCTGCATTGGCAGGTGGGTTCTTTACCGTTAGCTCCCCCTGGGAAGCCCTTTCAGTGAGATAAGGAAAGCCTATGTAGAAGCCCTGCACTTGTGCTCTAGCACAAATGGCAACAGAATTAATCTGAAGGGCTCGGAAGGAAATTTTACCTACTGTGACTAGAAATGAGGGGCACAAAATTGTTTTAGGGAAAACATTCTGAAAAGTCATACTTTTAAGTCATTTAATGATTATCTGAATCTAGTACCTTCCCTGACCCAGAAGAAAAATGTCTATTGATCTTTGCTAGTCAATTTCCTGCATCTGACTCTAATGAATTAAATACTTTTCAGAGATCACAAATTGTAGATGAATGAAATGAAAACCATCAAAGAAAAATTAGAACGCATTCTTAAGAAATCCTTGAGAATTTTACCACTTAGACCACAGGTCTGCAAACACATGTGAATGCATCATGGGCCTCATGAGAAGCTTAGTGGAAGCCACAGTATTGGTCTAAACAGGTAGCATCTAATAGTCAACAAAATCAAATAAATGATACTGGAAATTTTTTTAATGTAATACTTTCTACTCAGACCCAGAGTGCTATTCCAGGTCTTAAAAGTTGTTTCACAATGGATCTTAATATCCTCACCTGTAATATGGAATAATCTACCTTACTGGGTCATTCACTCAAAAAAAAAATTTATTGTGCCAAGTTCTGTGCTGAGCATTGGGTATTCAATGATGGACAACTGAATGATGGATATGATTTGTGCCCTCTTGGAGCTTATAGTCTTGGAAGGGAGACATTATGGCTATATCTCATAATTATATGAAGAAAATTAGTCAATGTAATGGAAATGTATAAAATTTTAAATTGGAGCAAGAGAAGCTTTTCTGACAAAGTGGCATTCAATCTATTATCTGTAAGGTAAATGAGTCAGCTGGGTAAAGTATAGGCAGAAAAAGATATTAAAAAGAGGAATCACCAAGCACGAAGGCCCGAAGCAGGAAATAACCTGGTGAGTTTGAGGAATTGAAAGGGAGCCAGTATGGGGGAGTGGTATAAAACGAAGTGGTATAAAACGAAGGCATGAGGGAGGCAGGGGCCAGATTGTGCAGACCTGGTAGGTCACATAGGCAACTTGGATTATATCAAGAATATTAGGAAGCCTTTGAAGGATGTTTAGTGTGACGGTAAGAAGATCCACTTGGAAGATTACTTTGGCTGTTACGAAAGGATAGAGTAGAGGAAAAATGGACCAGTGGAAGGCTGATCTAGGGGAGAAATGATGGAGGCTTGCTGAGCTGGTAATAGGGTTGATACGGAAAAGTGGATCTATTTGTTTTTAAGTTTGGAGGTAGAATCTCCTGGACTTGGCTATGGAGCAGGAACAGAGGGAACATCAACAGTGACTCGCGGACTTCTTGGATGATCCCCTGAAATTCTGATTTTTTTCCACATGCTAGCAAGCAGTTTTCAAACACCAGCTAGACTGTCCTACAATTCAATACAGTTCAAATACTATCTACCTGGAGATGGCGTCAAGATTCTGCAGGTTAGGGGCTCAGTCCTGGAGGACTGCCCTCTTCACCTCCCACCCCCACTTCAGATGCCAATCACAAGTCCAGGTTATCACCTGTGTTTCTAATCAACCACCACCCTCTCCTTGAGGGCAATTAATTTGCTATTGCGGCTCATGGAATTCAGAAAAACATTTTATTTACTAGATACTGGTTTGCTGCTGCTAAGTCACTTCAGTCGTGTCCGACTCTGTGCAACCCCATAGACGGCAGCCCACGAGGCTCCCCCGTCCCTATGATTCTCCAGGCAAGAACATTGGAGTGGGTTGCCATTTCCTTCTTCAATGCATGAAAGTGAAAAATGAAATTGAAGTTGCTCAGTCCTGTCTGACCGTTAGTGACCCCAAGGACTGCAGCCTACCAGGCTCCTCCGTCCATGGGATTTTCCAGGCAAGAGTACTGGAGTGGGATGCCATTGCCTTCTCCGAGATACTGGTTTATTATAAAAGAATATAGGAACTTCCGGTGGTCCAGTGGTTAAGAATCCACCTGCCAGTGCAGGAGACACAGGTTCAATCCCTGGTCCAGGAACATCGCACGTGCCGCAGGGCAACTAAGCCTGTGCACAGCAAATACTGAAGACTGCAAGCCTGGAGCCTGTGTTCCGAAAGAAGGGAAGTCATTGCAGTGAGAAACCTGTGAACTACAACTAGAGTAGCCCCTGCTCACCAAGACTAAAGAAAGCGTGTGCAGCAACGAAGAATTAGCACAACCAAAAATAAAGTAAATAAGTAAAAATGTTTTAAAAAAGAATATAACTCAGACCAGCCAGATAGAAGGGACGCATAGGGCCAGCTATGGCGAAAGGCTGGGGAACTTTCATGCCTGTCAGAGCCTACTCTCCCAGCATCTCCGTGTGGTCACCAGCTCTCCAGGCTGGTCCTTTCGGGATTTATGGAAGCATCATTCCATAGGCATAATTTACTTGATCATTGGACATAGGTGATTGAACTTAATATTCAGTCCCCAGAGGTCAGGGGCTGGAACTGAGAGTTCCTACCCTCTAATTATTGGGTTTATTCCCCTGGCAACCAGCTCCCATCCTCAGGTGACTTCGGGATTTTCCAAAAGTCACCTCCTAAACATAACAAAAAGCACCTTTAAGGCTCTTATCCCATAGGAAATTCCAAAGGTCTTAGGAGCTCTATCCCAGGAGCTAAGAAGGACAAAGACCAAATATATTTTTCATATTACAAATCACAATATCACAACACGCTGCCGATAGCGGTCACTACAGACACTAATGACAACTGCTAACCAGTGTGAGTCAGGGAGTCGTCAGTTCATTCTAGGTTCCTTTTTGGTTTTTCACAGATTGTTTTTGTCTCACATGAGCTAACTATAACATCCATACACTTCTGGATTTAAGGCACTTACTAATAAATAAATTGTTAGAACATAAAAATCTTTATTCTCCTTCACTGCCCAAGTCTTTCTCATATACACATTTGTTTTTGTTGAAATGGTCTTAATGTACTGAGAGATCTCTGAAACGGCTGGGTTGTTTAGACAACTCTGATTTTTGAGGACTTCACTGATGGTACATCAGAGTGTCATGGTCTTGTACATCTACTGGAATATTAGTTTAGACATCATACTAATGATCTGGCAGTTAATGCATTCTCAAGACCTTATTCACATTCAGCATTTTGTCACCCACTCCATTTAAATTCTTCTCAGTGTTCTCACCAAATAAGTAGGGGAGTATATGATCAACCCTAATTTTAGATGTAAGTAAAGGTTATGTGCCCTGCAGGTAGATTAGGTATAAGAATCCATTTGTTTTAATGGTCAATTATGAATTCAAGCTCATTGAGTTGTCCATTCCCTTGATGTACAATTATTAAGCCACATACAGTGGTGGGGAGATGTTCTACTTATGGTAACAATGAAATCCTTGCTCACAACAGAATTTTTTTCCTCTCAAATATAGTCATTTCCACATTGATCAGAGATTGGAATTTCATGACTGAAGCTATTTTTAAAATTGAGTTACTATCAACCAGAGGGACAAATAAATGGATTGGGCAGGCAAAGGGGGGCGTTTGGGAATGAACAGAAGATTAAGTCTAAGATAAGATACCCATGGCAGTTTTACACTGATAGCTTGTGTAGTGTGGGAGTGTCCCAGATGGTAGTATTCATATTTGAAAGCCACTATGGCAATGGAATGTGCAGAAATACCTCTGAATGAACACATCTCCAGAAATGCCAATGGCATTGCCAATGATACATCTTTTTTTTTTCTTCTAGTTGCATTTAAGAGTTCTTCTTCATTTTTACTGTTCTGTAGTGTCTGAATACGAGTTGTTTTTATTTTACCTACAATATTTGATGAGCTACTACAATAATGCCTTTCTTCAATTCTAGGAAATTCTCAGCCCTATCTCTTCAAATATGGCCTCTAACGTATTTTATTTTCTTCAGCTGGAGCTCCTATTGCATGAAGTCAACCCTCTCTTATATTTTCCATATCTTTTGTGTTTAGGGCTTCATTATGTGTGATGAATGATCTCTCAGTTTACTAATCTCTCCAATTACAGTTTAAATGTGTCCATTGAGTTTGTAATTACAGTGACTATGTTAAAAAAAAATCTAGATGTCCACTGCTGTGTTAAAATCTTTATTTTTTTCCCGCAGTCAAATTATTTTATTCCTTATGCTTTTGAATCTTTTTTGCATTGCTGTAATTATTTTGAACACAATTAATTAGTCCTTTTTAGATTGTTCCATTGTTTCTAATTCTCTTTCTTTGTTTCCCTTGATGACTCTGCCTTATTATATGTCTTTGTGTAATTTGTAGTTTAGGAATGTGAACTCATCTTCACTGAGGCTGTGTTTTCTATGTGACTGGGGCTGAGCCCCTGCACAGTGATTTAATATCTGCTTTTGATATTTGCTTTTTCCAAAGTCAGAGTTTTAAAATATTCATGGATCTGGGACTAGCATTTATGTTAAATTCACAGCTGTAATTACCACATCACATGGATAGTATGAATTAAGAGACTATACCTACACGTGGTATAAATTTGGGGTTTGACTCTTGAGAAATGTCTTGCCTGTTCAGAACCCTAGAGGATGACAAGCTTCCTTGCTGCTTCTCTGAAATTTCACTTGATCTAATTTTTCTAGTTCTCTTTTCACAGCTTGATGGCTCTTCTAGCATCTTGTCTTTATGTAAGTGTCTCACTTTCAACTCTGTCTTTCACCAAGACCAAGACATATCTTCAATCCTTTGAGTCATTAAAACCTCTGTTTTGAGACTCAGGAATGGCACTGTCCTGGATTGTTCCTTTTCTTTCTCTTGATTTAGGCTATATGTTCTTGAGTGTGTGTGTTTATAGTTTATCCAGCTGTGTCTGTTCATCTAAGCTTGTCAAGTCTATGTATACCCAGTGGGAGGGTTGAGATAAGCTCAGTCAGCTTTGTTACAGGAACAGGAAATCTTGCTCTGTTTTTCATATCGCATTCAATTCTGATCTGAGCCCTCACTTGTTAGGGTTGTAAGATACCCAATGTGGGGTGATGGTTTAGTCACTAAGTCATTCCAACTCTTGCACCTCCATGGACTATAGCCTGCCAGGCTCCTCTGTCCATGGGATTTCCCAGGCAAGAATACTGGAGTGGTTGCCATTTCCTTCTCCAGGGGATCTTTCCTACTCAGGGATTGCATCTGTGTCTCTTGTGTCTCCTGTATTGGCCGGAGGATTCTTTACAACTGCACCACCTAGGGATACCTTAAGATATGTAATATCAGTCTTTAAGAGCTCCTTCCCCTTTCCACAGTACCGCAAGGCTTGTCAGAGGCTTGCACAGTTTGCAAAACCTGGGGAAGCACCTCTGACACAGTCAACTATAATAATCACTGAGGTGTGCGTTGCCTAAGATCATTAAGTCTATTTGAATAAATCCACATCCTTTATAACAGGTTTGGTCATAAGTACCTTTTTAGGTTCCAGAAAAACATCTACTTCTGCCTTATTGACTACTCCAGAGCCTTTAACTGTGTGGATCACAACAAACTGTGGAAAATTCTTCAAGAGATGGGAATACCAAACTACCTGACATGCCTCCTGAGAAATGTGTATGCAGGTCAAGAAGCAACAGTTAGAACCAGACATTGAACAATGGACTGGTTCCAAATTGGTAAAGGACTACATCAAGGCTGTATATTGTCACCCTGTTTATTTAACTTATATGCAGAGTACATCATGTGAAATGCCCAGCTGGATGAAGCACAAGCTGGAATCAAGATTGCCGGGAGAAATATCGATAACCTCAGATATGCAGAAAGCAAAGAGGAACTAAAGATCCTCTTGATGAAAGGGAAAGAGGAGAGTAAAAAAGTTGACTTAAAGCTCACCATTCAAAAAATGAAGATCATGGCATCTGGTCCTATCACTTCATGGCAAATAGATGGGGAAACAATGGAAACAGTGACAGACTTTATTTTCTTGAGCTCCAAAATCACTGCAGATGGTGACTGCAGCCATGAAATTAAAAGACACTTGCTTTTTGGAAGAAAAGCTATGACCAATCTAGATAGCATATTCAAAAGCAGAGACATTACTTTGCCAACAAAGGTCCATCTAGTCAAAGCTATGGTTTTTCCAGTAGTCATATATGGATGTGAGAGTTGGATCATAAAGAAAGCTGAGCACTGAAGAATTGATGCTTTTGAGCTGTGGTGTTGGAGAAGACTCTTAAGAGTCCCTTGGACTGCAAGGAGATCCAACCAGTCCATCCTAAAGGAGATCAGTCCTGGGTGTCCATTGGAAGGACTGATGCTGAAGCTGAAACTCCAGTACTTTGGCCACCTGGTGCAAGAACTGACTCATTGGAAAAGACCCTGATGCTGGGAAAGATTGAAGGCAGGAGGAAAAGGGGACAACAGAGGATGAGATGGTTGGATGGCATCACCTACTCTATGGACATGAGTTTGAGCAAGCTCTGGGAGCTGGTGATGGACAGGGAAGCCTGGTGCGATGGAGTCCCAAAGAGTCAGACACTACTGAGCGACTGAACTGAACTGAACTCAAACTCAAACTCCCAATCCTTCCCTCCTTCACCATCCCCACTCCCTTGGCAAACACCAGCCTGTTCTCTATGTCTATGAGGTTGTTTCTGTTATTGTAGATACGTTCATTTGTGTCATGTTTTAGATTTCACATATAAGTGGTATCATATGGTGTTTGTCTTTCTCTGTCTGACTTACTTTCCTTCGTGTAATAATCTCGAGGTCCATCCATGTAACTGTAAATGGCATTATTTCATTTTTTATGGCTGAGTAATATTTCACTTGTCTTTTTTGTCTTTCTATACAGTTAGATATATCTAATTATAAATCAAACTGTAAATTTTAAAAAATCTACCTCTGTTTCATCTACTAAAGCCTTTTTCTGTGTGGATGGTAACAAACTGTGGAAAGCTCTTAAAGTGATGATAACACTAGAGCATCTTACCTGTTTCCTGAGAAACCTGGATGCGGGTCAAGAAACAACAGTTAGAGCCCTGTATGGAACAACCGATTGGTTAAGATTGGGAACGGAGGACAATAGAGCTGTCTGCTGTCTCCCTGTTTGTTTAATGTATGCGCTGAGCACATCATGAGAAACACCGGGCCATTACAAGCTGGAATCAAGATAGGTGGGAGTAACATCAACAACCTCAATTATGTGTATGACACCACTCTAATGGCAGAAAGCAAAAATAGCTAAAGATCCTCTTAATGACAGTGAAGGAGGAGAGTGAAAGAGCCAGCTTAAAACTAAATATTAAAAAAAATAAGATTGTGGCGTCTGGCTCCATGGTGCTTGTGTGTGCTCTGCGTGCTCAGTTGTGTCTGACTCTTTGCGACCCTTTGGACTCCCTATTTATGTGATAGAAGGGGGAAATGGTGGAAGTAGTGACAGATTTCCTCTTCTTGGGCTCTAAAATCACTGCTTATGGTGACTGCAGTCATGAAATCAGAGGACGATTCCTTCTCAGCAGGAAAGCTAAGATAAACCTAGACATCATGTTGAAAAGCAGACATTACTCTGTGGACAAAGGTCTGTATAGTCAAGGCTATGGTCTTGCCAGTGGTAATGTACATTTGTGAGAGCTAAACCGTAAAGAAGTCAGAGCTCCAAAGAATTGATGCCTTTGAACTGTGGTGCTGGAGAAGACTCCTGAGAGTCCCTGGGACAGCAAGGAGATGAACCAGTCAATCTTAAGGGAAATCAACCCTAAGTACTCATTGGAAGGACTGATGCTGAAGCTGAAGCTCCAGTATTTTGGTCACCTGATGGAGCAAATGACTCATTGGAAAAGTCTGTGATGCTGGGAAAGACGGAGGGCAGAAAGAGAAGAGGGTGTCAGAGGATGAAATGGCTGGATGGTGTCCCCGATGCAATGGACATGAACTTGGGCAAATTTCAAGGGACAGGGAGGTCTGGCGTGCTGCACTCCATGTAGTCACAGAAAGTCAGACACGACTGCATGACTGAACAGCAACAATATTCCATTGTGTTTATATACCACATCTTTATCCATTCATCTATTGATAAACATTTAGGTTGTTTCCATGTTTTGGCTGTTGTGAACAGTGTTATGAACATAGGGGTCAATATATCTTTTTTTTCAGGATGATGTCTGTGTTTATTAAAAACGCAAATTCCAGGGCTCAACCTTTACCTACTAAGTCAGAATCTCAGGCCAGGACCAGGGAAACTGTGTTAACAGTTTCTAGGTAATTCTTAAAGAAAGTGTGAGTAACACTGGAGATGGGAAAGTCTGGCTTTATTTCCCAGCACATGCTTATGGCCTCATGACATTGTATGTGTCTTAACATGTTAATAGTTATTAGAGCTGAGAATGTTTTGTGAAATGTATAGGCTCCTCTATCCATGTAAGAAGCACTTATGAAACAAATAAAGGGTTATGATTCTGTGAAAAAATAAAACATACCTGGAATATGAAAATTTTATACTCCCTATACCATTAGATGGTGACTGCAGCCATGAAATTAAAAGACGCTTACTCCTTGGAAGGAAAGTTATGACCAACCTAGATAGCATATTCAAAAGCAGAGACATTACTTTGCCAACAAAGGTCCATCTAGTCAAGGCTATGGTTTTCCCTGTGGTCATGTATGGATGTGAGAGTTGGACTGTGAAGAAGACTGAGCGCCGAAGAATTGATGCTTTTGAACTGTGGTGTTGGGAGAAGACTCTTGAGAGTCCCTTGGACTGCAAGGAGATCCAAGCAGTCCATTCTGAAGGAGATGAGCCCTGGGATGTCTTTGGAGGGAATGATGCTAAAGCTAAAACTCCAGTACTTTGGCCACCTCATGCGAAGAGTTGACTCATTGGAAAAAGACTCTGATGCTGGGAGGGATTGGGGGCAGGAGGAGAAGGGGATGACAGAGGATGAGATGGCTGGATGGCATCACTGACTCGATGGACGTGAGTCTGAGTGAACTCCGGGAGTTGGTGATGGACAGGGAGGCCTGGCGTGCTGCGATTCATGGATTCGCAAAGAGTCGGACACGACTGAGCGACTGAACCGAACTGAACTGATACCATTAGAACACAAACTTTCTATGGAATTGTTGCTTGGCAAGAGAGGAGGTCAGGATTTTTTTTTCCCTATGGCCTGAGTATACATTTTTGCTTATGTTGCCTGTGCCATGCTGCCTGCCTATTTTAGTTATTTATTTATTGGTTTTAATTTTTTTAATCAATTTATTTTTAGTTGGAGGATAATCGCTTTACAATATTTATTGGTTTCTACCATATATCAGCATGAATCAGCCATAGGTATACATGTGTCCCCTCCCTCTTGAAACTCCTCCCACCTCCTACCCCTTCCCACCCCTCTAGGTTGTCGCAGAGCACCAGATTTGAGCTCCCTGTGTCATACATGAAATGTCCGCTGGCTATCTAATTTTCCGTATGATAATATGTATGTTTCAATGCTACTCTCTCAGTTTGTCCCACCCTGTCCTTCCTCCCCTGTGTCCACAAGTCTTTTCTCTGCGTCTGTGTCTCCATTGCTCCCTGCAGTATCTTTTTGAATACTTTTTTATCTTTACAGTTTTACCTGAGTATATGTATGCCCAGGAATGGAATTTCTGGATCATATGGCAACTCTGTTTTTAGCTTTTTGAGGGAACTCCATAATGTTTTCCATAATGACTGCACCAATTTGCATTCCCACAACAGTATTAGAGGGTTCCCTTTTCTCCATGCTCTCTCCAACATTTGTTATTTGTAGACTTTTTAACAGTGGCCATTCTGACTAGTGTGAGGGGGGACCTCATTGTAGTTTTGGCTTTGTTGTTGCTGTTGTTCAGTTGCTAAGTTGTGTTCATAATTATTGAGGATGAGCACGTTTTCATGTGTTTGTTGGGCTCTGTATGTCTTCTTTGAAGAAATGTCTACTTACTGACCAGCTACTTTTAATTATAGTGAAAGATCAAATCTGAAGGACTTAGCTTGGTTATGTTGATTACTAAATGCTGAAATCATTTAATGAAGTAAGAAGAGCAGTCTCTATAAATGAAAACATTAAATTAAAAAAATAGACTGTTATCCATGTTGAATGCCATCTTGGATGTAGAAGTTGTCATAAGAATCTTTTTTATTTTTCCAATTTCTTACATCTTTTAGGATTCAATTTTTCATATAGTTAAGACAGATTTGCCTAAGTATGTTTTTATTATTTTTAACTGGTTAAGAAATATCAAAGGCTGAATTTGCTTTCTCCTTGACTTTTGTATTGTACCATGTGTAACTCTTCCATAACTCATCAAATTCTACCTTTGTACTATTATTAAATTGTGCATATTTCATTTCTTCTAATTAAAAATTTTTATTCAAAAGTTTCTACTTCTAAAATAGTAATGATGCTATTCTGTCTTCTCTTAGATTGTAGGGAAAAATTTATCATACTCTCTTGAAATTTCCTCTTGGAACTTTTAGATTAAAAATTAACAGTAATTACAGCAGATTATAAACAAACATTTTAAATTAAAATATGTGATACCTATTGCTGAGATAAATTAAAGAAGACTTAACTAGAGAGATATGTTATGTATATGATTGGAATCATATCTTATTTTTTGTCATTTCTCTCCAAAAACGTGTAAAACTCATTTATAAAAAGGCAAACAGCACAAGTAGATTTTTGTATTCATAGTTACAGGAATGCTTTCATCTCATATTTTGTAACTTGATATGGAAACTGTCTATTCTTGAATTATAAGGATTTTTAATAATACACTTTATTTTTTTTCTTGATGATTTAACGTTAGGGTCCTAGGATATTAATTGGATGGTATTAATATGGATATTGCCTATGAGGGACTCTGGTTTTTTGCCAGAGGTTAATAAAGCATTGCTGAGATGTAATAGGAGAACTAAACTTGGGTGAGGAGGTTCCCTTGTTGGTACTTGTTTTCCTTGTTTGTCCACAGCCAGGTGCAGGGCCTGGCTACCCAGCACCATCTGTGCTTGGGGTGTGCTCAGCACTTCCCTCTGAAAGGCGGCAGGATCTTGGGGCAGTGGGAGTAGTTCTGGGGGAATCACAACACTTGGGTTCTAATTAGGCCACTTTTAATCTGAAATTATGAGATCAGGGTTTCTTCTTTCTAATTTATTTTTCATTGATGTGTAGTTTAAAAACAGAATCACTGTGTTGCACACCTGAAACATTGTAAATGTGTTTAACATGGGCAAAATACTTTAATGGACACTTCACAAGGAAATATCACAATGAATGAGCAATAAATGCATGAAAATGTGCTCAACATGATTAGTCATCAGGGAAATGAAAATTAATACAACAGTGGGATACCATCACACTTCTAAGTGTGTGTTAGTTGCTCAGTCTGTTCAACTCTGCGACCCTATGACCTGTAGCCCATCAGGCTCCTGCCCATGGAATTCTCCAGGCAAGAGTACTGGAGTGGGTTGCCATTTCCTTCTCCAGGGGATCCTTCCAAGCCAGGGATCGAACCTCAGTCTCCTGCATGCAGATGAATTCTTTACCATATAAGCCACCAGGGAAGCCCACTCACATTTGCAGAATGGCTACAATTAATGACTGACAACACCAAATACTTAGATAGAGGTGGAACAACTGGAACTCTAGTTCAACCACTTTGGGAAAGTGTTTGACAATTTCTTGTACAATTAAAGAAATGTCTTCTCTATGACTTAGTAATTTACTTCCAGGTGAATTCCTAGTCCTAACCCAAAATAAAGAAAATATTATATGTATGAGTTCAAGAATGTTCAAAACCACTTTATTTGTACTATCAAGGGCTTCCTTGGTGGCTCAAATGGTAAAGTCTACCTGCAAAGCAAGAGAGCAGGTTCAATCCCTGGGTTGAAAAGATCCCTTGGAGAAAAGAAAGGCAACCCACTCCAGGATTCTTGCCTGGGAAATTCCACAGACTAAGGAGTCTGGAGGGCTACAGTCCATGGGGTCATAAACAGTCGGACATGACTGAGCAACTAACTTTCGAAGGGAAAACAATTCAGGTATCCACTAACAAATGAATAGTTACTAAACTATAAATATATTCATAAAATGAAATAGTACTCATAATTAAAAGGAACAAAATAATAATACACAAAACAACATGAATGAATCTCAAAAATTTTATGATGAACAAAAGTCTAGCACACCAGAATAGGTGCTTTATAATTTCATTTAAGTTCTAAAGCGGGGAAGTCTAATCTAAGATGGAAAAAGTCAGAGCAGTGAGTGGTTCCCTCTGGAAACATGTCTTGACAAGGAAAAAGCACAAGAGAATGTTCTAAAGTGAGAAACATAATCTGTATCTTGATGTGGGTACGTGTTACACAACTATGTACATGCACCAAAACTCATTGAACTGTACACTTAAGACTGTTTGTTTCATTGAATGTAAATTGTACTTCAGTAAGAAAATTAGAACAGCAATGTTGTGCTTCTTTTCTGGGAGACACCACTTATTAATATGACCAATGAAATATAACACTGAGGAGCAACCTGAGTAGTAAATACTCTCTGAAGATGCCTCCAAATAATTCTGCCCATCCCTGTACATCACGCACATCCTTCCCTCAGGCAGGAGAGCTTACATGTCCTCCTCTTGAGTCTGACCTGGGCCTGGAGCTGCTTTGTCCAGGGGAATGCAGAGAAGTGGCGTTCAGGGCCTCTGAGCGCAGGCACGAGTAAGCCCCGCTCGCTTTCCTCCTTATCTCTGAGACTCAGTAGCCATGCTGCAGTGAAATGTCTGAGTCCAGTGGGGGTTCCCATGGCCCAGAATGAAGGCCTCTGCGGCCCTGTTGAGCTCCCACATGATAGCTGAGGGCCAGCTTACACGTGGACCCCCAGACTGAGTCTCACCAGCCTCCTCAGTGGCACGTAGGGGAGACAGGAGCTGCCCATGGAGCCAGCCCAGGTTGCAAAATCACAAGCAAAGAAATAGTTATTGTTTTAAGTTACTAAATTTGAGGGCTGTGTATTACACAGCATTTGATAGTTAAAACAGCTTGAATTAATACTGAAATATGAAGAAAAAATACCATCTATATGCTGCAAATGTGGAGGAATTTCTGTCAGTACATGTGGGATCAGATCAAAGGAAAACATGTAGGGCTTCTCATAACTCCTTTCCTGAGGAATGAATTTCTAGAAGCAGAGGAAATTCTGGTAACATGAAATTCCTGCTGGAAAAAGTGTACATTGACATGAATGTGCAAGAGAGAAAGCAGGAGGGCTGTGGAAACAGCCATAATCTTACGAGGTACCTAAGAGTACGGTGACAGTGAAGGCCATTCTGGGGAGATCCAGACAGAAATGGGGAACATGTTCTTGGAAGCTGGAGAAAGGGTGATTCTTGTTACCAGGTATCAAAGAACTTGGCTGAATTATGTTCTCGTTTTGTCCCGGTTCCCACTTCTCTCTCGGTCCTGTACTTCTAGCCTCCGCCTCTCATGCGCCTTACCTGTCGCTGCCAGGATGACCCTTCCAAACTGAACTGTAAGACTTTCTGCTTCAGAGTCTGGAGCAACTCTTTCCAGCACATAATTGTCAAATTCTTAGCGTGACATTGACCTGGTCTTGTGCTCTGGTCTCCTCTCTCTCCGAATCCCTCCACGTCTTCCATGTTACCCTGCTGTTTGGAATAAGTTCCCAGAATACATCATGTTATCTGATGTCTCTGTGACATTGATCTGATGTTTTTTCTCCTAGAATTCTCTTCCCTCCCTTCCTTGCCTTACTAACTCTTTTATGCTCTCTAAGATGGCACCCCACTCCAGTACTCCTGCCTGGAAAATCCCATGGATGGAGGAGCCTGGTGGGCAGTCCATGGGGTCTCTAAGAGTCGGACCCGACTGAGCGACTTCCCTTTCACTTTTCACTTTCATGCACTGGAGAAGGAAATGGCAACCCACTCCAGTGTTCTTGCCTGGAGAATCCCAGGGACGGGGGAGCCTGGTGGGCTGCCGTCTATGGGGTCGCACAGAGTCGGACATGACTGAAGTGACTTAGCACATAGCACAAGAATTAATTTAAACACCACTGCCCTTAGGAAGTCCTCCCTTATCATCCCACATTGAATTAAATATCTTTACTTAATTCTATTTCTTCTAGAATCCTCTTCTAGTGTCATGATACATTTAATATCGTCCTAGTTCTTAATCTGCTATGTAAATTTTGGTTTGCTTTAGCGCACCTACGATGTATCAGGCCCCATGCTAAATCTAACTGGTAAAGGGGTTATTAATAAAGACAGCTCTTGCTCGTATACAGCTCATAGCCTGAAGAGAAAACAGCAACTATAAGTGCTACAAAAGAGAAGTCACAGGAAGACCCATGGGATTAGGAATCTTTAGGGTCAGACATTTCTGCCTACTGCATTTTCATGCGTTCCATGATGCAAAGCTCTTTATTTCATGAGGCAGCAGATTAAATTTTATTATTCTTTTTTGATTAAAAAAATTTAAAACATGCATTTAAAAAATTATTCATTTGGCTGCACCAGGTCTTTGTTGCAGCATGCGGAATCTTAGCTCCCTGACCAGGGATGGGACTTGTGTCCCCTGCAATGGAAACACAGGATCTTAACCACCAGACTGCAGAGAAGTCCCTTACATTTTCAGAGTGTATAATATATTTTTTCTTTTGTTTATCTGGACAGTCTCTTTAAAATTTTTATTCTTTGTTCCTACATATGGTCTGGAGGTATTCAGGGTAAGCTCACTCTTTCTTCTGTGTTAGCTCTTCAAGTATTTTAAGATAAGTAAGTTATATGGCCCTGTGTATATCCTGTTCTGGGCAGAAATGGGTGGAGTGGAGTGGTTAAATATCCCCATTCCTTCAAAGTAAGAAGGAAAAAGCATTTGTGTAAGAGGTAGTATTTGATGACCAGTTAAAGGTGGTGGGTTGAACACAGGCACTCACCTTTGCTGCCTCTCCAAATCCCACTCAAATGACCATAAAGGATTTTTTTAAAAGACATAAATGTCTCCCATTCAAACAGAATGATGGAGGTACAACAGGAGAAGATTTTGGAAGCTGGAGAGTAGCTGGACAGGTGAGTAACCCTCACCTGTCATAATCATCTTTTATCCATGAAAGCAGAACTGAGAACAAGCAGTGGACGGAATCCAGAAGGGAGCCGTCTTGCAGACAGTCCTTCTCAGAGGCTCAGGAGCTGGTGATGCCAAGTACATTATGCACACCTTTTACTCCCTTGTTTTGACATCTGGGGCCTTACTTCATGAGGAGACTGCACCTCCCAGAACCAGCCAATTCCTGGAGATGATAAAGATCCCTTTTGATGTGCCTTTCACCTGTAAACCAACCAATCCTGAGCCCACATCACCCCCACCTCTTCTATATCCCAGGGCTAGGTACCCGGCGGCTAGGGACAGCCCCAATGCCACAGAGCTGAAATTAATCAAGCTGCCCAGTCCTCAGCCCGCTGGCCCTGCCCCTCCCACGCCTCCCGTGAAAACCACAATAAAGGCTCTTGGCCCCAGCCCCCCATTCCCGTCTGTCTTATGACCAACCCTGGAGCTTCCCCATGTGGTTCGAAGGCATGTGGCCTGCTCCTCCTCTCAGGACAAGCGACTCACAGGCTATCTTTTCCACAGCAGTTGTTTCCTAAGCTGTTGGCCTCACAGTATATGGATAAGTATAAAACCTAAATTTTAAAGTGCCAGGAATCTCTGAAAAAAGAAGGTAAAGCAGGAGGATTTGGAGAGTTTATATAAGAGGCAGTTAAACACTCCAGTTGTCCTTGGCTGTTCCCCCACCCCTTACCTGCCACCACACATGGCTGCTCAACCCCCCTCCCCACTCAGCAGAAACTTTGCTTTCTAACACAAGTGAACCAGAGCGAGCACTAGGCCCTGGAGTGAGGCCACTACACCGAAAACACGAGTAGCAAGTGCAAGTCTAGTAGTGAAGAGAGAAACCATAGATTCATTCCACTCCAAGGTTAGAAGCAAACAGACTGAGGGCCTCCAAGCAGAACATTGGACACATTTTCTCTGCAACTCTAAGAAGCCCAAAGACAGTCCTAAACATCCTGATAATTGGGGGTCTTTCCTAATTCCCCTCAGCCGGATGATCACTCTGTAGTGAAGCCCACCAGTTAATATGTCCTGCCCATGCACAAAGAGCTTCAACGTGGACTTGAACGCGTTCACCCTTAGATGAAGTGAACAGACAAGGATTTCAAACAGAGAAAAGTCTGCAACACCAGTGACAGAGACAGAATAAAAATTTAAGCTAGAATTTATAGAAAACAGAAACTAAGAGAGAGGAAAAGTTATAAAAAACCTCAACTCAATCTACAGAAATATAAGGAAAAAATAATACATTCATGAAATGACCAGATGAGTACAAAAAAAGAAATTTATGAGAACAAAGAAAGAATTCCTGGAAATTCTCTAGGTCTCTCCATGTTGCTGCAAATGGCATTATTCATTCTTTTTAGGGCTGAGTAGTATTCTAGTGTGTGTGTGTGTGTGTGTGTGTGTGTGTGTGTGTGTGTACCACACCTTTATCCATTCAACTGTTGATGGACACTTAGGTTGTTTCTATGTCTTGGCTATTGTAAATAGTGCTGCTATGAACATAGGGGTGCAGGCATCTTTTTGAACGGTAGGATCCTTCTTGCGGTGCACTAGACTCTCTAGCTGTGGCACAGGCTCAGCTACTCCTCCTCAGCACATGGGATCTTCCTAGACCAGGGTTCGAGCCTGTGTCCCCTGCATTGCAAGATGGATTCGTAACCACTGGACCACCAGGGGAGTCTCTATTTTTAGTTTTTTTGATGAACCTACATACTGTTTTCCATAGTGGCTGCACCAATTTATATTCCCACCAGCAGTGTACTTCCCTTTTCTCCACACCTTCTCCAACATTTGTTAGTCGTAGAATTTTTATGATGTCCATACTGATGGGTATGAACTCTTTATAGTTTTGATTTGCATTTCTCTAATAATTAGTAGCATTGAGCATTTTTTCCTGTGCCTTTTGGTTATCAGTGTGTCTTCTTTGGAAAAATGTCCATGTAGATCTTCTTCCCATTTTTTGATTGGGTTGTTTGTTATTTTGTCATGGACTCATATGAGCTGTTTGTATAATTTGGAGATTAAGCTATTGTCAGTAGCATCATTTGAAAATGTTTTCTCCCAGTCCATAGATTTTCTTTTCGTTTTGCTTATGGGGCTTCCCAGGTGGTGCAGTGGTAAAGAATCTGCTTGCAATGCAGGAGACACAAGAGATGTGGGTTCGATCCCTGGGTCAGGAAGATCCCCTGAAGTAGGAAATACTGCTCCAGTATTCTTGCCTAGAAAATTCCATGGACAGAGGAGCCTGGTGAGCTACAGTCCATAGGGCCACAAAGATTCAGACACGACTGAGCACATGGTTTCCTTTGCTGTACAAAAGCTTGTAAGTTTGATTAGGTCCCATTTGTTTTTAAGTCGAAACATTTTTAGACATTAGATCAGATCAGATCAGTCGCTCAGTCATGTCCAACTCTTTGCGACCCCATGAATCACAGCACGCCAGGCCTCCCTGTCCATCACCAACTCCCGGAGTTCACTCAGACTCACGTCCATCGAGTCAGTGATGCCATCCAGCCATCTCATCCTCTGTCGTCCCCTTCTCCTCCTGCCCCCAATCCCTCCCAGCATCAGAGTCTTTTCCAATGAGTCAACTCTTCGCATGAGGTGGCCAAAGTACTGCAGTTTCAGCTTTAGCATCATTCCTTCCAAAGAAATCCCAGGGCTCATCTCCTTCAGAATGGACTGATTGGATCTCCTTGCAGCCCAATGGACTCTCAAGAGTCTTCTCCAACACCACAGTTCAAAAGCATCAATTCTTCGGCACTCAGCCTTCACAGTCCAACTCTCACATCCATACATGACTACAGGAAAAACCATAGCCTTGACTAGACGGACCTTTGTTGGCAAAGTAATGTCTCTGCTTTTGAACATGCTATCTAGGTTGGTCATAACTTTCCTTCCAAGGAGTAAGCGTCTTTTAATTTCATGGCTGCAGTCACCATCTGTAGTGATGACATTACAAGGTCTGAAAAAATTATCTTCTATACACATTTGTTCAGGAAGCTAATGGAGACAATGCTTTATTAAAATGAAAGAGTCAGCAAAGAAAGGGGCACGTGCAGGATCCAGGAAATGGAGATCCAGCGCAGGTGATCGAGAAGGGAGAGCCCAGGTCAGAGACAGGAGCACAGGCGCAGCCCGACTGGTGGAAGAGGGAGAGGCAGGAAGGGCTGTCTCCAAGGAGACAGAACTGAGGGAGGGTGCAGTGTGCTGGAAAAGGATGTGAGAGAAGATATGTTCTAGAAGGCGTTCAGGGTAAATTAATGCAAGATATGCAGAAAACTAAGCAAATGACAGATCAAATACCAGAAAAACAAAGTGGTAAAGAAAGGAAACATAATCATATATGGCTGAGTAACAAAAAATATTTCATAATCATAGCAATGTAGGTACTGATTATTGATTCAAAGATGAGACAATAATACATCACATTAAGAGGAAGAAGGAGACATATAAGTGAGTATGTGTTGGTGGAGGGGCAGTAAAGGTGTAGGAGAAACACGTTCTCACCTTTTGTAACAGGAAGTTGATATATAAAACTGAAAAATTGTTTAAAAGTTATTGACCAAATATAGAAATACAACTATAAATACTAAACGAAACAGAAAAGGGTTGAAAACTAGTGCTTTGGGAACAAGAATTGGGAAGAGAGCATATGAACCTTTTTTTGCTTTATTATCTTTCACAATAAACTTGTGCAGCTATTTAATTTTTAAAACTATGATTATGTAAACTCATAAAGAAAATTACATTAAATTTTCTTTGTAAACTGTAAAGCGACAGAGATTATCATGATTACAATTTTTTAATTAATTTATTTTGGCTGTGGGGGGTCTTTTTCGCTTTTCCGCGGGCTTTCTCTCGTTGCGGTGAGTGGCGGCTCCTCTTTGTTGGGTGTGCGGGCTTCAGTAGTTGCGGCTGGTGGGCTCTAGAGTCCAGGCTCAGTAGTTGTGGCACACAAGGGTGTGTTGCTCCCAGACATGTGAGATCTTCCTGGAGGAGGGATCGAACCCATGTCCACGGCATTGGTCAATATAATGTCTGCTGCTTGGCACATAATATAAGATCAATAAATATAATACGTTTTTTGATATCTGCTGCTTGACACATGATATAAGATCAACTCATGTCCACTGCTTGACACATAAGATCAATAAATAAAGATTCCTTTCTTCTATACCTCTAAATCAAAGTACCTAAAAACTGTCCTCATATCAAAATACATTAAAAGCCTCTATTAAAAGCATTAGTAATTTCCTGTCAATAGAATAACTGGGTTAACAAATACAAAAATTTGAAAAGAAAAGAGAATAGTGATGTGCTTTAATTTTTTGGATCTACCAACAAATATTCCTTGAGAGAATTATCATAATATAAAATAATATTTTGATACTGAAAAATTATAGTTCTATACCTACAGAATGAAAATCAAATAGCTTACAATTGACTTAAATTGTTTCATGTTTTCCCAAACCAACATGATGGTTACCAAATCAAAAGGGAAATCATGCCAGTTAATCATAGCATAAGCTTTTTTCCTAATATTTCCTAATATGGTAGAAACAATTTTAAAGTTCTTACTGTATAACATTTTAGGGTGTGTATTTTCTCAGAGGACGATTAGTAACGTATCATGTGCCTGGGTTTTTTTTTTAACCAAGTTGCTACCAGACTTTGTTTAGAGCCCTGAAAAGTCCAGGCTTCTTACATTATAATTAAGTGATGATGTGATCTGACCTGGATTTGTATATGGAATAATCACATGTCATCTCATAGTTAATTTGAATTTTGTGTTTTAGGAATATTCATTCCTAATATTCATTGCATGGAATATTCATTGCATGGAAAAGAAGAGCTTTCTAGAAATTTTGTTTTAAATGGCTTGGGGAATTTCATTATTGCTTCCCCGGTGGCTCAGAGGTTAAAGCGTCTTCCTGCAATGTGGGAGACCTTGGTTTGATCCCTGGGTCGGAAAGCTTCCCCTGGAGAAGGAAATGGCAACCCGCTCCAGTATTCTTGCCTGGAGAATCCCATGGACAGAGGAGCCTGGTGGGCTACAGTCCACGGGGTCGCAAAGAGTTGGACACGACTGAGCGACTTCACTCAGTCACTGAGCGAATTTGCATGGAAAAGAAGAGCTTTCTAGAAATTTTGTTTTAAATGGCTTGGGGAATTTCATTAACATCCTCAATCAATACAGTATTACTTGTTCACCAACCTGGTATCAAATGTCAATACCAGATACCAAGGCAGGTCACCTGTGGAAAAAAACTGAATCTTAGAAGGTTCCTAATGTCAGCCCACTCTTATCTGCAATCTACAATTCATAATTTCACATTTTCACATTTCCTGAATATCAATATTACATAGCTTCTTAAAATGCAGGTGGTGAAAAAGGCAAATGATGTTGGCAGAAGGAGGCCTTGACTCAGCTTTAGGCCCACAATCTATTTCTTCCTGTATCACTGGAATCCAGTTAATATAATGTGGAAACACTGCTACCTCGATCACCTGAGAACACTTTCCTGCTTCCCCAGTCCTCTTAGTTATAGTCTTTTCTTCCACAAGTTTATTAAGTTTGAATTTTACACATATTTGTGTGATTCTTTTATTTCATTATGCTCACCCCCTAGACTGTAAGTTCCCTAAAGAGAAGCACCTCATCTATTTTTGGCTCAGCATTGTAACCCAGTGTTTGGCAGTGTGCCTGGTTAGGGGTAGATTTTCCACAAATGGTTATCGAATGAATCAATAAGAATACATACTATTGAATACATACTATACATAATCCCTGGTTGTCCAGTGGCTAAGACTCTGCGCTTTCAATGCAGAGGGCCCAGGTTCCATCCCTGGCTGGGGAACAAGATCCCACATACTGCAATTAGGAGTTTGCATGTCACAACTGAAAGATCTGCACACCCCAACATTGATTGAAGATCCTGCACGCCACAACTAAAACTAAAAACTTTTTTTAAAAAAAGAATACATTCTAATTATAAAGGTCATTTTACCTCAACAGAAGTCACTGCAATGGAAGCAAACACATAGATTCTACCACTAAAATTGTTCCATGATGACTTTGGATTTTGTTGCCAAAAAGCATGTTTGCCCTCAAGCATAGTCAACTTGTGGTTGGGGCACTTCAGTGAAAGAACATCACAGGGGTGATGAATGGGACAATGCAAGTTTCTCCAGGATCACTGACTATGACGAAAGATGCCAAGGACCCCAACCCCTGAAGAAACTTCCACAGTCTTCATAAATGAATTATGAAATTATGTTTCATATCATATATGAAATGTATCACAATTATGATATATTGTGATATATGGGCCCTCTGGGCTTCCTAGGCATTGGCTCAAAGACAACGCCTTATCCCACTTCCCTCCAGCCCATCTGAGCAGAAGGCTGGGGAGGAGGAGGGGACTGAGCGGCTGTGGAGTCAAGACGAGACACTGGTGAGAGCAAGCTTCACGGTGAGAGGGGAACTATTCCGTGATGGGGGAGACCCTGCGTCCCCCGCTCTAAACCAGGCTGTGGGAGTGCTCACAAAACGGTTCAGAAAGGTGGAGGGTGCCCACAGGGAGGGCGGTACTGCTGTGTGTGCCCTGTGCCGGCTGAATGAGGAGAGGGCAGTGGAGGGTGCCTTTTCGGGAGGAGAGAAGGAAGGGCAGATGCAACCTGCGCACCTGTGCTTTGGTGTTGAAAGGATTCATCGTTTTCCAGCAGATGCGGTGAAAATGCTGAAGGGGGCTGGGCTGCCGCCATCTCGAGGGTACCCTGCCCCCACCCCACCCCCAGCCCGCCACCGGAGGGTGGCTCATCGGTGAGTGGGCTGCAGCTGCCAGTTACCGTCAGGAGAGGCTGCAGGCAGGGATGACAAACCAGAACTGGACCTCACATCTCACACGTCCTATGGGAATCTTGCAGCCAGAGGTCTCCTGGAGCCCTGCAAAGAGCTCACCCTGAGGACACCATGAGTCAGCTTTAGTGTGAGAAACAAGTTGGTAAAAATCCAAAATCATATTCAGCCCAGATCTTGTAAATACTGAGAAGTAAGTTTGTGAAAACAGAAAAGCAATTGTGGAATAAGCTTTCCGCAAATACGACCTGGCCGAGACCACTCTGACCTACTCCTTAGCATCTCTGTTGAGGAACTTACTGGAAGGTAAATTAAATTCACCCAGAGGACCAGCCAGAATTCCGTCCTCATGCATTGAGGTACAGCAGCTGTACAGGGTTACTTGCTCTCGGCTATAGCAGTGTTCACGAATAACTGCTTGAATATAACATGTCATCACATCATATCATAATTTCAGTATAACATAGGAGTTTTTTCTTTAATAGAAGCTTGCACACAGGGAGCTCAGCTCTGTACTCTGTGACGACCCAGACGGATGGGATGGGAAGCGGGTGGGAGGGAGGTTCAAGAGGGAAAGAATATATGTATACTTAGGGCTGATTTATGCTCTTGTACTGCAGAAACCAACACAATATTGTAAAGCAATTATCCTCCAATTAAAAATAAAGTTTAAAAAATATAAGAAAAAGAAGCCTGTAATGAAGTCATTGTTTAAAATCTATCATAAGCATGCTAATTTATAACCAGAGCCTGGACTTCCTTATGTTTTAGGATTCCTAGCACCATGTCTGCTGGGTTAGTTACAACTGGTTAACTGGACTTGTTTCTTGTAACTGTTTTAAATTTCTTAGCAATATTAATGGAAAAGAAGTTGTTACCTTGAGGATTGTCTTGAGTTTAGATATTTTAGAAGTCAGGACTCCTAGCTGCAAGCAACAGATACTTTAAGAAAAATAATTCATTAAATGAACATTAAGTAGTTCTGAGAATCTCTGGGAGGATGAGGAAGCAAGGCCTCAAGTCTACAAAGCCAGAAACCAATCCCTAAATCGTGTTCAGAAATGGGTGTTGTGAAGATACACTCTCCCTTCCGGGCAGACACTGCAATCCCCACGGCTGATCTCATCAGGACCCAGAACCGAATGCAGCTTCAGCACTGCTGCTGTTGCTCACGTTAGCGTCCTGACCAGCTGTGGCCACTGCTGCCACAGCGTGTCCCTGGAAAGGACCCCGAGTGGACACGGTCTCTCCATGTGCATAGCTGTGGCTTCAGAGTCTGGCGCAGGTGGATGTGGTTGGCAGAGCCTCGTTCACATGCTCGCGTTCCAGCAGTGAGAGGCTGGGAAAGTGGAACCCAGCACTTTCAGCTTCTGTAGTGGAAGGGGCTCTACCTTGTAAAGGGCAGGGGCTCCCACCACACAGAGGAGAACCGGCAGAACATGTATGTGCATGTGTTAGGCTGGAGGTTTCTATTGGAAATTCAAGTTGAGTCACTGCATGTGCCGTGTGCTTAGTTGCTCAGTTGTGTCTGACTCTTTGCAACCCCATGGACTGCAGCCCACCAGGCTCCCCTGTCCGTGGGATTCTCCAGGCAAGAATACTGGAGTGGGTTGCCATGCCCTCCTCCAGGGGATCTTCTCTACCCAGGGATCGAACCCAGGTCTCCTGCATTGCGGGTGGATTCTTTACCATCTGAGCCACCAGGGAAGCCCTGAATAGTCACTGAATAGACAGCTGGGTATGTGGGTCTGGAGTTCAGGGGAGAGATGGAGAGTGAGAAACATGAGTCATCACGGTGAGGAGACTAAAGTCACGGAACTGGGCAAGGTGAGCTCAGGAACGTATCTGGATAGAGAAGTGGAGAATGGGTCCTGTTCTTGGGGACAAGAGAAAGAACACGTAAAGGAAACCACCGTCCTGGACTCACATCTCAAGAGCCTGAAGTCACTTGAAGAAGGCTTCATGAGGAGGAAATGTTGGTTTACCCCGATTACTCTCTCGACTAGGGTCAGTACCTCAGTAGGACCTTCACTCAGGGAGCAGCAGAGGCCCCGCAGCAGTGTCCTGCCTCGCAGGCACCTGCAGACGCTGACAGCCCGAGGCCTCATCCACAGGGCATCGGGGACACACTGGGATCAACGGGAGCTCTTCTCAGTAACCTGGGGAATGATGTTGCTTTGTGTGACATTTCCCCCTTTATCTTGCAACACAAAGCTGAACTCTATTCACCAATGATACAAAACATTCAATTAAGAGTGCACTTTTCTAGGCAGGAGGGTGATACTGAGGGATGATCTCTGAACATCATGGCAGGAGTTTGAGGGGAAATGACACCGTTTAAATAGATTTTTCTTCTTGTTTAGTGTGAAAAGGTAAGGAAGTACTTTGTCTTTTTTTTCTTTTTCCTTTAATACACAAAAACCACTGAAGTATTTGTCTAAGAGGACTCAAAGGAGAGTGAAAAAGCTGGCTTAAAAACTCAACTTTAAAAAAACCTAAGATCATGGCATCTGGTCCCATCACTTCATGCCACATAGATGGGGGAAAGTGGAAACAGTGAGAGACTTTATTTTCTTGGGCTTTAAAATCACTGAAGATGGTGACTGCACCCATGAAATGAAAAGATGCTTGCTCCTTGGAAGGTAAGCTATGACAAATCTAGACAGCATATTAAAAACCAAAGGCATCATTTTGTCGACAAAGGTCCATATGGTCAAAGCTACCGTTTTTCTAGTAGTCATGTATGGATGTGAGAGTTGGACCATAAAGAAGGCTGAGCACTGAAGAACTGATGCCTTCGAACTGTAGGGCTGGAGAAGACTCTTGAGAGTCCTTTGGAGTAAGGAGATCAAACCAAAAGAAACCAAACTAAAGGTAATCAGTCCTGAATGTTCATTGGAAGGACTGATGCTGAAGCTGAAGCTCCAATACTTTGGCCACCTGATGTGAAGAGCTGACTCCCTAGAAAAGACCCTGATGCTGGGAAAGACTGAAGGCAGGAGGAGAAGAGGACAGTTGATGAGATGGCTAAATAGCACCACCAACTCAATGGACATAAATCTGAGCAAACTTCAGGAGATAGTGAAGGACAGGGAAGCCTGGCGTGCTGCGGTCCATAGGGTCTCAAAGAGTGTGAAGCAGGATGTTAGTTCCCTGACCAGGAGTCCTAACCATCTATGACAGAGTTCAGTGGCTAGGGCCTAAGTCCTCCAGACCTTGACTACGTTGACAAGAAAGAATTCTGACCAGAAGGTGGAAGGTAAAGAGAAAAGTAAAACATTTATTGGGAAAGCAGAGTACATGGAGAAAGATGCACGGGCGAACTCTGCGAGAGTCCCGAGAGTCGTGCCTTTGGGAAGTTTAAATCTGTTATGGGGGCAGTTTTCTGGGTCTTTGTCTTCTCTCTGGCCAATCATCTTGCTTCGCCCCCCTGGCTGATTTGTCTCTGGACCCTCCCCTGGGTGTGCACAGCCTAGACGCACAGATAGTGTCACAGATTATTGTGTCTCACCGCTAGCTCTTCATGACTTTAAAAGAGAGAGAGAGAGATTCTTTGCAAAGGAAACGGATCCTTGTATAACATGGCACCTCCCTCTTTGTTTTTGTGAACAGCCACATGGAACAAAGCCCTATGCTGGTTCTGAGTATCCTCAGCCAAGACGGATTTCAACACAAAGGCCCCCGGGAGGAAAGAAGCAAAACTCATTATGGCCTGGCATTGTCCTCTTGCTTTTGATCCCCAAGGAGCGTGTAGTGTCTCCCTGCCCCAAGGAAGGGAGGAAGTAGAGATCCCTTAATCGTTTATTCAAACAAGGTGCAACTCCTCTCTTCTCGTCATGACTGTTACCTTGAAGTGTCCACAGGTGACAAAGCCTGGCTATTTACCGTTTCCGTTGTTACTTCCACACTGGAGATCAGGAGGCAGAGTGCAGACGCCTTACCTGCAGCCCGCGCGTCTTAGGAAATGCAAACAGCAGGCTAGTTGTACTTTCCAAGGCAAACCATTCAACATCACAGTAATCCAAGTCTATGCCCCAACCAGTAACACTGAAGAAGCTGAAGTTGAATGGTTCTATGAAGACCTACAAGACCTTTTAGAACTAACACCCCAAAAAGATGTCCTTTTCATTATAGGGGACTGGAATGCAAAAGTAGGAAGTCAAGAAACACCTGGAGTAACAGGCAAATTTGACCTTGGAATATGGAATGAAGTAGGGCAAAGGCTAATAGAGTTTTGCCAAGAGAATGCACTGGTCATAGCAAACACCCTCTTCCAACAACACAAGAGAAGACTCTACACATGGACATCACAGATGGTCAACATCAAAATCAGATTGATTATATTCTTTGCAGCCAAAGATGGAGAAGCTCTATACAGTCAACAAAAACAAGACCAGAAGCTGACTGTGGCTCAGATCATAAACTACTTATTGCCAAATTCAGACTGAAATTGAAGAAAGTAGGGAAAACCACTAGACCATTCAGGTATGACCTAAATCAAATCCCTTATGATTATTCAGTGGAAGTGAGAAATAGATTTAAGGGACTAGATCTGATAGATAGAGTGCCTGATGAACTATGGATGGAGGTTCGTGACATTGTACAGGAGACAGGGATCAAGACCGTCCCCATGGAAAAGAAATGCAAAAAAGCAAAATGGCTGTCTGGGGAGGCCTTACAAATAGCCGTGAAAAGAAGAGAAGCAAAAAGCAAAGGAGAAAAGGAAAGATATAAGCATCTGAATGCAGAGTTCCAAAGAATAGCAAGAAGAGATAAGAAAGCCCTCCTCGGCGATCAATGCAAAGAAATAGAGGAAAACAACAGAATAGGAAAGACTAGAGATCTCTTCAAGAAAATCAGAGATACCAAAGGAACATTTCATGCAAAGATGGGCTCGATAAAGGAGAGAAATGGTATGGACCTAACAGAAGCAGAAGATATTAAGAAGAGGTGGCAAGAATACACAGAAGAACTGTACAAAAAAGATCTTCATGACCAAGATAATCACGATGGTATGATCACTTAACTAGAACCAGACATCCTGGAATGAGAAGTCAAGTGGGCCTTAGAAAGCATCACTACGAACAAAGCTAATGGAGGTGATGGCATTCCAGTTGAGCTCTTTCAAATCCTGAAAGATGATGCTGTGAAAGTGTTGCACTCAATATGCCAGCAAATTTGGAAAACTCAGCAGTGGCCACAGGACTGGAAAAGGTCAGTTTTCATTCCAATCCCAAAGAAAGGCAATGCCAAAGAATGCTCAAACTACTGCACGGTTATAGTCATCTCACATGCTAGTAAAGTAATGCTCAAAATTCTCCAAGCCAGGCTTCAGCAGTATATGAATTGTGAATTTCCAGATGTTCAAGCTGGTTTTAGAAAAGGCAGAGAAATCAGAGATCAAATTGCCAAAATCAGCTGGATCATCAAAAAAGCAAGAGAGTTCCAGAAAAACATCTATTTCTGCTTTATTGACTATGCCAAAGCCTTTGACTGTGTGGATCACAATAAACTGTGGAAAATTCTTCAAGAGATGGGAATACCAGAGCACCTGACCTGCCTCTTGAGAAACCTATATTCAGGTCAGGTAGCAACAGTTAGAACGGGACATAGAACAATAGACTGGTTCCAAATAGGAAAAGGAGTACATCAAGGCTGTATATTGTCACCCTGCTTATTTAACTTATATGCAGAGTACATCATGAGAAACACTGGGCTGGAAGAAGCACAAGCTGGAATCAAGATTGCCAGGAGAAATATCAGGAACTTCAGATATGCAGATGACACCACCCTTATGGCAGAAAGTGAAGAGGAACTCAAAAGCCTCTTGATGAAAGTGAAAGAGGAGAGTGAAAAAGTTGGCTTAAAGCTCAACATTCAGAAAACGAAGATCATGGCATCTGGTCCCATCACTTCGTGGGAAAGAGATGGGGAAACAGTGGAAACTGTGTCAGACTTTTTTTTTTTGTGCTCCAAGGTCACTGCAGATGGTGACTGCAGCCATGAAATTAGAAGACACTTACTCCTTGGAAGGAAGGTTATGACCAACCTAGATAGCATGTTCAAAAGCAGAGACATTACTTTGCCAACAAAGGTCCATCTAGTCAAGGCTATGGTTTTTCCTGTGGTCATGTATGGATGTGAGAGTTGGACTGTGAAGAAAGTTGTGCACCGAAGAATTGATGCTTTTGAACTGTGGTGTTGGAGAAGACTCTTGAGAGTCCCTTGGACTGCAAGGAGATCCAACCAGTCCATTCTGAAGGAGATCAGCCCTGGGATTTCTTTGGAAGGACTGATGCTAAAGCTGAAATTCCAGTACTTTGGCCACCTCATGCGAAGAGTTGACTCATTGGAAAAGACTCTGATGCTGGGAGGGATTGGGGGCAGGAGGAGAAGGGGACGACAGAGGATGAGATGGCTGGATGGCATCACTGACTCGATGGACATGAGTCTGAGTGAACTCCGGGAGTTGGTGATGGACAGGGAGGCCTGGCGTGCTGCGATTCATGGGGTTGCAAAGAGTTGGACATGACTGAGCGACTGAACTGAACTGAACTGAACTTGGAGTCCATCTGTCTCCTGCCTCAAAGCCATATCCTAAAGCCTGAACTCCACATCCTTTTAAATACTTTTTATACTTTGGGGACTTCCCTGTTTGTCCAATGGTTAGGAGTCTGGTTTCCAACACAGGGGGACACAGGTTTGATCCCTGACTGGGGAACTAAGATACTGCCTGCTGCACCATGTGGCAAACAAAATACCCCTGAAATAAACAAAAGCAAAACAAGAAATCTTTCTTTGTACTTCACATGCCTTTGACATGGTGACATTCAGTAAACTCTTGGATAAAAATAGTTAAATGTGACAATGGCTGATGAAACCTAAGCATAATTATCTCAATGAATTATTCTTCCATATTTTGAATATTAGTTTGTTTTCTTTTTTAACCGTACATATGAATAAGGTCACTAGGAATAATTCATGAATAATCAGAGCAGGTTCTTATGATGTAACTTAACAGACACTGTGAAAGCTTTCCTGTTCCACCTCTTTTCAAAAGAAAAAAATTTACTCCCATAGTTCTGGGGTGATATAGAAAAGCAAATTGTTAGACAGCCAGTTCTTTGGTTTAGTCCTATCTTCAGGCTGGCTATATGATCGGAAGGGACCAGTGCAAAGTAAGACTGTGGAGCCCCTTGTTCAAAAAGTAGGGGTAAAGTGTCACTAAAGGAGCTAAAATGTAATGCTTTTTCTTAATGTCTTTATTACTAAAGATGAGCTGGGAAATAGTGACACCTAAGTAACAACATAACTTTCAAACTGAAAATTAATGTCTTTGATGTCATAATTTTCATTACTACAATAAATAATAACATGATAATATAATATCTTGAATGATCATAAGACTTCTATATTGGATTTCTGCAAATTAATTTATTAGGTCATCAAATTTACACTTTTAGCAACTTCGTTTTCAACTGATATAACAGAAAGTAGTATGAGTCACACTTGGCAAATACAAGACCACACATGATTGTTTTATAGTTAAAATTTTTGAGGTCTGCTGATGCAGCTGTTACTGAAGCTCTTATGAGTATTTTACAAGCTGTGACAAGGTTGTGATATGTTTCTGATTAATTATTTTGAAATAGAAATTGTGACACATGTAAATCTCATGCTTCTTGTGGAACAATTTTTCTAGAAAGATTTAATTCTTCATACCAATATGTTTCGTGTAAGCCCGAGTGGAAATTTAATTTTCAGTGAAAGTGTATATAATGACATTAAATTTTTTTTATTAAAATATAGTTGATTTAAAATGTTGTGTTTCTGTTGTACAGTAAAGTGACTCAGATATACATATATATATTCTTTTTCATATTCTTTTCATTATGGTTTATCACAGGGTACTGAATATGGTTCCCTGTGCTGTGCAGCAGGACCTTGTCTATCTGTCCTATATGTGACAGTTTGCATCTGCTCATCCCAAACTCCGAGTCCAGCCCCCCTCCCTCCCTCTCGGCAACCGCAGGTCTGTTCTCTATGTCTGTGAGTGTGTTTCTATTTTGGAGATATGTTCATCTGTGTCATATTTTAGTTTCCACCAATAAATGATATCACATGACATCTGTCTTTCTCTTTCTGACTTATTTGACTTAGTGTGATAATCTCTAGGTCCATGTTGCTGCAGATGGCATTATTTCATTCATTTTCATGGCTCCATGGTATTCCATACGATGGCATTTTGATGTTTCTTCTGACATTTCCTTTAACTGTGGAGGTCTTATAAGAACCTAAAATGGCTTCATGATTTTCATAAAATTCAGTAGACCCATTTATACATGCATTGTTGTATCTTCAATTTCAAGGAAAAAAAGCAATTTTAAAGTTATCTTCCTTCTTAATAATTCATTCATTCAAAGCCATTGGGTTGGCCAAAAACTTCATTCTGGTTTTTCCATAATGTCTTACAGAAAAACCCAAGCAAACTTTCTGGTGAATCCAATAGCATTCTTTACCACTGAATAGAACAATCTTTGCACTTAATTTCTATTTGTAAGCCTGCAGCAGTTTTCAAAACCAAAGATTCCAAACTCCTTGAAGAATTGAAATAACTCCCTTAAAAATGCTTAATGCAGTGTCTATTAAGTCTATATTTTTATTGCATAATAATTTCCTTTATTTTGTAATACACTACAAAATAAAAGTTTACCAAGACAAAATTTACTGAGTTTACAGCCTGAGCTCGGGCATTTCCTGCCTCACTGAGCTGATAAGATGTCTGTTCAGATGCAGCGCCCCGGGACCCACTGAGGATGGACGGGCAGTGGTCCTCCCAGCATGTCCCTAGTGGAGGCCCTCCTCGCTCCCTGCCGCTCCAGCCTTTGCCAGGCCAGTCTCCCATCACCTTGGGACCCCACACACCCTCAGCTGCCTGCCCCGAGGCACGCAGGTGCCCGCCAGGTCACCCGGCGCTGGGTGGCTTGGCTTCCTGCGCAGGCCTTGCTCCTGGCCTGAGCCCGCCTGTGCACGCAGGCACCCTGTCTGTCTGCGCTCAGTGCCTGTGCGGGGCGCCCTCACACCTCACAAAGCACAAGCTCAAGGGGAAATTATTAATGATTTCAAGACCATGTGAGTCCTTCTGAGAGCACAGCCCGAGTCTCACACACGAGGCCCAGTCTGCTGACCTCCTGTTACAGACTGCTGTATCGGTCCTCTCTGAAAGCGCACCTGTAAGCTCACTTTGCCTGGGCCTGGTAACCAGTTAGCCAAGTAAGCTCCAGAAATCGCAAGAAAGCTCCGTTTCCACCCCTCAGTCCTACTCTCCATGGTTTCAGTTTTGCACATTATTGCCTGGATTCTCCTCCTCTAGCTCTGAGAGACTGTGGCCCAGGTTCCTGGGTTAGCACAGCTGCTGGGACCTCAGAGCTCCTAGGGATCAAACAACTTGTAAGTCTATTTATCCTTATAGCATATAGTGTTAGTCACTCAGTCTTGTCCGACTCTTTGTGACCGTATAGATTGTAGCCTGCCAGCTCCTCTGTCCATGGGACAGAGAAAGTTATTGAAGTTTTGATTTGCTGACCTGGCCTTTGGCAGGAGCTGCTCCGTCTTGGGCCTAGAGGTGTATTTCAGCCTAAGTTTTCTTGGTCTCTATTCCGAAGGCATCTATTCCTTCTATTCCTGTATAACTTACTTCTTCAAGTGACAAACAGTAGGAAATCATAGATTTTCTTTCCTCCAGAGGCCAAAAGAAAAAATGTCTGTGAAACTTGAGATAATACCATTCTACCTTCGCTGTGCCTGGGTGTCCTGGGATGCTCATTAGATACAGCTGAGACATGCTTCACCAGGGAGGAAAAAGCAGCCACTCCTTCCTCTTCTGGCTCGGATCCTACCAACAACTTGCCCACCTAAGTGATGCTTGTTCTGGCAATAGGGCAGGAGCTGAAGGCAGGGCAGGGTTGCAGCAGCTCAGAGACCAGGAGCGCAGTGAAGCCTGATGCGGTGGTGTTTGTCTACTCAGCCTGTTCTGTGGATCGAGCCTGTGCTGGGAGGATGGGGAGGAGAGGCTGGGGGGCGCTCACCACCGCGGGAGTGCTGGGGTCACCGCCCGGCGGGGGTCTGCTCACTCATATGCGTGAAGCCAGTCCACGGACAGCAGGTCGTGTTGAAAGAAAGTGTTTACTGCAGGTCCCACGCAAGAAGTTCTGGCAGCTTGAGTATTCAAAAGGCCCGAACTCCCTGGAGGCTTTCAGGGAAAGGTTTTTAAAGATGAGGAGGTGAGAAGGAAGGTTTGGGTGTGTGGTCAACTCGTGGACATTCTTCTGATTGGTTGGTGGCGTGGTAATTGGGTGTCAACAGCATCAACCTGTCGGTTCCAACCAGCCTGAGGGTCTATGTGCTTGTGAGCAGCATGCTGTTAACATCTCCCACTTGATGGGGTTTCAGTATCTGCAAAACAGCTCAAGCATATGGCTCAGAATATTATCTACAGCCGTTGCGTGCAGTGCACGGGTGCTATTGCTCAATTGTGTCCCACTCTTTGTGACCCCATGGACTGTAGCCCCCCAGGCTCCTCTGTCCATGGGATTTTCCAGCAAGAATACTGGAGTGGGTTTCCATTTCCTATTCCAGGGGATCTTCCCAACCCAAGGATCAAACCCGCATCTCTTGCCTCCTGAATTGGCAGGCAGATTCTTCACCACTGTGCTGCCTGGGAAGCCCTGAGGAGAAATGAAAGGTCCTTGATTTTGTTTAATGGCTAAACTATTATTATTTTGTCTTATTTGTTTTCCTTTCTGCATTTTCTCACTTTTCTGATTAAATTCATTCTTTGGAATTTGGAGGCAAACGTTTTTCTACAGACAAGAGGTGGGGTGTGTGTGTGGGGGGGATGTTCTGCTCTGGGAAGCCCCCCCCAGGGTGCTGCTCTGTTACGCTGGGCAGACACCTACCAAGGGAGCACTCCTGCAATCCCCTCCCCTGCTAGCTTCGGCCACTGCTGTCCTCACGTGCTCCTGCCTGTCTGGCTGACATCTCTGGACATAATTCCTTGATCGCATGGAGCCAGGGTATCCACAATCTCTCCCACTTTGCTGGGAAACTAGCCTTACATCCAGAGGTGATGCTGGTTGAGGGTGGAAGTCTTCTCTGCCCTGAATGTATTGTAATGAGTTTTAGGGCTTGTCAAATTTCAAGGCTCTGTTTCATACCACACCTAGTGTTAGGAATTTGAAAAATGCTTAATAATTCCCCATCAGTGAATAACTTTGAAGGAAGAGAAAAAGTTTTGTGAAATAAATGACAAAGTTATAATTGAGACTTATTCAGGGCAAAATTATTTCTGGTATATTTTGAGCACCAGATAAATGTCGAGGAAACCAATGATAAATAGCAAAAATGACTGAAATGGCATAAATTCACATTTGCTCCTGCTGCAGACAAAACAGAAATTCTCTCTATGTGGTCTGTGTGAGAAAGTGTTTCACAGGGCTACCAAAATTATGTCTTAAAATGTGGTTTAGATGTGGCATCTAAAGTATGAAACAAATGAACTTATCTACCAAACAGACTCGCAGACAGAGAGAGCAGACTCGTGGTTGCCAAGCGGTGGGGGAGGGAGAGTGGGAGGCGGGTTCAGCAGATGTTGTTATATACAGAACAGATAAACAGCAAAGTCCTACAGCGTCACATTAAGGAACCGTTCAATATCCTGTGATAAACCATAACAGAAAAGAATATGGCAAGGAATGTCTGTATATGTATAACCGAATCACTGCTGTATAGCAGAAATTAACACAGCATTATAAATCAACTATATATTTTTTTTTATTTGGCTTGAACAGCGGATATTTATTTCTCAACAGTTTTAGAGGCTGGAAAGTCTAAGATCAAGGTCCTGTCTGATTTGGTTCTTGGGGAAGGCTCTCTTCTTGACTGGTTGCACAGTATCTTCACATGGTGTTTCTTCACTGATGTCCCTTTTTCCTCATACAAGGTCACAAATACAATCCTGGGGGTTCCACCCTCATGACCTCAGCTATACCTAATCACTTTCCAAAAGCCCCACCTCCTATTACCACCATATTGGGGTTAGGGCTCAATATATGAATTTGATGGGGAGGACTCAAAAACATATATATATATATATATATATATATATATAATTTAGGATCCTAAAATTTTCAAGTGGTAATTTAAAGAATCTTGGGGTTTTTCTCTTGACATGGCCTAGAAACCTCTGGCAACAGATTTCTGTATAACTCAAAGGATTTACTCTAGCAAGGGAAACCTCTATTTAAGCTTTAAAAATCAAACAAACAAAAAAACGCTCTCTCTGGATGTATTTGTAGCCCTAGCTAGTGAGTGTGATGAGATCAGTTCTGAAATCCTTAGAGAATAGTGAGTTTAAAGAAAAGACCAGAGGTGCAGTAACACTAGTGAACATAGCATGCCACTCAACTTTGCTTGGGAATTTTGAATTTAACCAAAAAAAGAATTGAATCTATTACAGATGCCAATGGTCAGAATGAGACCATACCTTTCATGTGAGGAATATACATAAAATCTTGGATTATATAGAATCTTGTTGAGTGGCATAACCAAATCATATAACATGTATGTCACCGGCTTTGACCAAATGTGTCCAAATGTAGATCCACATGACTTTGACTTGTGACTGCAGAGCTGGCTGGGAACACACAGCAGCAGGTCACTCGGCAAATTAATACTGGGAACAGATGGTGGGAGCAGTTTGAACCTGAGCCAACTCTCTGGGTTACAAAGAGATTTTCAAATTCATTTTGCTCTCCATGGAGAGAGATAAATCACACGTATTAACTTACCTAATTGTCCTTAGCTAAGAATTTTAGGTTCAGCTTTGTGAGCCTTCCACTCTCATTTGACAGCCATCTGAGAGAGAGTGCGATGTTTAGATGGTGCCTGACAGTGGGGCTAGTGGTATCTCTTCATCCCTTTAAGTAGTTGTTACTTCAAAACACCAACATTCACTGACTGGCACTGTGTCAACTTTCTCAGCATGTTATTTCTGTAGATCTATTCTGCCATTCCCCTTCTCCACATTATTGAAGCCACGTTAATATACTGGGGAAATGACTCAGTTCCCTTTGAACAATGATCAGAGGACAGTTGAGGCTTACCCAATGGCTCAGTGGATATAGAATCCATCTGCAATGCAGGAGACACAGGAGACATGGGTTTGATTCCTACATTGGAAAGATCCCCTGGAGGAGGAAAATGGCAACCCACTCCAGTATTCTTTCCTGAACAATCCCATGTACAGAGGAGCCTGGTGGGCTACAGACCACGGGTCACTAAGAGTCAGGCATGACTGAACGACTAAGCATGCAAGCATGCAGAGGACAGTTATGAAAAAATGTCAATTTGAAAGACTGGACTATGACGCTACAAATTTGTAAAAACTGTTCTCCAAAAATAATTGCATCTGGGATGTGACATGCTGATTTCAGCGAACATTTTATAAGACGTGAAATATTCTAGGAAAATCTAAACTAGCTTTTTCTTTCCTCCTTTGCTTCTGCAAAGAGCATATTTTGCCCACATATTTGCTGAGCAGGTTTTCTCTATTATGAAAAATAGGCCAGCTGTGGAAGAAAGAAGTCCTTTTGTAATTGGATATTGGGAGTAAGACTAGCCCCAGTCTCCCTGGTCAGAGCGGGGTGAGGCTTCCTAAGAGGGGACACAGGCTCTCTAGTGAGAGGGAACGGACTTTCAGGTCAAAGTGCTGGTCAAAGCCTGGGAGCCCACAGGCTGTGGAGACCCACGAGCTGGTGCCCTGAGCTTGACAGCCTGAACCAGGAGAGGCTTTAACGTGGAGTCTTGGTCATTGCCAAGGGGGAGAGTTGCTCACCTACAGGCCTGAAGCGCCTAAGGTCACTCCATCCTGCCTGGACTAGTTTTTGGCCTTCTTGGATTTAGGAAGATCAGTATCAAAAAGCCATCTTTCTTCTTTCAGTGGGAGTATCATGGTGGCAGGCGGTTCGCCTGCCAGTTTGGGGCACAATCCCAGGAGACAAAGGAAGGAGCTGACTGCTCTTGTGCCCTGGACATGGCACCTGACCACCGACCTTCCCTGACTCACTCACTCTTATTCCCTAAGCCTTTAATTATTTGATTCTACAAATATTGCTATTTCTTCAACATGTGAATACTGGCTCAGATAGTGTGTGTCATTTCTCCAGGGTTTCAGGTTAGAAGTCTGGGAATTCATTCATCCCCTCAGCAAGTATTTATGGAGTATTTGCTAGGCTAGTGTCAGGTATGATGCTGGGGACTCGGTATAAAAGAGTGACTCTAACTTCATGACACTAACCACCCAGGGGGACAGACTGAGTGTGAGTAAACTAATAGCTACAGATATTTGTAATCACAGCTTCAAGAGTGATTTATGGTAAATACTGTGACAGAAAAAGTTCAGGGAACTGTGAAAAACAATAATGAGGCTTGAGGAGTCAAGGAAAGCCTTTTATGAAAGTGACACGTGAACAGACACTGGAGGACAGCCAGGAGAGAGTTAGCCATGTGAAGAGAGAGGGTAAGAAAAGGCCAAGCAGATAACCACAAAGACCTCTGTGCACAGGGAGGTCCGCTCAGTATTCTGTGATAACCTATATGGGAAATCAGTCTGAAAAAGAGTAGATACATGTATAACTGGATCACTTTGCTTTCTACCTGACACTAACACAACGTTGTCAATCAGCTATTGGTTGTTGTTCAGTTGCTAAGTCATGTCTGACGCTCTGTGACCCCATGGGCTGCAGGACACTAGGCTTCTTTGTCCTCCACTGTTTCCCGGAGTTTGCTCAAACTCATGTCCATTGAGTCGAAGATGCTATCTACCCATCTCATCCTCTGCTTCATCCTTTTGCCTTCAATCTTTCCCAGAATCAGAATCTTTTCCAATGAGTCGGCTCATCACATCAGATGGCCACAATATTGGAGCTTCAGCTTGAGCATCAGTCCTTCCAATGAATATTCAGGGTTGATTCCTTTAGGATGGACTGGTTTGGTCTCCTTGCTCTTCAAGAAACTCTCAAGAGTCTTCTCCAGCATCACAGTTTGAAAGCATCAATTCTTTGGAGCTCGGCCTTCTTTGTGGATCAGCTCTCACACTGTACACGACGACTGGAAAAACCGTAGCTTAGACTATAGGGACTTTTGTCGGTAAAGTGATGCCTCTGTTTTTTAAAATGCTGTCTAGATTTGTCATAGCTTTCCCTCCAAGGAGCAAGCGTCTTTTAATTTCATTGTTGGAGTCATGATTCAGAGTGATTTTGGATTCCAGTGGAAAAAAATCTGTCACTGCTTCCAATTTTCCCTCTTCTATTTGCCATGAAGAGATGGGACTGGATACCATGATCATAGTTATTTGAATGCTGAGTTTCAAGCCAGCTTTTCACTCTATTCTTTCACCCTCATTAAGAGGCTCTTTAGTTCCTCTTTGCTTTCTGCCATTAGAGTGGTATCATTTGCATGTCTCAGGTTGATATTTCTCCCAGAAATCTTGATTCCAGCTTGTGTTTCATCCAGCCTGACATTTCACATGATGTACTCTGCAGAGAAGTTAAATAAGCAGGGTGATAATATACACCCTTTCCCAATTTGGAACCAGTCCATTGTTCCATATCTGGAACATGTTGCTTCTTGACCTGCATACAGGTTTCTGGGGAGACAGGTAGGGTGGTGTGTTACTCCCATCTCTAAGAATTTTCCATAGTTTGTTGTGATCCACACAGTCAAAGGCTTTAGCATAGTCAATGAAGCAGAAGTAGACATTTTTCTGGAACTCTCTTGCTTTTTCTATGATCCAACAAATGTTGGCAATTTGAACTCTGGTTCCTCTGCCTTTTCCACAACCCCACTTTTACATCTGAAAGTTCTCAGTTCACATACTGCTGAGGCCTAGCCTGAAGGATTTTGAGCATAACTTTGCTAGCAAGTCGTGTAGTGCTTCCCTGGTGGCTCAGATGGTAAAGAATCTGCCTGCAATGCAGGAGACCTGAGTTTGATTCCTGTTTTGGGAGGGTCCCCTGGAGAAGAGAATGACAACCCACTCCAGTATTCTTGCCTAGAGAATTCCATGAACAGAGGAGCCCGTTGGGTTATAGCCCATGGGGTCCAAAGAGTCAGACACAGCTGAATGACTAACACTTTCACTTGCTAGCATGTGAAGTGAGCGCAATTATACAGTAGTTTGAACATTCTTTGGCATTGCCCTTCCTTGGGGTTGGAATGAAAACTGACCTTTTCCAGTCCTGTAGCCATTGCTGAGATTTCCAAATTTGCTGACATATTGAGTGCAGCACTTTAACAGCATCATCTTTTAGGATTTTAAATACCTCAGTTGGCATTCCATCACCTTCACTAGCTTTGCTTGTAGTAATGCTAAAAAAGAAAATTTCAAGCAAAAAGAAGGACTGAGGCAGGAGACAGCTGAGTGTGTTCAAGATTCTGAGTGACCACTAACGACAGTGGGCAGGTGGAGAGGGTGAAGGTCAGGTTTCCTTCTCACTCATCATACCTGATTGGGGTTTCAGGATAAATTTTATTATTACTTAGGCACTGTGAAGATGCACAGGTCGGGGCACTGCCATTGAAGAGAGAGGTTGCTCTCCGCAGTTAGAAGAGCAGGGGCGCATGTGCCGTGCTGGGCTGCGTGGGCCCTGAGGAAAAGCACCAGGGCGTCGCGGCAGAGTGAGGAAGGGAGGACAGGATGGGAGCCTTAGTGCTGGCTCCAGGGGAGGAAGGTGTGGGGTGGGGGCGGGCTTAGGGTGACGCATGGGAGTGGTTTCTGTGGGCTACGGGGCACCGGGGTCATCTCCAGTTGTCTGTCCCTGGCCCTTGAGCGATAAGGGCAGGTGAAGAGCAGGTAGTTACCCTGTGGGGTCTGGACGCCTCAGTTTACACAGGGGTGCTGACTGCCTGGGCTTCTCCATCTCTAGAAACTAGTTAGCCCTGGAAGGGCCAGGCTCCCCAGGGTCAGAAAGATGCCAGATGCCAAAGCATCAGAGACACAGGCTATAGACAGACATGACTAATGCAGTTAGTTATTTTGATTTATTTTTTGTAATCTTCCTCTCAGTCATATCTTATTTTCTGTTTCTTCCCTGTTCCCAAATTCCCTTTCCCTCTGATGCATCTTTCAGGTCATCTAAATGTTAGACTTTTCAAAAACCTTACTTTCATTAACAAATAGAAGCTTTTGAAGGATTTGAAATATTTAAAGGTGAGACAGTCTGGCTTACTATATTCTCAAGCAGGGCAAATGCTGCGGCAAACATCCCCGAGTCCTGGGGGCCTAACGCAAGGCACGTTGCTTCCCGCTGGTCACAGGCCAGTGCAGGTTGGCAGGGGTGCTCTGCTCCAGCAGTCATTTCGTGGTCACTTCTGCTTAGTGGGTAAGTCACCACTAAGCTTTCGACTCTTCTGGACCAAGTTCAAATTTCCAGAAGAGAGAATCTGAATGCCTAGCTTGGATTAGATGTTTCCTTTGGTCCCATCAACTGAGGCCAAGGAGGGGGGTGGTTAAGTCCTTCAAACATGGGTGTGGTGGTCATTTTTGTGGATTGGAACCATTGACGCAGAAGGGGGAAGGAGCTGGGCAGATACCAGGGGTGTTGTTCAGGCAGCCACTTCTACTTTGTATAATAGCTCTTCATATGGTTGAAAAATCATCCAATCCTTTTCTTTCCCACCAGCTTCATTTTAAATATTGTCAGCTTTCTAGAGCCTGAACAATCTAGGTTATTTACACTAGTTTGTCAACATTCTTCTAAAAATTCTAGTTAAAAATTTCCTTTAAACTTTACCTCCTCTAAGAAGAGGTTCTTAGTTAAGTCCTTTCCTTACTAATTATTCTGTGGTTCCTAATTCCTACAATCTATCCAATCAAACAGCTTTTAACCTTGTTTGACAGTTGCTTAGCATTAATCTTCGGCATTTAAAATTCCATATCTTGCCTTACAAGCTTTACAAACATTAGTTCAAGATGGATCATAGAAGTAAATGTAAAAAGCAAAATTAACAGATTCCTAGAAGAAAATATAAGAGAAAACCTAAATGACCTTAGGTAAAGTGGTACTTTTTTAAATACAACACCAAAGACATAATCCATGAAAGGAAAAAAAATGAGAAATCGGACTTCATTACAGTAAAAAATGTCTGCTCTTGAAAGAGACTGTCAAGACTATTAGAAACTCAGCCACACACTGGGAGAAAAGATTTGCAAAAGACATATCTGATAAAAGATTGTTATCCAAAATATAAAAGGACTCAAACATTGACAATAAGAAAACAAACTACCCAATTAGAAAATGGGCCAGTGACGTTAACAGACACCTCACCAAAGAAGACATACACACGACAAATAAGCATGTGAAAAGCTTCACATTGTATATCACCACTGAAATGCAAACACAAATGAAAATAACAGTGAGATACCACAACTCACTATTAGAAGGGCCAAAATGCAGAACATGCTGGTGTTAATGCAAATTGGTCTAGCCCCATTGGAAGACAATTTGGCAGTTTCTTATAAAAACCAAACATATTTTTACTATATGATCCACCAATTGCTAGGTATTTACCCTTGATATTTACCCAAAGGTGCTGAAAACTTTTGTCCACACAAAAACATGCACGTAGCTGTTTATAGAAGCTTTATCTATACTTGGCAAACTGGGAGGCAACCTTCCTTCAGTAGCTGAGTGTGATTCATCCAGATCGTGGAAATGTTATTCAGCACTGAAAATAAGTCAGCTATCAAGTCATGAAAAAACATGGAGGAATCTTCAATGCACATTACTAAGTGAAAGAAGCCAATTAGAAAAGGTTGTATATGGTATAAATCCAACTATAAAGAATTCTGGACAAGGCAAAGCTGTGAAGATGATAAAAAGATCAGTGGTTGCCAGGGTGGGAGTGGGGAGAGAGGAATAGATAGAACACAGGCAGCTTTTAGGGCAGTGAAAATACTCTGTATGTTTTAATGATGGATATGTGCCTTTCAGTTTTGTTCAAATTTGTAGAAAGTTCAACGTGCGTGTGTGCTTAGTCGCTCAGTCATGTCTGACTCTTTGCAACCCCATGGAGAGTAGCCGTCCAGGCTCCTCCAGGTAAGAACACCAGAGTGGGTTACCATTCCCTTCTCCAGGGGATCTTCCTGACCCAGGGATGGAACACTTGTCTCTTGGGTCTCCTGCATTGCAGGCGAATTTTTTTACCATCTGAGCCACCAGGGAAACCCAGAACGTACAACAGCAAGAGTTAATAGTAAACTACAAACTTTGGGTAATTATGATGTTATCAATGTAGGTTCATCCTCCGTAAAAAAAAACAAAACATGTATATCCTTCTGCTGGGTGATGTTAATAATGGGAGAGGCTGTGCATGTGTGGGGGCAAGGCATATATGGGGAATTTCTGTGCCTTTCAGTTTTGCTGTAAACCCAAAAGTCCTCCAAAAAATTAAGCTTTTAAAAATTTCCTGTCTTCCCTGTTGAGAAAGAAGACATATCTTCTACTAGGAATTCTTCTTCGACAACTGTATTTTTCACTGAATCTTATTTGAAGACTTCATAGTATCTCCTTCCTCAGAAATATTTTTATGCTCATCAAAAGCAGCAAATACTCAATTATCACTTGGTTCTGTATTGTCCATTGTCTCTTAATTGGCCTATGGGATGGTGTCGTTTACCTACAAGAAGGGCAAACTCACGTTACCATTTATTGAGGTTCCCCTCTACTGAGAACCCTGCACATTTATATGCATTATCTTGTAACCTGTAACGCTATCACTATTTTCTGGGGTCACACGGCTAATTCCTGGCTCATCTCCTTCTGGAACCCAAGTCTGTCTACATTTCCAAACTCTCGCCTTGAACACATTCCTAGTGAAGCTCCGGATGTTCTCAGACCCCACGTTCCTCACTGTGGATGCCCCATCCTACCTTCCCGCCATGTCCACTGGGGTTGTATTTTGGTTTTTTTTTTTTTTTAATATTTATTCATCTGGCTGCTCCAGACCTTAGTTGCTGCATGTGGGATCTCTTTTAGTTGTGACAGGTGGGATCTAGTTCCCTGACCAGGAATGGAACCCTGGCCCCCTGCATTGGGAGTTTTAGCCACTGGACCCCCAGAGAAGTCCCCACTGGGGGTTGTTTGATCAGAAAGAAGATCTATTTTATTGAAGGAAAGAAATGTATTTGGCTAATAGTTATTTGAAATAGGTCAGTAAATGCAGGGAGACATTGGGAGTTTCAGACAAGATAAAGAGGGTGAAGTTCCCAATGTGTGCAGTGCGGGGTCTCAGAAGCAGAGACAGCTGAGAGCAGTGTCGTGCACAAGGAGTGGAGAGAGTCCAGCTATATACACCCCGCAGGCGCCAGCCCCCACCCCATCCATCTCCACGGTCTGCGTTCCAGGACCCCTCCTCAATTTCCTAAGGAAGCAACATGCAAATGACATAAACAGCAATGAAGGAACTTGTGGGCCGAAGCAACGTGAGGCGTAGTTAGTTCTATTGGGGGTGATCCCAGTGGTGGTTCAGGAGGAACTTGTATCTCTGAGTATAAATCACTCCATGAACTTGAGTGCTTCTTAGGTACTCAGGCTTGTTGATGTGCTGTTGGACTGAGGCTAAGCTGAACAGTCTTCAGTCTGTGTGGCTCTATCTGTTTCATCTGAAAAGCTAATGTCCCATCCTTCTGCACTGGCAGACCGGGAGCTTGGCCTGCTGGTTTTATAATTGCACCTGGGTTAATCGTTACAAATTACGTGTAGTTACTAGAAGTTTGGCTGTTTTATAAAGCACTGACACATAGTTAGTGGTCCAACTGGCCCCGAGTTTCCATCGTGGACGGCTGAGGATAGACAGGCAGAGGGTCCACTTCAGGCTGCCTTTGGAAGCTCCTTCCACTGTGACCATCTCCTCTCCCTGCAGATTTTCTTCATGATGCTCCCTGCACTTCCTGGCTTATACTGGAATTTAAGCTTCCCAGGCGACTCACGAGATGGTGTGACGGTCAGCTGGTGGTGCTGATTTGCCCTTCAGTCCTCCCCACGGCCACCTTGGGACCAGTGGCCATCACACTTTGGCAAACCTCAGCATCTTTCCAAGGGCTTGTCTAAACACTGATTTCTGAGCCTTGCCCTCAGTTTCTGATTCTGTCCCTCTGGGGTGGAGCCTAGAATGTGCATTTTATTTGTTTTTTAAGGGAAATCAGCATGGACTCTTCAATTAGAGAAGGTATTTTCCTCCATCTCTCTTTTTCTTTTTTAAAGATGTGTTTATTTCTTTTTGGCTGTGCGGGGTCTTCGTTGCTGCACTCAGAGAGCGTGGGGGCTACTCTTCTCTTGTGGTGCCCCAGCTTCTCACTAAGGTGACTTCTCTTGCTGCTGAGCACGGGCTCTGGGTGCACAGGCTTCAGCAGCTGTGACGCGAGGACTTAGTTGCTCCAGCAAGTGGGATCTTCCCAGACCAGGGATGGAACCCATGTCCCCTGCATTAGCAGGTGGGTTTTTTACCACTGGACCTCCAGGGAAGCCCCCAGAATGGGCATTTTTAACAAATTTCTAGGTGTTGCAACTCAGGAACCACACTGTGAGACCCAGCATGAGATTCCTTGCTATTTCAGCCTGAAAATGCTCTTCTTCCTTTGCTACACATTCTCCAACCTGTGGCTGTGTTTCACAGACATCCCAGTAACCCCATATACTCTCTCTCAGAGGACCTAACAGCATTAAGCTCGCTGTTTTCCCTGCTGCTTTAGTTCTGAAGGTCCATGGATGTCGAAATGCCTTGGACAAATTCAGCCCTTCTAGCCCTTCTAACCCTATATGGCCTGGAGCCCAAGGCTGGTTGTTAGAATTACTCTCCATTTATTTCCAATCTTATTTTTCTACTGCCCTTTCCAGCCTATCATGACTGTTGTTCAGCGTGCTAGAAGAGGTGATAAGGTATAAATATAGGTAACCCACCATGTGCAGTGTCGCATAAAAATGATAAGCATAATACAGAAATCCATGAACTTGCAAGGCTGGGAAAGACTATCTAATTAGGATGATCAGAAAAATCTTCAAAACACAAATACAAGAGACACACTGCTAGTCTCTAAAGTTCTTTCAGAATGCTGCAATTTATATTCATTTCACTCATAGTACCTAACACTTTTAAAAAGAGAATTAATGAATTGTGTCTTCTCTAATGTGATACTTTATCTTTTATGCAGTACAGTGTGAAATACCCTAAGGGTGCGCCAATGAATACATTTTAAAAAGTGATTTATTACTGTTTATGTGTGTGTAGATACTTACACATACATATTTGTTCTGTAAAGATTGAAAAATCTGGGGAGGAAGATAAATAGTGCCTTGCTTTATCCATCAGCATGATGTTTTTATTTGTGCAATGAGGTGAATGCCCCCTTTTGCAACTTAAGCTTTTGTAGTAAAAATTAAAATATTATTTGAAGAAGAAGGAAATCAACTTGCTTTTGGCAAAAAGGGGTAGAAATAATAATACTTGTTATGTTTCCTGAGGACCTACCATTTGTTGGGCATATGTTACCTCATTTCTTCCCCACCACGGCCCTGCAAGTCTGTACTGTGTATTAACTTCACTTTGCAAATGGGATTTTGATAAATGATTGTATTTCATCAATTCCAAAATGAAATTTAAAGAAATGCTTTTGATCTTTGAAATGTGAATGAATCTTTTAAAAAGAAGTTTTATTTACTTGTTTGGTTGTGCTGGGTCTTGGCTGTGGCACCTGGGATCTTCCATCTTCGCTGCAGCTTTCGGGACCTTCAGCTGCTGCACGTGGAATTTCTTAGTCGTAGCAATGTGGGATCTAGTTCCCAACCAGGAATCAAACCCAAGCCCCCTGAATTGGGAGCACGGAGTCTCAGCCACTGGACCACCAGGGAAGCCCCCTGAATGAATCTTGTCATTGACGACGTTGTAGAACTGATAAAATAAGTTGCACTCTTAGTATTACATACACTGTTCTCATTCAGCGTTGAATTTGCTCTGAGTCTTGTACCTTTCCCCCAACTAAATAGCATGGGCTTTCTGAACAAAAGCAGGCTTTGTGCTCCTTCTCCAAAATTTCTCTCTCCCTCTTACACACACACACACACACACACACACACACACAGAAAGTCACACGTACACACACACACACACTTTCTTCCTCTCTCTCTCTCTTTCTTACATGGCCTGAATCTCGGTCCAAACTAAAAATATTCTGCTTATAAGGTGCTCTGCCTTATGTCGAGTCTCTGTTTATGCTGAATTTAGCCCTGGTGAGCATCTAACTCACGTGTTAGCCTCCTTTCTTCTGCTAAGTTACTGTTAATCTATTTTATTTGATTTCATTGTACCCACAGCCTTTGGAATTAGTTGCCTTGACTTTGGGGAAGAAATGAATCTTTCTTATATATCTGGTGAATTGAACACATTAATTATGACTGCTACCATGAAGGTATTTCTATTTTGTGGGGGCAAGTTAGCTACCCTGGGTCAGTACTTCTCAAACTGTGCAGTCACCTCAGACGCTTGGTGTATCTTCTTGGAGCATCAGTTTTACTTGAAAGGGAAGTATGTAGGACCTTGGAAAATGTAGATAAAAACCTTTGAAAGAGTATTTTTAACTTAAAGCACATGTGTAAATATCATGGACCAGAATAAAATATTCATTTTTTTATTATATGAATTTTTTATTATGTCATGAGTGTGGCCCTCTTACCATCTTGTTGTGGTATCCTCTTTGTCTTTGGATGTAGGATTTTTTAGGTAGGTTCCAGCCTTTTTATCAATAGCTGTTCAGCCGTTAGCTGTGATTTTGGTGCGCTCACAAGCGGAGATGAGCTCAAGTCCTTCCACGCCACGTCCTGTCTCCTGCCCTCCACGTGCATTTTTAAATTTGTGAGAGGACCACTCATGGCGACTCACGGCTGAAACCGCAAGCTCGGAGCGAGACTTTGAATCCCAGCCCCATCCTTTTCTAGCCAGGGTTCTTGGGATGCAGCTTCACCTCCTTGTGGCTAGTTTCTTAATCTTCTCGTCTATAAAATGGGCGTAGTAGTGAGGTCACCGTGAGAATAAAGGACAAGCACACGCTGCACGCGAGGAGCGGGGCCGGCGCAGAGCCAGCCGTCACCGATGTGAGGACTGTTCATTTTGTCTGTGCGCCGCGCGTGCCGGGCCGCCCTCTCCCCGTCTGCGGTGGTGGCTCGGTGATGGCGTCTGAGAAGCCCTCTCCAGGATCTCCTCCAGTTGCCGCCCCTGCTCGTCTTCTGTCGGTCTTTTGTAATGTCTCAGGAATGCACTGTTTTCTTTCTGGTTTTTTTTTTTTTTCCTAACACCATTACAAACAACTAGTGGCTGTTTTAGGAATTTGAGGAGTGAAGGGGGATGGCTCTCAGTGTCTCTCATGTTTAAAATGAAATAACCTAATAATTAGGAATAGTGTGCCATGGTTAGGATTTCAGAACTGGAGATTTGAACAGTTTCAAATCTCAACTGCCTTTGAATCTCCTGCACATAAAAATATGAAATTTGCAATTAGAACTTTCTCTTGTAAGACTCAGGGGACGTGGAATCTCATCTGGTTATGGCTCATTTGGGAATGGATTTTCTGACGCAAATGAGGTTAAAAAAAAATAGTCTCTTTATTTGGTCAACATTATTTCTGCACTTTGTCTCTCCTTGTCAGCTTTAAAAGGAAGAGAAAAAAAGCAAAGCACATTGCCAAAACCTGGCAGTAGAATTTTCAGGGAACACAGTCTCCCCAGCCTCAGCAGCGTTTGAAGTGATTGCACAGTGAGGCCCCACGGCTGCTCCTGATGCCTCAGGGCACAACGTGACTTGAAGTGAAGCAAGTCCCAGAGGCTGGAAGACACGGGGAAAGACACAGGGTCCCTGCCCCACGTTCCTCCTTGCTTCTTCCATCTGACACTGTCTTTGGCTCAAGGATCAGGAACCCGTGAGCAGACACTCCAGTTGACCACGGGCACTGCCGTACCCAACTCCAGCTGCTCGTCCACAGCCAGAACCTGCATGTGGAGGGCAGAGGGCTGGGCCGCGGGGGCTGGAGGGCAGCAGGGACTGAGCCCTCTGTGCCCCTTTTACCCACAGGGCCTTCCAGGGGCAGGATCCCTGCGACTAGAAATAAAAGCAAGCGAATATGAACCGTAACTCACAGTGATCAGGTGCTTCTGAGTTGCCCTGGGGAGATTTCTTATGATGATTTGTGGAGGCTGAGAAGCCCCCTAAGAAGATGATATCTGCTCTCTGCATGCTGGAGCCCAGTAGAGTCAGTGGTGTGACTCAGTCTAAGTCCAAAGGTCTGCGAGCCAGGGGATCTAATGGTGCAAACCGCAGTCCAAGGGCAGAAGATAGGGCGCGATGTCGTGAGGTGTAGTGAGCTCAAGTAGTGAGGTGGGAACAAAACAAATTCCTCCTTCCTCTGCCTTCCCCTATCCAGGGCGGTGACAGTGGGTGCTGTCCACTCACACGGGGGGTGGTGGTGGTGGGGCAAGTTAGTCCACTGACTCCGGTGCGAGTCTCAGCAGGAGACACCCTAACAGACACACCCGGGAATCACGCTGACTCTGGGCACCCACAGCCGGTCACAGTGACACATAGATTTAACCGCCACAAGTACTGGATGCTGGACCAGGGTGGCTGAGATGGAGTCTGTCCTGGCCACTTGCTGTCAAAGCATAAAAACCACATTGTACACAGCTAGCACTTGTCCGATGGCTGCGATGGGCCTCCCTGGGGGTCAGTGGGTCTGCACCAGCCTGGGCCGAGTGGCTGTGGGAGCTGCGGAGGTGACGCACACGTGCCTGAGAGCAACAGGGCTGCCTGGACGGGATGAGGAGACTGGAAACATGCAAGCTCTCTAAGGCCGACGCTTGGTGCTGCACACCCACTTCTGCCCCGTTCCCTGGGCAAGGCCAATCGCCAGCCCAAACCTGGTGTCAAGAAGAAAAGACACACCTCCCTGACTGTGCTCTGTGTTCTGATCCTTGATCAGAACGAAGGCTCTGATTTACTGGGCAGCTGGGAGCAGTGCTTGCTGATGGCGGCTCCCAGACAGACTCACCCCAACTCCCACCTCCGCCCTCACCCCTGGTCCCCCAGCCCACTGCCTGCTAGGCATGGCCCTCGGGTGAAGGACACGGCCTTGCCCTTGGGTGCCCGACTCGGGTGGCCCACCCACATTGACGGGGTCAGACGTGAGCAAGTGAAGGCCTGACACCTTGCCTTAACCCAGAACATCTCTGAAGGGCCACAAGCTCCAGAGGTCCCCGTGGGACTGGCTGAAGCCTCAGTTGCATCTAACTGAGCCCCCTTTCCTCTCTGTCCAATCTTGCTTCCTCATTCTGTAAAAAGTGCTGCTCCTAAGAGTACTTCTCAGTAGCGACCACACACACATCTAACCTTTGGAGAAATTCCAAAGACGGTGCCAGAGGGTACGGATGGAGTGTGGGAAGAATCCCACCAAGAAGGTGATTTCCTACAAATCACACCTCCGCATTCAACAACTAAATGCATCTCAGCTTAGAACACAAGTGTGTGTTAGAGAAACACTGAACCTGTGTCTGAAATGTCCTAATACGTACTCGGACCCTTAACTAGAACTGGAACTCAGTTTGCAAAGGTAGGTGGTCCTGAAGCGTTGTGGGCAAATGGAAGCTTTGTAAATTGAATTTAATTTCAAGTGCATGGTGGAAGTTTGGTGTTCTAAAGTGAAAAAGGCACAGAACTGTTTTGTGGACTATCACCTTAATCACATCGATTTTTCTTTGTCGGGTTTTCTATATTAGCATTTACTTCATTTTTATAAACCCATTCCACTTTGTTTATAATTCCGCATGTGAAATTACAGCACATTGTCATTAGTTTGGGGGCTTCGATTCTTAGTAGATTTCCTTTGCATCAACAGATAGGAATCTCAGCAGATTAAGGAACTCTGGAGAAAGATATGGGTGCAGGACTGCTGGATACAGAGAACAGAGCAGAAAAACATCCCAAGAGAAGAGATTTTTGACCAAGTAGTGTTTCTCTGGTAAACAAGCAGGAACAGAGAAAGAAGACAATTTGCTCTATTCAGGGATGGTATTGATAACACTACTGTAGCAGGAGGACAACTCTGCAAGAAAACCAAGAATTCTGGTAGGATAGTTCTTACATGGTGTTCGCGACCTCAGGGGTCAGAAGGGCGTGCTGGGCTGGAAAGCAGATGGGAAGCCTGGGGCTTGGGGAAGCGGGGGTCCCGCTGAGAGCAAGAGACAGGCTCACGATAGCCATCTACTCCGTCCTTTGATGGTTTGTGAGTCATGCTTACATTCCTTTTCTTCCTACTTTGCTGGGAAGGTGAGGTTTCTGATGTGTTTTCTATGTCATTCATTCAGAGTTCAGCAAATATTTTTGATATTTTAAACAGAGAGAATTTCGTATCAGGGAATTGTTAAACAGGAGATTTCAGAGTAGAGAGGCCTGGAGTGGGACAGAGAGGCATCTTCGAGGTCATTCGGAGCGAGACCCTGCTGCCCCTCCCTAGAGCTTAAGGGGAAAGGACCGGGCTTGCCAGGAAGAAACTGGGGCCGCGGTGGTTCTTGCTGCGAGAATAGGGCCCACTGGAGAGGCAGCCACTGCTGCGACAGTGCCCAAGGCAGCAGGAGAGAGGGCAAATGCCCTGCTTCTACTCTCCTGCCCCAGCGTCTCCGTCAGGGCCTCCCTCCGGCTGAACTGATGCAGAAAACAGAGGGCGAGGGAGGCTGGGGGCCACGACCCCTAGTGACACCAGACAGGGCGGGGCGGGGCCTCAGCGCCCTTCTCTCCACTGACGTGTCCGCCCTCTCCGTGGTCTGGGGAGGCTCTGATCCCCGCTTCCCGCCTCTCCAGGCTCTCTGACAGCGGGTTTCCAGCGGGCACAGGGATCCCAGCAGGCACAGCTGGTAGGGGGCAGGGGCAGATGGGCAGTGAGAGGAGAGGTCGGATTACCCTTGCCCGCCCTCCCCCTGCCGCGCGGCCGCACCCGGCAGGGCTGTGTGCCTCCAGGTCACGGGTGAGGCTGGCGGCCTGTCCGCTGTGGCTCTAGGTCCCACGAGGACCGCCCGGGACAGCCATGGTTCCTGTCCGCTGCTGGCCTCTGCGTTTCCCACCATCCCCGATGGTTCTCCTGATGCTGCGCACAGCTGCACCCGCGTGCCTTTTGTCTCTTTACCTGAACAACTTGGGCAGCATTCTCTTTCTTGCCAGAGCTCTGGCTGGTGTCCTGACCTCCTGCAGTCTTTTCCAAACTCGTTGCAAGTGTCATGCGCACCCCCTGCCTGGATCAGCAAACATGGAATAACAGAAAGAGCACAGGAAGCCAAATGCGGATTTATTTCTGGTTCGGTCACTTGGTGACTGGGTCACAGGGTTGGAAGGTTATGTAACCTCCAGAGCTTCAGTTTCCCGGCCTGAAAGGGGGGACAGGGATGGGTTTCGGGTGAATCGAGTGGGAAATATCTGTCCTGACCAATGTGTTCTGGGCCTCCTTCACCTGCTATCACCAAACAAGGTCTCACATTCCCTTCCTATTTAAATTTTTATGGCATGAATCTCTTCATACTTGCTTGCAGGCAGTGAACTCCCTTCAAAGTATTTCCAGCTCTTCCCCGAAGTTCCTGAAGACGCTCTCTTGCCGCCCTGCCTGCGCAGACGCTGCTGAAGGCCTCCACCCTGCTCTGTGCTCCTCCCCCATCTCCCACATGCCCACCGTCTGCTTGCAAGGCCGCTGGCTGCAGCTTCGTCAAGGCCGGAGTGTCCCCAGGGTCACCGTCCACCATGAGAACACGGCCCGCGAGGGTCAACTCCCCTAGAGCCTGGTCCTTGGATGCCTCTGTGTGGCCTCGCGCTGGGGGAGGGGACGGGCTGCACTGGCTGGAACCTGTCTCAGTCCTGAGCGCAGAGCCTCCTGCACTTGGTTTCACACCAGAACAAAACAGGTCAGAGAGCTTCTGGACCTTGCTTCCATCCTGTCTCCTTCAGGGTATCATGGCAGGGCTGGGTGGAAATGCATGCTGTGCCGGCTGCCCCACTGTTCTCCCCCTCCTCAGCCCCACACCCCCCACCTTTCCTCTTCCATTTACCAAACTGAAGCTGCCACACGTGTCAACCACTGTGGGTGGGGTGGGAGGTCAACTAGGGAGGTGAGTCTAGCTCCCGGAGTCTGAGCCAGTGATACACAAATGATTCCTGGTACAATATTGGCACATGGTGTGACCTCATAATGGTAGACTCTATGACCATAGAAATAGGAAATCCCATTTCCTGCCATTTTTAGATGTTGCCAGCTCCAATACTTTGGCCACCTGATGCGAAGAACTGACTCTTTAGAAAAGACCCTGATGCTGGGAAGGATTGAAGGCGGGAGGAGAAGGGGACGACAGAGGATGAGATGGTTGGAAGGCATCACTCACTCAATGGACATGAATTTGAGCAGGCTCTGGGAGTTGGTGAAGGACAGGGAAGCCTGGTGTGCTGCAGTCCTTGGGGTTGGAAAGAATCAGACACAACTGAGCGACTGAACAGCAACAAGGTTTTTCAAGGTTCCATTTAGAAGAACTTCTTACAATAATCTATTCCCACGAAGTGTTCTCTCCCTCTGTGTTAGGTTCCTAGGGCTGCAGTTACAACTTACCAAGAACTGGGTGGCTTAGAACAATAGAAATTTATTCCCACAGGTCTGGAGGCTGGAAGTCTGAAATCGCTGCGTAAGCGATCCGTCTTCTCCCTGTCTGTCTGCTGCATCCTCGCCTCTCCCGGGCGTCTGCTGGTCTCTGCCTCTCTGGCGCTCCCTGGCTTACGGTGTCATCCCTCTGCTCATGCCTCCTCCATCCTCTTCCTGTGTCTCTGTCACTCACGGCTTTTCTTTTCTTCTCCTTCAGTCACAGCAGATTAAGGCCCATATCAGTGACCTCACTTTAACTTGATTGTATTTGCAAAGACCTTATTTCTAGATCAGGTCATATTCTGAGGTACTAGGGGTTAGGATTTTAACATATTTTGGGGGAGGCTGGACACAATTCAACCCATAAGACTCTCCAATCATCTAAAATCAAACGGTAATAATCTTATTTCTCTTTTGACAACCGTAACATTTTAGCTTATTTTATACTAATTTATTTCTCCCTACAGCACTGAACACTCCAAAGAAGAAAGTAAAGTCGCCCAGTTGTGTACGACTTTTTGTTACGTGCGCTGTAGCCCGCCAGGCTCCTCTGTCCATGGGATTTCCCAGGCAAGAGTACTGGAGTGGGGTAGTCATTTCCTTCTCCAGGGGATCTTCCCGACCAAGGGATCGAACCCGAGTCTCCAGCATTGCAGGCAGACTCTTTACCATCTGAGCCACCAGGGAACACTCCAAGGACAGAATCTACTTCTGATCCACTTCCGTGTCTTCGACAATACCTACCTGGCCATAGTAGGGTTACTGGTTAATCAGTCACTGGGCTCCCCTGCGGACTCAGGACCAATCCATCAGGCTAGAGCATGCTACCACATGCTTAGAACATGTATTTCTGACTTTCTTGTGTTTTCAACTCTTTGGTTGATTTCTTTTCTTAAAAGAATATGGGTCTGGGAGTTCCCTGGTGCCTACTGGTTAGAGTTGGCACTTTCATGTTGTGGTCCAGGTTCAGTGCCTGGTTGGGGAACTAAGATCCCATAAACTGAGAACTGTAGCCAAAAAAGTGAATATAAACTAGAAGGATGGTTTTGGCTAGCTGAAATAGCTGGTTACAGTCTGCCTCAGATGGTTAAATATTTATTCTTTCTGGGAGTGAACAGGGGGCTTCATGCTACCAGGAAACAACCTTGTTTGTTCCCAGTTCATGTTTTTTTCTTCATTTCAGTTTTCAATGTTCTGATGATGGGCTTAGTTACAGTTGCTATGGGAGTATTTTGATATTTCCTGCAGTGCTGGGTGGGGCGCTGCCTGGAGACATTTTAGTGTGGTTTCTGACACTGCCCGAGCTGGGGGTGCTTCATTTGCTAGTTTTCTGGCCTCCTAACTTGTTGTCATCAGGGAAAAGATGCATGTTTATTTTAGTCTCCTGATTTATCATAGATTTTTTTTCGCATTGGTTCTGGAGTGCTCATCATCTTAAATAATCAACCCATTATTTCACAGAGTGTAATGACAGAAATAGCCTCGTTCTCTTGACATTGAATAAATCGGTAAACAGATGCAGTCCCTCTGATATCAGTGTGGTAAGGGGCAAGCTAAGCTTGTGAAAGCACTCGAACTCTTTTAAGAATATACACACAGTTCAAGAACTGAGCTTGAGGAGTGGTTGGAGGAGAGAAAACTGAGCTGCCTAGAGACTTGGATTTGGTCTCTTCTGTGGAAGGGAAGCAGTAATAGTGATATATGTCCTGCTTGCTTGATAGGATTGTTATAAGGATAATATGATTAATGTCTATGGAAGCGATTTGTAAGCTTCACAGTGCTACAAATGCTCACAACGTCATGTGCGTCACAGCAAGTAGAATCCCAGTAGTCCTGGTTCTGCCTGTGACCTGGTGAGGGGGAGGCAACTTAAATCCGAAGACCTGATTTGGCCTCTTTCCTAAATCACCTGAGCAAACAGGCTGTCTCACAGCATTTCAATATCATTGTGTATGTTAACCTTGTCTATTCTTTCTTCCTCTTTTATTTTGGGGAGGGAAGGGATAATGTGACTTTTATTATTAGATTGAAAAGGAGGAAAAACCTTGATGGTTTGGATATCTTTTTCCAGTTAGTTGTTTAATATACAGTTTCTGTGATGCCCCTGTTGCTTGTTTGGCGTGTTGGCATGCACCATTGTAATTTTGCTTCTCTAAAAAGTGTGTTTATATGTGTGTTTTTAATGTACTTTGTTTTAGGATAGACACTCAGTGACTTACCAGAACACATTTTAGGCCTGCAGACTCTAATCATTCTAGGGAAAGTTCTGAATGTGTTTAGTGATGTATTTTAGTTTTTTTTAAATCCATCAATTCAGTCTAGAGATGCTTCAGAAACTGATGTCATTGCAATTCAACAGAATTCTTTATAAAGAATTTCCTGCCTGACAACTCTAGATATATTTAATACGCAGCTTCTCTTGACACATTTTCAATTTGCTGCTTCAGAGCCAGTCTTCTGTGTTGAATGCAATTGGTTCCCAGACACTGACTCATTTTCAGAATACGAGTACATTTTTTTTTCCCAATTGACTTTTTCCTGCCAGTGTGTCGTCCAACTTTTTAAAATACTGTCAGAATATGGTCAACTCATCATTAATAGGGAACAGGCTTTTTGCCTACTCTTACAGAAATAGAATGAAGTCAGATAATTTGATTTTTAAATTATAAGGAAAAAAAAAGAATAGCCAGAAACCTAAGTAATTTCCAAGCTTGGGACTACTATTCTAAGAAGCTTGAACAAATGAGACACCCAGAAACAAAAGCAAGATCTGTAATTTGCATGGTTTTGAGTAGAATGCAGCAAATTTTCCATTTTACTTTAAATACAAAATAGCTGTAATGTGAGTCAATATATATAAACTAAGGAGCCAAGGCTTCATGGAATATGACAGCCGTTTCATGTGGGCAGACAAGTATTTAAGCATCTCGACATGAAAACTTGGCCATATGCTCAGGACTATTTCTCTGTATTTAGAATTTTGGTGCAAATTCCATCTCTGTATCTAGAAAACAAACCCAGAAGTCTTACTAAGTCAAGAATAAACAACTCATTTTACTTAAGTTCTGATAATGTCAGCTCTAAAAATACGCAAATTTTTAGTTCTACTAAATCAAATAATCACCTTGACCCTTTTGCAGCCATTATTGATTACTGGGCTGACCTCAGTGGCCATTTGTTTAAGATGAAGTCTAAAGTTAGCTGAATGTACAATATATAGGGGAGATTTGATTCAGCCACATGGATAATTCATCTGCAAAATGTTCTTCATAAGTTACCAGGGAAAAGGATAATTTGTGGCTGTTGAATGATCAGTTTACCTGCCTCTGTCATCCTCTCTACTTCACCTGTGTATGCAGCCTTTATTAGAATAATATTTTGTAGGGTAAAAATAGTTTACCTTGCCTATTTATATAAAAAGTTCTATTTTCCAGTTCAAAACTTTAAAATAGGTATAGTAACACCTCTAAAACAATATAAGGTTGTTGTGATGATTAGTGGGATGATGCAAAGGATTTAACACATTTCTGGCATATAGTAAATGCTCAATAAATCTTAATTAGAGGTGGCAAGAATACACAGAAGAACTATACAGAAAAGATCTTAATGAGTGGGATAACCACGATGTGGTCACTCACCTAGAGCCAGACATCTGGGAATGTGAAGTCAGATGGGCCTTAGGAAGCATTACTATGAACAGAGCTAATGGAGGTGATGGGATTGGAATATCAGACCACCTTACCTGTCTACTGTATGCAGGTCAAGAAGCAATAGTTAGAACTGTGCCTGGAACAACATACTGGTTCCAAATGGAAAGAGTATGACAAGTCTATATATTGTCACCCTGCTTATTTAACTTCTCTGCAGAGTACATCATGCGAAACGCCAGGCTGGGTGGAGCACAAGCTGGAATCAAGATTGCTGGGAGAAATATCAACAATCTCAGATATCCAGACAATACCACTCTAATGGCAGAAAGTGAAGAGAAAAATAAAGAGCTTCTAGATAAGGGTGAAAGAGGACAGTGAGAAAGCTGGCTTAAAGCTCAGCATTCAGAAAACTAAGATCATGGCATCTGGTCCCATCACTTCATGGGAAATAGAAGAGGAAAAAGTAGAAGCAGTGACAGATTTTATTTTCCTGGGCTCCAAAATCACTGTGGACAGTGACTGCAGCCATGAAGTTAAAAGATGCTTGCTTCTTGGAAGGAAAGCTATTACAAACCTAGACAGCATATTAAAAAGTAGAAACATCACTGCAACAAAGATCTGTATAGTCAAAGCTATGATTTTTCCATTAGTCATGTTTGGATGTGAGAGTTGGTCCATAAGGAAGGCTGAATGAGCACTGAAGAGTTGATGCTTTCAAATTGTGGTGCTGGGGAAGACTCTTGAGAATGCCTTGGACTTCAAGGAGATCAAAGCAGTCAATCCTAAAGGAAGTCAACCCTGAATATTCATTAGAAGGACTGATGGTGAAGCTGAAGCTCCAATACTCTAGCTGCTGCTGCTGCTAAGTCGCTTCAGTCGTGTCCGACTCTGTGAGACCCCATAGATGGCAGCCCACCAGGCTCCCCCATCCCTGGGATTCTCCAGGCAGGAACACTGGAGTGGGTTGCCATTTCCTTCCCCAATGCATTAAAGTGAAAAGTGAAAGTGAAGTCTCTCAGTTGTGTCTGAGCCTTAGCGACCCCATGGACTGCAGCCTACCAGGCTCCTCCGTCCATGGGATTTTCCAGACAAGAGTACTCGAGTGGGTTGCCATTTCCTTCTCCAAATACTCTAGCTACCTGATGTGAATAGGCAACCCAGTGGAAAAGACCCTGATGCTGGGAAAGATTGAAAGCAAAAGGAGAAGGGAGTGGCAGAAGATGAGATGGTTAGATAGCATTACTGATTCAATGGACATGAACTTGAGCAAATTTCAGGAGATGGTAGAGGACAGAGGAATCTGGTGTGCTATAGTCTATGGGGTCTCAAAGAGTCAGACAGGACTTAGGGACTGAACGATGACAACAATTAGTACTTTTACTGTTAAAGATGGGATCTTGAAAGTCATTAAATCTTTTGCAGCCTAGTTCTTTAGCTATGAAAGATAATGTCTCAGTATGAGTCTGGATTTAAAATAGCTCAACTGGAATTCCATCACCTCCACTACCGTTGTTCATAGTGATGCTTTCTAAGGCCCACTTGACTTCACATTCCAGGATGTCTGGCTCTAGGTCAGTGATCACACCATCGTGATTATCTGGGTCATGAAGATCTTTTTTGTACAGTTCTTCTGTGTATTCTTGCCACCTCTTCTTAATATCTTCTGCTTCTGTTAGGTCCATACCATTTCTGTCCTTTATCGAGCCCATCTTTGCATGAAATGTTCCCTTGGTATCTCTAATTTTCTTGAAGAGATCTCTAGTCTTTCCCATTCTGTCATTTCCCTCTATTTCTTTGCATTGATCACGAGGAAGGCTTTCTTATCTCTCCTTGCTATTCTTTGGAGCTCTGTGCTGGGGGCCAGAGTGAGGTACTCCGCCCATGGCAAAGGTCATGAGGAAGGAGGCTCGATATACGCAAAGGCGGGATTGAGCCTCAGGAGTCCCCCTGGAAATCCTCGAGCATCTACCCCCATTAACCAGAGCCTGCCTACTTTACTACTTTGTGCTCTCACCTACACCTCTGACTTTATGGGGGGCTGTCCCCCACCACCTCTTTTGGAGAAGGAATTAACTTAGAGCTCCAGTTAATAATAATTCCTGGGCGTGATAGGAGTGTTTCAACCTACAAACTCCTCTGAAGGTTCTCTAGCCTGCCTGACAGGCTTGTCCAGCCACATGTGATTGCTCACAGCCTCCCAACTGTGAGAGGCACAAGATGCTTTAAACCTTCTAAAAAACAGGTTCTTTAGAGAAGTTAGAAAACTATTAGTATAAGTATAATGGGCTAATTAGAAATTGTATTGGTGAAGGGTTTTTCATTTGTTGAGCCAATGTTTACTGCTAAGTCTTCACATCCCCTGCCCTTACACACATTAATGAGTATATAGAAGAAATAAGTATTAACCTTTGGTATTAATCATGTTAGACCTTAGGCTAAGTAAATTCTTTCCTAAAACCCACTACACCCTCACCCTATAGGAATGTAACTTTATTTGGGTGGCGTCTGTTTTAAGAATAATCACCCCTGGAGAAATAAGTGTCCTGGTTGACTGACCGTTGTCACAAGGAGAGGGTCATAAATTGTCAGCAGGCCCCCTGGCCAGAAGATGATGTAACACCCCTAAGACCTCTGTATACATTTGTGTGAAGCACCTGACTTTAATAAAAGTCAGGACTGCTGTCCCTGAGTGACTTTTGTATAACATCTCAGTGTATAAAAACAGACTCTGGAAAATAAAGAATTGGGATCAGTTTCTCGAAATACTGGTCTCCCCATGTCGCTCTCTCTCTCAAACTCTGGCTGAGTTTCCATCTGGAGCATGGAACCCGCCATGCTTACTAATTATGCCTGGGCTTCTAAGATCCGACCGGGGAGGCCTCGGTGTCTCCTCTCCTTCGGGAGAACGGAAGGACGCCTGCGGCCTATGTAAGTGGTGCAAGCTTCTTGTCTTGAAGTTTTATTGGTCTCCCGCATAAACCAAGCTACTCAGCCTCTTTTCTCCACTGAATTTTCCTACTGAGCTATCCTTATTCTATTACTCTTTATATCTTTAATTAATATCTAATTGAAGCTATTGTATCCTGACCCTCGCCGACGCCGTCCCCGCTTCGAATACCCTGGATCAGCCGGGGCTGGACCCCAGCAGCTCTGCATTCAGATGCTTATATCTTTCCTTTTCTCCTTTGCTTTTCGCTTCTCTTCTTTTCACAGCTATTTGTAAGGCCTCCCCAGACAGCCATTTTGCTTTTTTGCATTTCTTTTCCATGGGGATGGTCTTGATCCCTGTCTCCTGTACAATGTCACGAACCTCCGTCCATAGTTCATCAGGCACTCTATCTATCAGATCTAGTCCCTTAAATCTATTTCCATTTCCACTGAATAATCATAAGGGATTTGATTTAGGTCATACCTGAATGGTCTAGTGGTTTTCCCTACTTTCTTCAATTTCAGTCTGAATTTGGCAATAAGGAGTTCATGGTCTGAGCCACAGTCAGCTTCTGGTCTTGTGTTTGTTGACTGTATAGAGCTTCTCCATCTTTGGCTGCAAAGAATATAATCAATCTGATTTTGATGTTGACCATCTGGTGATGTCCATGTGTAGAGTCTTCTCTTGTGTTGTGGGAAGAGGGTGTTTGCTATGACCAGTACATTCTCTTGGCAAAACTCTATTAGTCTTTGCCCTGCTTCATTCCGTATTGCAAGGTCAAATTTGCCTGTTACTCCAGGTGTTTCTTGACTTCCTACTTTTGCATTCCAGTCCCCTATAATGAAAAGGACATCTTTTTTGGGTGTTAGTTCTAAAAGGTCTTATAGGTCTTCATAGAACCGTTCAACTTCAGCTTCTTCAGCATTACTGGTTGGGGCATAGACTTGGATTACTGTGATATTGAATGATTTGCCTTGGAAATGAACAGAGATCATTCTGTCGTTTTTGAGATTGCACCCAAGTACTGCATTTCGGACTATTTTGTTGACCATTATGGCTAGTCCATTTCTTCTAAGGGATTCCTGCCCGCAGTAGTAGATATAATGGTCATCTGAGTTAAATTCACCTATTCCAGTCCATTTTAGTTTGCTGATTCCTAGAATGTCGACGTTCACTCTTGCCATCTCCTATTTGACCACTTCCAATTTGCCTTGATTCATGGACCTGACATTCCAGGTTGCTATGCAATATTGCTCTTTACAGCATCGGACCTTGCTTCTATTTTCTTGGAAAACTCAGCAGTGGCCGCAGGACTGGAAAAGGTCAGTTTTCATTCCAATCCCAAAGAAAGGCAATGCCAAAGAATGCTCAAACTACCGCACAATTGCACTCATCTCACACGCTAGTAAAGTAATGCTCAAAATTCTCCAAGCCAGGCTTCAGCAATATGGTGAACTGTGAAGTTCCAGATGTTCAAGCTGGTTTTAGAAAAGGCAGAGGAACCAGAGATCAGATTGCCAACATCCACTGGATCATGGAAAAGGCAAGAGAGTTCCAGAAAAACATCTATTTCTGCTTTATTGACTATGCCAAAGCCTTTGACTGTGTAGATCACAATAAACTGTGGAAAATTCTGAAAGATATGGGAATACCAGACCACCTGACCTGCCTCTTGAGAAACCTATATGCAGGTCAAGAAGCAATAGTTAGAACTGGACATGGAACAACAGACTGGTTCCAAATAGGAAAAGGAGTATGTCAAGGCTATATATTGTCACCCTGCTTATTTAACTTCTATGCAGAGTACATCATGAGAAATGCTGGACTGCAGGAAACACAAGCTGGAATCAAGATTGCCAGGAGAAATATCAATAACCTCAGATATGCAGATGACACCACCCTTATGGCAGAAAGTGAAGAGGAACTCAAAAGCCTCTTGATGAAAGTGAAAATGGAGAGTGAAAAAGTTGGCTTAAAGCTCAACATTCAGAAAATGAAGATCATGGCATTCGGTCTCATCACTTCATGGGAAATGGATGGGGAAACAGTGGAAACAGTGTCAGACTTTATTTTTTTTGGGCTCCAAAATCACTGCAGATGGTGACTGCAGCCATGAAATTAAAAGACGCTTACTCCTTGGAAGAAAAGTTATGACCAACCTACATAGCATATTGAAAAGCAGAGACATTACTTTGCCAACAAAGGTCTGTCTAGTCAAGGCTATGGTTTTTCCTGTGGTCATGTATGGATGTGAGAGTTGGACTGTGAAGAAAGCTGAACGCCGAAGAATTGATGCTTTTGAACTACGGTGTTGGAGAAGACTCTTGAGAGTCCCTTGGACTGCAAGGAGATCCAACCAGTCCATTCTGAAGGAGATCGGCCCTGGGATTTCTTTGGAAGGAATGATGCTAAAGCTGAAACTCCAGTACTTTGGCCACCTGATGAGAAGAGTTGACTCATTGGAAAAGACTCTGATGCTGGGAGGGATTGGGGGCAGGAGGAGAAGGGGACGACAGAGGATGAGATGGCTGGATGGCATCGCTGACTTGATGGACATGAGTCTGAGTAAACTCTGGGAGTTGGCAATGGATAGGGAGGCCTGGCGTGCTGCCATTCATGGGGTCACAAAGAGTCGGACATGACTGAGCGACTGAACGAACTGAACTGATGAGTCTGGAAATGCTCTTAATATGAATATATTACCTCCGCATGCAAAGTAGAATTTAAACAATTACCTTATTAATTAATCCAGATACTGTTTACCTTAATGGTTGATACATGCTTTGGAGCAGAATTTAATGCACTAAGGTTTACTTTGTGGGTTTTAGTCACTCAGTCGTGTCTGACTCTTTGGGACCCCATGGACTCTAGCCTACCAGACTCCTCTGTCCATTGAATCCAAGCAGGAATACTGGAGTGTGTTGCCATTCCCTTCTCCAGTGATCTCCCCGACCCAGGGATCAAACCTGGGTCTTCTGCAACGCAGGCAGATTCTTTGCCATTTGAACCACCAGGGAAGTCCACAAAGGTTGACTTTACTTGGATATTATTTTTATTCTCATTTTGCCAGTTCTTTGGGTACTCGATATTTACTAGGACGGAATCAGAATTTGGGTGCAAAAAGCTCATTTGGGAAGTGAAACCAGCTAACATGATCATGGAGGGGGAAGTGAGGCTGGCAGAAGGGAAATGGCACTCAGGGTGCCTTGGTGAGCAGCCACTGCCAAGGTCAGCTGGGCCCAACCCCACTGGGGTCCCCCGGGACTGCCCTGGAACCTGGGAGTTTTGAGCAGCCTTACCCATCTAGCCCTGCACTGTTCAAATCTCATCACTTTCCACATGTGGTACCACGTGAGGAAGTTTGGGAAGTGTTGCTATGAAGGACGGCTGACAGAGATGTGGAGTCCTAACCAGGACTGTGGAACACCTGAGTTAAGTTTGGGGGTCAGGAGGTGTGAGTTTGGGTGGAGGTTAAAGTCTTTGTCTACTCGGAAAACTGGGAAAGAGTAATTCGGGTAAAAACAGGGTCAATGGGGGGCAAATACACAGGGAGGCAAATGCAAGTTGCCATCAGAATTGTCCCAGAGTGAAACGGACCACTTGTGAAAGGCAGTGTCTTAGCTCATTTGATTCTAGAATAGTCTTGGAGATTGAGACCTTTACTTTTTTACTCAACCCCGAATCAAACTATACTATATTAGATGAGAAAAAGGACATTTCAGAGGTTTTGATAGTACCCAAGGTCACAAAGCTAGTAACAGCAAGCACATGGATTAGAACTCGAGCTGTTCGTGTTGGAGCCCATGCTCCTTTCTTCATTCCAGACCAAATTTCTTCTCTCTCCCAGGAAGTGTTCAGGCAGAGACTGGTTGAATACTTGGAAATCAGGAGGGATTCTCATACCACAGTAAAAGAGTAAAATGACTTCCAAGTTTTCTGCCATTAATGATTCCATAAATTGGTAAAGTAACTGTTGTGTGCTAAGCCTTCAATATTCCTTCCTTTAAGAATTGTTTGTTTCTTAAGAATTTAAATTCTTATTTTAGTGGATTATTTTGAATTACCTTTGATTTGATACTAGTAGCGTCTGTTTTGTTAACTGTTTTTACTACTCATTATTAGCATCTCTCTTTAAAAGTGTTAGTTGCTCAGTCGTGTCCAGCTCTTTGCTACTCCATGGACTGTAGCCCGCCAGGCTCTTCTGTCCATGGGATTCTCCAGGCAAGAACACTGGAGTGGGCAGCCATTCCCTTTCTCAGGGGATATTCCCCACCAGGTCTCCTGCATTGCAGGTGGATTCTTTAATGTCTAAGTACCAGGGAAGCCCCAGCATCTTTCTTTAAGGAGACTGACATACTCTGAATCAGTTTAGGGAACCAGAGGTGATTACAAATAATCCAGTAAGAAAACTTGTAAATTAATAAAGGCTAGAAATGGAAACACAGGAGAAACCCAGAAAATGCAGAAGGGCAGATTATATTGGACTCTGTCCGGGGAAAGATGTGAGAGACGCATGAAGGCAGACTGAAGTGAGACAGAGGCGCTGAGCCATAGGAGCTGGGCGTGTGGGAGCGGAAACCATCCTGTTAGTGTGCTCGCTGCTGTTTGGGCTTGAAAAGAAGGACGCTTCTTGTTTCTGGCTTTGCAGTTTACGCGAGATGGATTTAAAAGAGCCCAAGGAAAGTTATTAAAGTGTTGGGGTGGGAGGAAGGGTCTGTGAATCAGGCAAGCTGTCACTCCCCGCCGTCTCCGGGTTGGGAGGGCGCCATCTTCTTCCCGGGTCCAAAAAAACGGCTTCATCTCTCTCTCCCTCCGAGCCCGCCGGGTGGTGCTCCAGTTACTGCCCTCTAGTGGGACGTAAGGATATTACATTAGGATCAAAGGGAGGATGCATTCTTTCGAACTCAAGTGAATGTTTCAAATATCAAGGCTTTTAAAACATCATGCGACATGAAAATGTCTATACACAAAAGATGAAAAAAATGCTACCTCATAGTCAAGATTAACATCGTTGGTAGCAAAGGGAATTTCATTCAATATTTTTTTCTATTAAGCTTTAAGAAAAATTCTAATACACCAGGTTCCTGAGCATTTATGAGGATTTTAACATATCTTTTGGCTGCCAACACCACTAAGACGTTGTTTTTCCACGTTTGTACATAGTCTTTTAATTTCATCTCCAAAGTGGATAAGTCGTGGATCAGTAATTCTGTCAAATGCAATGAAAAAGAGAAAAAGGCAAGCAGAATGAAATTCCACTTGTGGGACCAAGAAAACAAGACTACAGTTAAAAGCAGAAGGTGTTACTGTGTCTAAGTTTGTACAGCGTGCCCTTCATAATCCAATAAATCCAGAGAGGAGGTGTTGGGGCAAGGAAAAGCAACTTAATTCAGAAAGCCCTCAGGTGGAGAAGACAGTGGTCTAGAGTCCTAAAGAACCATCTTACCCAGTTAGAATGCAGGCTTCTTTTATACTAAAAGGGGAGGGGGTACGGTTGGTTGTTGCAGGCTTCTAGGTGCTGGCCAGACTCCGGAGGATATGTCATAATCCTCTGTTCTTGCAGCTGTCCATGCAGGTCTGGTCAGGTTGTTCGTGTAAACCTCCACAAGACAAGTGTTACTCTCTGATCTGAAACTTTTTATCTCTACATGAATGGGAAAGCGTTATACTTTTAAAGGTCAGACTCCTGCAAATGGACTCTCCTGTATATTCCAGGCTACAAGCAACATTCCTTTACAGAAGGTGCAGAGCTAACAATACTGAGTTCAGCAGCGGAGCACAGGGTTAGCGCTAAAGGAACAGATGCAACGTGGGGTCAGGCTTGCTCTTCTCTGTGATGGTCCTGCTGGATGGTTTCGGACACCTGAGGCACAATCTTAGAATAATTTTTTTTTCCCTCCCAAACCCAGTCATGGACACCTGAGGCACAATCTTAGAATAATTTTTTTTTTTCCCTCCCAAACCCAGTCATGGATCAATCCAAATATTTGCATTCTCGAGTCTTGCACTTGAACTGCCAAGCTGCTAGAGAAGCATCACACAGAAGGGCTTTGCTTTGGTGTCATGAAAAGTCAAAGTTTTGTACGGAGGATTGGAATTTTGGAGAGATGGCAACTTGAACACATTCTTCCTCGCTGTCAGTATCAAACCCGGCACAGCTTCCTCTGAGCCCCCAGGTTCCTGGGTCTGATGAGGCTCGAGGGTGCCAGCTCTTTCTGAGTCTTCATGAAGAAGCCAGTGGACTTTAACCCAAGGCCCCATCTGGAACTCCTCTTCACCCCCACCTAAGGGTAACTAAAATGTCCATAGACATGGTTCTCCTAATAGCAAAATTAGAAACAATCCACACATCAATTAGTAACAAAGCAAATCTATGAGCTGTGATATATTTGTGCAAGTTACAGCAGTGACAAAGAAGGAACTAGACTGCACGTTTCCCTGGAAAATGAGCGAGTATTATTTACATATAACAGGAATTTAATAACTGAAATAATTCTATATATAAACACACACATTATATACATGCATATATGTAGTAAAAAAAATAATGGATAGTGGCTACTTTTAGGAAGGGAAAGCATGTCGGGGGTGATACATACAGGGGCTTCAGTTATAACTGTAAATCTTGATTTGTGAGCTGAGTGTTGGGTGGAGACATGATCATTAAGACACAGTGTACGCTTTTTGGCATGTCTCAAATAACTAAAGGGAGAACGGGAGAAGAAGGCGGAGGACAGGTGATGTGGGCAGATGAGGAGGACATTAAAAGGGGAGGAGAGAAAAGGAAGAAGACCAACTCGGAAGGACCAGGACCAGGAACTTACAAGCCAGTGAGGTCCACGGGGTTTACGGTTTAGGCCAGAAGTCACCATCTCAGAGACTCAGGATGAAAAAAGGGACCACCAAGAGGAGGAGTGTACAGCCAGAGTGTGTGACTGCTAGGAAATAAGACACAATAGAAACAGTAAGAAGGTACCTTTTCAAATTGAGCAGATTCACGCATTCAACTTTTACTGAAGATTTATTAGCTGTACATGCCCTGCCCTCTTTCAGGACACAGCAGTGGACAAAAGAGCCAAGCATGTACCCTGACAGGGTCAAGGTGTCACAGGTGAATTTGTTCTGTGTCCAACTTGTGAAATTCCGATCTGGGCATCCAAGAAGGGAGGGAGATGGATTTATCCTGCAAATATGCACCAAACACTTTAGAGATGGCGTGTTCGCACATCTCTGAGTGCTGGGGAGATGAGATGAGTCCCTGCCTTCAAGAAGCTCCCAGTTGTCTAGAGAGGACTGTGTGTGCACTTACACTTTGCAAGCAGGGTGCAGGAGGGGTGCACTAGGTACCCTGGGAACTCAGAGGGGGCACTTCTGCCTGGAAATAGAGTTGATGGTCTTGCAGAAAAATGGTGGGAATTGATGTTGTGGTCCATGCAAGCATTGGAAAAGAATTTCCAGACATGAGGCAGAACGAGAGGAAAATAAAGTTTATTAGAGTGGAAGACTCTGTTAGAACAGCGGGCCAGCTCAAGGGAGATCCAACACTGAACAGGGGTCCTTAGTCCACTTTTATAGCCAGGGTACAAGGAGTTGGGTAGGGGTCTTATGCTTCGTTTGCTGATTGGATGAGGCGTGTATACTGGGTGGGGGAAGAGTAGGGCAGACACCTTCTCCCTGTGGGGTAGGAGGGGAGTCGAGTGATGCTGTTCCATTAATAGTTACAGCATGGGGGAGGGAAGGACGATAGGGTCTGAGTTTTCCATTCCTGAGTTCCAAGACCCTCCTTGGTTATCTGCTCTTTCATCCTTGGCTCACCACAGTTGAGTCAGTTACTCATTAAGTAGATAAAAGAGTCTGCTTGTGTAGCGTATATGTAAGGTCAATGAAAGCTTCTGCTTGTGGAGCATATATGTAAAGTGAGGTGTGTGAACCAGAGTTTAAGACCAGAACTCTACTCCATGGCTCAGGACATCTCTTTCTCTCTCTCTCCCCAGTTTGACTGAGATACAATTGACATACAGCACTGTATCAGTTTAAGGTATATAAATAATGATTTCACTTACATCATGAGATGACAACAATAGCTTTAGTGAACATCCATCATCTTATATAGATACATTAAAGAAATAGAAAAAATTTTTTTCTTTGTAATGAGAACTCAGGATTTACTCTCTTAACTTTCATATATAATGAACAACAGTATTGTTATAAAGTCCAAGCTTGCTCTGCTCACCACTCGATAGGCCAATAAATCAGAGAGAAGTGTTGAGGCAAGGAATATGACTTGATTCAGAAAACTGGCTGATGGAGAATTTGGCAGACTAGTGTCTCAAAATAACCATCTTGTCTGGTCCTGGATGTCAGTTTTTTTTATGGATCAGAGATGGGGGAGATGAGGAAACAGAGTAGAAAGACCATTTAATTCTCGCAAATATCTCCTAGGCAGGGGGATGTGTCAGTTTCATTTTCTTACAGCCATTTCACAGGTCATGTGAAATGGAGTATCTTCTGCCACATCAATGAACAAGGATGTCACAGTTGTCTGTGATTCTGGCCTCCTAAACAAGACTTTCTGAGCCAGGTTGACAAGTGGCCCTGCTCTTTACATAAGAAACTTAAGGATGTCACAGTCATTCATAGGTGGGCAGGGTCAGGTTTCTCCCCTGTGAGCAAAACAAAGACACTTTAGATGAGTGTCAGGCAGAGAGGGGTAGGGTTCCCTTAGGCAGGTCATTATGCATGCTTTTATAACAAAAGCGACTCCACGAGGGTGAGAAACAAATTCAACGGAGTCGAATTTAACCCTTCCCAATTACATCAGTTCTCCCAGTCTGTGAGTGTATCTTTCCATTTATTTGTATCATTTTCAATGTCTTTTATCAGTGTCTTACAGTTTTCAGAGTACAGGCTTTTTATCTTCTTTTTTAAAATTTTTTATTTTATTTATGTTTGGTTGTGCTGGGTCTTTGTTGCTGCAAGGGCTTTCTCCAGTTGTGGAGAGCAGGGGCTGCTCTGGTCCCCGTGTGTGAGCTTCTCACGGCAGTGACCTCTCTTGTTGCGGAGGGTGGGCTCTGGAGTGCCAGGGCTTCTGTAGCTGTGGCTCCAGGGAGGGTGGGCTCTGGAGTGCCAGGGCTTCTGTAGCTGTGGCTCCAGGGTGCAAGAAAGTGAAAGTCAAAGTCGCTCAGTTGTGTCCAACTCTGAGACCCCGTGGACTATACAGTCTATGAAATTTTCCAGGGCAGAATCCTAGAGTGGGTAGCTGTTCCCTTCTCCAGAGGATCTTCCCAACCCAGGGATCGAACCCACATCTCTTACGTCCCCTGCGTTGGCAGGCAGATTCTTTACCACTGCACCACCAACATCTATGTCTTAAAATGTCTCATTAACAAAATCACATCAATATCTGTGACATTCAGAGAGACATGATATATTTATTATAAAATATGGACATGATGTGTCCTTGCTCTTGCTTTCTTAGGAGGTGTGGGTGAGGGAGTGTCTTCAGTTCGGACAGGATCAAGGGTGTCAGCATTTGGGGAAGGAAAAGGAACCTGATCGGGAACCACTCTTTTCATCAATGTTGCTCTGGAGCTCTGTGGGGTATTTTCCCCTCCCTGAGTGACAATTGTATTGATGCATGAAGTAAATAAGAAAATACTCTCTATGTGTGCATTTATTGATGATTTTTTATGCTTTCCACTTGCCAGTTATGTGCTGGGGGCCCCATGAAGGCCCAGGGGCAGGACCTGAAGCATTCATTAGAAACAAGAAGCTGAGACCATCTGCAGTGTTTTTTCTGCTGCTCAATGGGATTGTCATTTGTGAAAACCCAAGCCCAACTCATTGAAGCCACGGTACTAGACATTTGGCTTCCAAAATGGTTTAAAAATCCTGTTTCTAAGTCCCATCTTAAAAAGGACTTGAGTTCAGGAAGACTTTTGGAAGGCGGAAAACACCCGTTAGAGCTGGAAAATCTTACTGTTTCCTTTACTGGTTTCTCTTTCTCTATTTTTTTAAACATCTGGAATATGCATTTTGTAGGTCTGGGAGGAAAAGTTTATCTCTGCTTCACTTCTTTACAGTTCCCAGATAGGGTAATTTGCTTTTAAGCTCCAGGAAAATAGCTGCGGGAACTATTGGAGAAGTTTCTCTCAGCACTTTGAATACAGAAATCTTTTGTGAGTGAGTAAGTGCAGTGCCCTTGGGAGAATTTCCAGGAATTTATGACTGCTGGATTTATCTACCCCAGGGAAGATGTAGTCATCCCCATTTTGGAGAACTCTATGACTAGACTGAGGCAAGTTTCCCTTTGCATATAGGGAAATTTAGGAGAAAGTGGGGTGGGGTGGGCTAGAGGGAAACTCATGAATATCGTGAATGAAATTTGTGTCATTCACAGAAAATTTGAGGCCCATCATCCTCTGTGCTCAGCTCCAAAGTGTAAAGTCACATTGAGGCCTGCCTTCAAGGAGCTCAGAGATGAACGGGTGAGACATTTCATGTGATGCTTGGGTTGAGTGGGTCTCAGGGGAGATCTCAGCTGAGTCCTGAGGTGGGGCTCTTAGACCGAGAGAGGTGGAGGAAAGGGCTTTCACCTTGTGGACTGCCCCCTGCCTGCACATGAGGCAGGCCGGGGCCTGTGAGTGCCTCGGGATGACCACAGGGAGGAGGAGGGTGAGGCTGCAAAGAGACGGCAGCCCAGGAGAGGGGCAGCCCAGGAGCCCAAAGCCCCTTCTCTGCTGGGGGAGGAACCAGACACCTCCGCGGCTCTCCACAGCGACGCAGGGGTCCTGAGTGAGGAGGGGGCTTTCCAAAGGGGCTTATTTTTTTAGACTTTATATTTTATCTTACAAAATTTAAAAATTCTCATTGGAGAAACTGTGGAGGTGGGAAAGGAGTCAAGAGAAAATATAAATCAGCTCTAATTTCACCACACAGAGATCACCATTGCTAGTATTTTGGTATATATGGTGTAGAAGTTTTTGCATGTTTGTGATCATTTATATATAAAACTACATTTTTCTTTTAATACTAATTCCTGGGTATTTTATTGCTTTCTATTCTTTTTTATGAATAACATGTGAAATGGGAATTGCCTGGTGGTCCAGTGGTTAGGATTCTGCACTCTCACTCCTGAGGACCTGGGTTCGATCCCTGGTTGGGGAGCTAAGATCTCTCAAGCTGTAGGGTGTGGCCTTAATAAATAAATATATTAATTAATTAATATTTAAAATGTGAAATTATTTTAGATTTATTGAAGGCTGTGCAAGAGTTCCTGTATGTCCTTCACTGAGCTGTCCCTATTAGCATTTTACCTTCTAACTCTCATCTCTGTCAAATGTCTTTAGTTTCTTCCCTCACATTTCCCCTGAGATTTCTAAAGTGACTGGTAACTAAACTGAAACACTGACCTATAGTCCTGTGAGACTCAACTGCACCTGGCCACAGCTCTCCTGCGGTCACCAGATGGGCCTGGAGGAGCGGGATTCTGGGCGGAAGCAGGCCTGGGGGGGCCGTGCTGCTGGTCAGATGGCACCCTGGGACCCTCGGCCTGGCCTAGGGGGTACCGTGCTGCTGGTCAGATGGTGCCCTGGGACCCTCGGCCTGGCCTGGCAGAAGCAACGCTGCGCATGGCTTCCAGGGGAGTGCTTACTCGCTAAGAGGTTGATTAGTCATCTGCTCATGCTTCTCCTTATAGTTTAGAAAAGCAATAAAACAGTTTCTGCATGATCTTGACCAGCTTAAACCCAGAGTCTGATCCAGCATTTACTGGCATTGCTCAAAGCCAATACAGAATGATTTACGATCTGCTCTAAAGTCCTGGGGTAAATCACTCTGTCCTCACAGATCGTCCAAGCAAAGCATTTAGTGCTGGCAAAAGTCATCACTCATGATGGAAACAGCCATCCCCAAGCCCAGTCCTGGACTCTGTACCTTCACCATCCAGTGTGAGCTCTTCCTTTGAAAAACGCGCTTAGGCATTTTTTGTTCTCTCTTAGGACCATTTTCATGTTGTGTGTGTGTGTGTGTGCATTTCTTATCCTCTTCATTTTTACACAGTTCCCAGAACAGTACCCAGTTATTACATGACAAATAATTTTTTTCATTTAAATTTGTTATTTCTACACCCCGTCCCTTGGAGAAGTCATGGAGGCCCACAGCTTCTACAAATATATTTTAGTAATACATTTCAGTATGTAAATTGTGAGATCTCCAGCTGCTTCCTAACTGGTTCTACATTAATAATCTAATTTATAGTTTAGACCCAATAATTAATCTAGTAATCTAGTTTATAATATGCAAATTACAAAAAGAATTACACTGGGAAAACCCCTCTTTCAGTCTCTTCCTGTGATGGGCTGAGCTGTATCCCCTCCATATTCAGAAGTTGAAGTCCTAACCCCTAGTACCCCTATGACTATTTGGAGATGGGGTCCTTGAAGAGGTGAATGAGGTAAAATGGGGTCACCCAGGTGGGCTCTAATCTACCATGACTAGGTGCCCCAGTAACAGGAGGAGATTAGGATGCAGGCAAGCACAGAGGGGAGACGGCTTTCTGCAAGCTGCGGAGAGAGACCTCAGGGGAACCAATGCAGGTGACACCTTGATTTTGGACTTCTTGCCTCAAAGCTGTAAGGGACTACCTTTATTAAGCCGCACGGTCTGTGGTACTCCTGGGACAGCCAAGCAGAGAGTACGCTTCCTCACCCAGACTTCGAGCTGGCTTTCCCTGGGCACCTCCCGGGAACCCTTCCGCCGCCGCTAACCCCCTCTAGGCACACATACCTGAGGCCTCTTTTCCAGCTCTCAGCTTTTGATCATCACTAAATGTGTGCTGTGTGTTCTTCCTCTTTTCCAGCTCTCAGCTTTTGATCATCACTAAATGTGTGCTGTGTGTTCTTCCTCTTTTCCAGCTCTCAGCTTTTGATCATCACTAAATGTGTGCTGTGTGTTCTTCCTCTTTTCCAGCTCTCAGCTTTTGATCATCACTAAATGTGTGCTGTGTGTTCTTCCTCTTTTCCAGCTCTCAGCTTTTGATCATCACTAAATGTTGCTGTGTGTTCTTCCTCCTTTCCAGCTCTCAGCTTTTGATCATCACTAAATGTTGCTGTGTGTTCTTCCTCCGTCTCACTGGCACTGCTGTTGTTCTAATCCAGCTCGGTCTTGAGCCTTACTTAACAGTCTGCACGCATTCCTCTTCATACACAGATCTCCACCTCTGATTTCTTTTTTAGCACGCGCCCAAATGTTTCCTGGGTGCATCACGCACTGAATGATCACCGTCAGACCACGTTTTAGCTCACATTATTACCTCTGCAGGGGGCGCCCTTTCTTCCATTCTCTGTGGCCTGGTCATCTGTGGCTCTGGACGTGTAAGTCCACATCTTCTTGCTCACTTCTCATTTGACCTCTACTTCTGACTTTGGTGTATGTCCTTAACATTCCTAGTCTCAACCTCTTTCTGATCTTTCTGCTCTTTTTCAACACCAGCTGTAGTTTAGAGCAGGAATTGTCAACCTTTTTGACACCAGGGACTAGTATCATGGAAGACAATTTTTCCACAGACCAGGGGGAGTGGGGATGGTTTCACCTCCATGCATTGGAGAAGGAAATGGCAACCCACTCCAGTGTTCTGGACTGGAAAACCCCAGGGACGGCGGAACCTGGTGGGCTGCCGTCTATGGGGTCGCACAGAGTCGGACACGACTGAAGCGACTTAGCAGCAGCAGCAGCAGCAGCAGCAAGTGAGTTACATTTATTGCGCACTTTATTTCTAACCCAATGCCACTGTTGATTTGACAGGAGGTATCAGTCTATGGTATGTTGGGTACCCCTGGTATAGAATATTAAATTAATTTTGACTACCCCCTGATGCTTCTAACCAACGAGGTGCTTCTCCTTGTAACCTACTACAGATACAGGTGGCAGACACTGACCATTCACATAGAGTCACGTTAGAAGTTTTGATTGAGCCTCGGTCTTTTATTATCTTTGAATCTTTGGGAGAGCGGTATAACATTTTTCCGGTCTCAGCTCTAAAGTGAAATTTGTTGTTTAGTTGCTAAGTCATGTCTGACTCTTTGCAACCCCATGGACTGCAGTACACCAGGCTCCCTGTCCATCACTATCTCCTGGAGTTTGCTCAGACTCGTGTCCATCAAGTCGGTGATGCCATCCAGTTGTCTCATCCTCAGTCGCCCCTTTCTCCTCTTGGCCTCAATCTTTCCCAGCATCAGGGTCTTTTCCAATGAGTTGGCTCTTTGCATCAGGTGACCAAAATATTGGAGCTTCAGCATCAGTCCTTCCAGTGAATATTCAGGATTGATTTCCTTTAGGATTGACTGGTTTGAAGTGTAGATAAGAGTATTTAATTTCACTTGAGCTTTATGAAGAAAAACATTAAATATATTAACATTTGTAAGGCACTAAGAAATCACTCTCTGGGGTTATTTGCTCGTTGGCCTTCCTGAAATTTCCCATATTGCTGTTTATTGCCACTGGTCCTGTCTTCCCAAGGACCTGGTAACCTCTTTGTGAACTCAGATCATGTATTCTTTCTGACTCCTAGAGCACCTAGTTGTTTCTTAATAAATATTGAAAAAATTTAAAAAGCTAAGTCATAAAATCACAGAAGATGAAAAACCTTACAAGCAGGGTGATTATTCACCCACTTTACCTGTTCTGGTTTATCCTTGTTTCCCTAGCATGGTTACTGTAGCACCCTCCTCACTCTCAAAAATGGGCTTATCTGGGAAATAAATCATATGGTCACCCTCACCATGAATAAATGCTTAAACAGAATTGTGGTAGTTTATTTCATGAGGACAAAAGGCCACAGGGCAAACTTCCTTTGCAAGAAGAAAAGCCTGAAGATAAATACAAATGAATCCAAAAGTAAGACTTCTATTTGGGAGAATAGTTCAGCTAATGGACATTATAAAGCCCATGGATAAATGGATTTCCCTTAAATGTTTGGATGTCAAATAAGATAAACTAGCTGCACTTTGCTGCACTATTGCCAAGTTTAGCCTTTAACTCTTGGTAGATAACACTTGGAGGATTAAAAGTTATTAATTGAACTGCTAAAATGTGTGTTGTCAAAATAAAGATGTCGATATCCTGATTTTAAATAGTTTTTTTGTTTTAAATTACCCAAGTAATACATGTACACATTTGTGTTATGTATAGTTAAATTGATTGTCAAACTATAAGGTAAAAAAAAAAATTCTCCCCTGCCATTATCTCTCACCCACCCAATCTCATTTTTCCACATGTAAGCCAATTTTAACCAAAAATTACACAAAATAAAGATTGAGTACAACTAAATTATAAATATTAAAATGTCCTATAAATATAACAAATTAGTAATTTTTAATAGATACTCAATATCAAGAAGACAATTTGGCAAAAGCATCAAAGTGTCAAACATACATATTCTTTGACTCAGAAATTTCAATTCATACATGAGACTATTCACTGAAAGGGACTTCCCTGTTGGTCCAATGGTTAAGACTCCCTGCTGTCAATGCAGGGGGACTGGGCTTGATCCCTGGTTGGGGAACTAGATCCCACATATCACAATTAAGAGCTCGCATGCCACAATTATAAAAAAGAAAAAAAAAGACAATATTCATTGCAGTGCAGTTTGTACTAATGAAAATCTACATGTGATTTAATGTAACATTAACAAGAAATTGGTTAAATACATTATGGTATAATTATGCAGTGGAGAAACATGGAGTCATTAAAGATGATGATATAGTACTACATTTGTTGATAGGAAGAGAGTTCCTATTAGTATTAGTTCCACAGTCAGTAAGTTCAGTCACTCAGTCATGTCTGACTCTTTGCAACCCCAAGGACTACAGCATGCCAGGCTCCCTGTCCATCACCAACTCCTGGAGCTTGCTCAAACTCAGGTCCATAGAGTCAGTGATGCCATCCAACCACCTCATCCTCTGTTGTCATCCCCTTCTCCTCCTGCCTTCAACCTTTCCCAGCATCAGGGTCTTTTCCACTGAGTTAGTTCTTCCCATCAGTGGTCAAAGTATTGGAGCTTCAGCTTCAGCATCAGTCCGTCCGACAAATATTCAGGACTGATTTCCTTTACAATTGACTGGTTTTATCTCCTTGCAATCCAAGGGACTCTTTTAAGAGTCTTCTCCAACACCACAGTTCAAAAGCATCAATTCTTCAGCATTCAGTTTTCTTTATGGTCCAACTCTCACATCCATACATGACTACTGGAAAAACCATAGCTTAGACTACACAGATCTTTGTTGGTAAAGTAATGTCTATGCTTTTTAATATGGTGTCTAGGTTTGTCCTAGCTTTTCTTCCAAGGAGCAAGCATCTTTTATTTCATGGCTGCAGTCACCATCTGTGGTGATTTTGGAGCCTAAGAAAATAAAGTCTGTCACTGTTTCTGTTGTTTCCCCATTTATTTGCCATGAAGTGATAATATGTAGCTAAATGAGCAAAAGCGGACTCAAAAGAGTTTATATAGTGTGACTATATATATATATATATACATAACATATATAAATATACATATATAAGCACACATTGTACATATACAAATAAACTTTAGACATTTATATATTTCCATTAAAAACACATGGAGGCAGAGGTGGCCAAGATGATGGAGTAAGAAGACCCTGAGCTCACCTCCCATGGACACACCAAAGTTACAATTACTTCCAGAGCAACTACCTATGGAATGACTAGACTCGCAGAAAAGATTTTCCACAAATAAAAGATATAAAGAAGGAACCACAATGAGATAGGTAGGAGGGATGGAGATTTGGTCTAATCAAGACTGACACCTCCAGGGATGTGATGTACAAATGGGACGTGATGTATAATTTGACAATTGTAAGTGGTTCTCCCCAAGGAGTAAGAGGCCCAAACCCTCCATTAGGCTCCCTAGAACAAAGATCCTAATTGAGGTGATGTGCTCACAAAATACTTGCCTTTATAAACCAGCAAGACTTATGTTGGGAGAATCAGAGGGCTGTAGGAAATAGAGACTCGGCTCTTAAAGCGTTAATTGCTCAGTTGTGTCCAACTCTCCAGGCAAGAATACTGGAGTGGGTCTGCTCTTAAGGGCATGTCCAAAATCTGACATGTTCTCAGTCCCAGCAGAGGCAGTGGCATGAAAGGAGCCTCTCAGACTCACTTGCTGATCTTGGAGAGCATTCTGGAGAGGCAGGAGGCAGCTTGGACTCCTCTTGGGGACAAAGTTGCTGGTGACAGCTATTTTGGGAGCTTGATCTACGGAAACAACACTGGCGCTGTCAAATGCCATTTTGGAATTTTCCCTCCAGCTTAATAGTACCAGGGACCTGGCTCTGCCCACCAGCAGGGCAGCACCAGCCCCACGCTCCTGTTGAGTTGTGGAGACAGCTGAATAGAGACCAGTCCCATCTTCTGAAGGGCACCAGCACCCCACCTTCCAGGACAGCACAAGACATGATCTCACAGCTTACTGGGCCAGAGGCCAGCCCCTTACCAGCTCTCTCACATAGTTGGCCCTGCTACAACAGGGCTCAGTAGGGGCAGCCACAGAGCATATAGCTCTGGTGACCAGAGGGAAGTACGCTGCCGGGCCCCTATACAATGCCACTGTATGATGTCTCCTATAGAAGGCCAAAACTGAAAAGTGTAACCAACCCACCTAATATAATAAACACAGAGGATTAGGCAAAATGAGAAGATAGATGAATAGGTTTCAAACAAAGGAAAAAGACATAACTTCAGTAAAAGAGTTAAATGAAATGGAGATAAGCAAGTTACCCATAATGAGTTTAAAGTAATGATTATAAAGATGCTCACTGAACTTGGGAGAATAATAGATGAACACAGCAATAACTTTATTAAAGAATTAGGAATTATAAAGAAGAACAAAACAGAGCTGAAGAATACAGTAACTGAAAGAAAAAAATAACCAGAAGGAATCAGCAGTAGATTTGATGATACAGAGGAATGGTTTGATGATCTGGAAGACAGAGCAGTGGAAATCATGCAAGAATAGAAAAGAAAAAACAATTTTTTTTTTTAAAAGAGAGTTTAAGAGACTTCTGAAACAACATCAGGTATATTAACATTCACATTATAGGCACCTCAGAAGGAAAAGAAAGAGAGAACAAGGGGAAGATCACTTATTTGAAGAAATAATAGCTGGAAATTCCCTAATTTGGGAAAGAAAACAACATTCAGGTCCAGGAAGCATAGAGATACCCAAATAAGATAAACTCAAAGAGATCCACACCAAGACACATTATAATTAAAATGGCAAAAATTAAAGAGAAAAATCTTAAAGGCAGCAAGAGAAAAGACCAGTTACAGACAGGAGAACTCCCGTAAGACTGTAAGCTGACTTTTCAGCAGAAACTTTGCAGCCAGAGGTAGTGGTATGATATAGTCAGTGACGAAAGGAAAAAAAAACCTACAACCAATAATACTCTTCCCAGCATATTCTGATAGTCTTATCTGATACTCTATACTCTGATAGTCTTATCATTTAGATTTTAAGGAGAAATTAAGAGTTTCCCAAAAAAGCAAAAGCCAAAAGAGTTCTGCACCACTAAATTATCTTTGCTGCTAAGTCACTTCAGTCGTGTCCAACTCTGTGTGACCCCATAGACGGCAGCCCACCAGGCTCCCTGGTCCCTGGGATTCTCCAGGCAAGAACACTGGAGTGGGTTGCCATTTCCTTCTCCAATGCATGAAAGTGAAAAGTGAAAGTGAAGTCGCTCAGTCGTGTCTGACTCCCAGTGACCCCATGGACTGCAGCCTACCAGGGTCCTCCGTCCATACTGGAGTGGGTTGCCATTGCCTTCTCCAAATTAGTTTTACTAGACGTGTTAAAGGGACTTCTCTAAGTGGAAAAGAAAAGGTCACAATTAGAAATAAATAAGTTATGAAAGGAAAAATACCATTGATAATGGAAAACATCCAGTAAAGGTAGTAGATTAACAAAATATTAAGCTAGTAGAAAGGTTAAAAGACAAAAGTAGTAAAATTATCTATATCCACAATAAGTGCTTAAAGGATGCACAAAATAAAATATGTAAAAATGATGTTGAAGACATTAAACGTGAGGTGAAAAGTAGAAACGTAGGATGATTAGAATGCATTTGAGATAATCTGCTTAAAATAATCACATGTATGTATAACTTGTCTTGGTAACCAAAACCAAAAAATTTATCATTAAATACACAAGCAAAAAAGAAAAAGGAACCCAAATATAACACTAGTCACTGAATCACAAGGTAAGACAGCAAAAGAGGAAGAAAGAAACAAAAAAGAACTACAAAACAACCTGAAAACAATTAACAAAATAGCAATAAGCACATACCTATCAATATTCACTTAACTGTAAATGGACCAATGCTTCAACTGAACGATATTGAGTGGTGGAATGGATAAAAACCCAAGACCAACATATTTCCTGTCTGCAAGAGACTCACTTCAGATCTAGAAACACATAGAGACTGAAAAGTGAGGAGATGGAAAAAAGATATTCCATGCAAATAGGAATGAAAAGAAAGCAGGGGTAGCAATATGTATATCACAGAAAACAGACTCTAAAACAAAGACTGTAACAAGCGATACAGAAGGACATTACGTAATGATAAAGGGATTGATCCAATAAGGGATTGTAGCATTTGTAACTGTTATGTGCCTCACAAAAGGAGACCTGAACCCATAAAGCAAATATTAGCAGACAGTAACAGTAATTATAGAGGATTTTAACATCCTGCTTATGTTGATGGACAGATCATCCAGACAGAAGATCGGTAAGGAGACACCGGCCTTAAATGCCCCAACAGAGTAGACAGAATTATTGAATATATACAGAATGTTTCATTCCCAAACAGCAGAATATACATTCTTTTCAAGTGCACATAGGCCATTCTCTAGGATAGACTGCATGCTAGGGCACAAAATAAGTCTCAAAAAATTTAAGAAGACTGAAATTGTATCAAGCATTTTTTTCTGAACACAACAGCATTAAATTAGACCTCAATTAAAGAAGAAAAATGGGAAAAAAAGACAAAGATATGGAGGCTAGACAACATGCTTCTAAACAACCAATAAGTCACTAAAAAAAAAAAAAAAAAATCAAAGTGGAAATACAAAAATACCTGGTGAAAAATGAAAATGGAAACACAATGATCCAAAAACTATGGAACACAGCAAAAGCAGTTCTAAGAGCAAAGTTTATATAAGAGTGATACAAGTCTACCTCTGGAAATAAGAACATTTTTCAATAAAAAATCAACCTTTATACCTTAAGGAACAAACAAAACCCAGGGTTAGTAAAGGGAAAGAAATCATGAAGATCAGAGCAGAAATAAATAAATAGAGACTAAACCCCAGTAGAATAGAACAATGAACTATAAACTTGCTCTTTGAAAAGATAAACAAATTGACAAATATTGAACCATACTCAACAAGAAAGAAAGAGAGAGGGCCCAAGTAAATAAAATCAGAAATGAAAGAGAAGAAATACAACTGACACCACAGAAATACAAAGAAAGGATCTCAGATAATACTACAATTAAATGCCAATAAAATTGAAAACCTAGAAGAAATGGATAAATTCCTAGAAAAGTGAATTTCTAGGAATTCATAGAAAATTCCTAGAAAAGTGAATCTTCTAAGACTGAATCAAGAAGAAATAGAAAATATGACATTACCAGTGCTGAAATTGAATCAGCAATCAAAAAACACCCAACAAACAAAAGCCCAGGACTAGCTAGCTTCAGGAGTTCTGCCAAACATTTAAAGAGTTGACACATATACTTCTCAGACTATTCCAAAAACTGAACAGGAGTGCTTCCAAACTCATTCTAAGAGGACAACATTACCCTGAACCAAAAGCAGACAACGACACCACAGAAAAAGAAAATGACAGGCCAACATCACTGATGAATATAGATGCAAAAATCCTCAATAGAATGTTAGCAGATGAATTCAACAATAATTTAAAAGTATCATACGCCATGATCAAGTGGGATTAATTGCAGGCATTCAAGGATGGTTCAACACTAGCAACTCAACCAAAATAGTATATCACATTAAGAAACTGAATAATAAAAAACACATGATCATCTCAATAGATGTAAAAAAAGCTTTTCTACAAAATTTGACATCCATTCATGATTAAAAGTTCTCAAAAAAGGGTATAGAGGGAACATACCTCAATATAAGAAAGGCCATATATAACAAACCTACAACCAGCATTATACTCCATGGTGAAAAGCTGGAAGCATTTCCTCTAAGATCCGAATAAGACAAGGATGTCCACTCTTGTCACTTTTCTTCAATATCATAGAGTGAGTCCTAAATCTCTCTTCTGTCAAAGGAAATAACTGGCATGAGAAAAGTCCAGTTATATATTTGATTGACAGCATGCATGCTATGGTTAGAATTACAATTCTTAACTTTGTTCTTAATGAACTGACTGATTTTAGGGAAATAAAAAGAAAGTGCATGGAGGCAATAAAAGAAAATACAAATTTTCCAGACACTAACAGAAGTTTCTCCCCTTGCTTTACATCTCTTCTGGGTAGCAATTTTTATTTGCCAGAATCCTGGTGCTCATCCTCATGTGAGCAGGTCCACCAGCACTTTGACTCCTCATTTAAAAACTGAATGCATCAATTCCTTCCCACAAATGTGCCATCTATTCTTTCATTCCCCAACAGACCCCAAAACAAAACCATCCTCTCCAACACCCAGATTAGATAACCTGTAATTTTGATGGAAAGAATAGAACAGTGGGCACAACATTTTTTGTGGAAAGATATAATGCCGCCCAAATTGTACAACTTGAATTCAATCATAAGGAAAATTGGGCAAGCTACAGTGTCACTGGCCAGTCCTCCTCAGAAGTACCAAGGACACACAGGACAAGGAGTGGCTCAGGAGCGGCCCAATGTAAAGAGACCAAGGAAGCAGGACAGCTGCATGGAATGCGGGGTCCCGGATGCGGAAGGCGAATGGCAGCGGGACCGCGTCTTTGGGGTCAGTTGATAAAGGCTAATAGGCAGTTTTTGGTGCTGGTTTGTACTTTTTAATAAGCCTGAATTATTTCAAAGTGAAAAGTTTAAATGTAAATATCAGGTAAAATATATACCAATTTGCAGACTGGCACTCAGTACTGGCAGAATGACAAGACCTAAGAACTGCACAGGAATGGGAGCGGCTGTGGGAAAGCTGGGCACCTGCCGTTGTCGGGGAGGTGGCCCTGGAGGCAGGGCCCAGGGCGCTGGACCAGACCCCAGAGGCGTGGACTCTTACCCTGGGAACAGAGTTTTAGCAGTGACCAAACTGGGCCTTCCTGCAAGGCGGTAGATTTCTCTTCATTCTTCTTTCTAAATTATGAGAAACATTTTCTTCTTTTAAACAGTTAACATTGTCATTTTATTAAGCTATTCTCATTTGCGTAAGATAACCATTAAATCCAAACACATACATTGCTATAGAAATTAAAGATAATGTACAGAAAGTATTAAAATAATGTTCAGAAAGTTCATTTTATCATAAAATACAGGAACGGTAAAAAACACCAAACAAATTAGAATCATCTGGACTCTGCCAACTAGAGGCTGGGCCTCCCCATCCTGTTCTCCCATCTGTCATCAGGCACTGCCAACTCTGCTTCACACGAGTTCTTGCCCTGGGATTGGAATCAGAAGGCCTGGGTTCTTGTCCTGGTCTCATACTGTTGATACCAACCAGAATTCTTGGCCTTCCCCAATCAATAGAAATTGACCAGATGCTGGACAAGAAATTCAGGCAAGGCTTTACTGGGGCCTCTGCTGCAGCAGGGGGTAGTGAGAACAAGCAGGTTCCCTTGCCTGTTTGCTCCCTAAGGTTGGGGGAGCAAGCTGGTTCTTTACATGGGGTGAGGGTAGGGGTATGTCCAGGTGGGGCTGGAGGAGTGACTTAGGTGGTTTGCCTGCCCCTTTGGTGGTGTTGGGTCCAGGGGGCAGGCACAGTGCCCAGCTTTTGCTTGGGTCTCTTCAAAACTGGTAGTTGGGTTTTTTGGTCTCTTTGCATCTTTTGTTCTGAATTTGCCCCAACTGCACACTCACGCAGTTATTTTTCATCCTTTACAGTTTCTTTGTATTTTGTTGTTCAGACAGGTTTGTCCAGATGCAAGCACGGCAACAAAGGTGCCCAGGTCCCAGCCTGTCCCACTGTGACTGTGACCGTTCTCTGAGGCTGGGCCCCTGTGTGCTGGGTTTGGGGACTGGGCAGTAGATGGGCCCAGGTCCCCTGCATGTCCCAGCCTGTCCCACTGTGACTGTGACTGTTCTCTGAGGCTGGGCCCCTGTGTGCTGGGTTTGGGGACTGGGCAGTAGATGGGCCCAGGTCCCCTGCATGTGAGTTACTGTGTATCTAATGGTTTGATTTCAATCTTCCTTCCAATACAAGTAAAGAGGCTGTTGGTTTCTTGATAAGTTGACAATAAATGAGCACATTTCTCAAACAGAGGTATTCGTTTTCTGAATAAATCTCAGTTTAAACTTGTCATCTTCCGTCCTAGCACAGTTCTGGTCTTACCTTTAGAAACAACAGTCCTCATCTGCAAGCAGAGATGCAAAATTGGACGTCTTCCAACTGCCTGTGAGTAGTTGGGGATGACCACAGGGAAGAGGAAGAAGAGGCTGAAGAGGGAGGTGCAGCCCATGAATTGTGAAGCCCTTTCTCTCTTGTGCTGAGAAATTGGAGGCGGCAGCAGCTGCTGGGACCCTTAATGGCTGCTCTCTGCCTCAACTTGTACAAGGTACTGATTGGTATTAAAGCACCTCAATTAAAAGGATTTCCCTCTTATCAAAAGGGGACAGGGAGGGAGGGTCACCAGTTACCTTTGCCATACTACTATTATATCATTGTTGGTGAGAGTAGCTGAATTTGGAAAAGAAGGTAGTTGGTTTCAAACATGTGGAGTGAGTAGCCTTCCCTTCTCCAGGGATCTTCCCAACCCAGGGATTGAACCCAGGTCTCCCGCATTGTGGGCGGATCCTTTACCAGCTGAGCCACAATGGAAGCCCAAGGACACTGGAGTGGGTAGCCTATCCCTTCTCCAGCAGATCTTCCAGACCCAGGAATCAAACCCAGGTCTCCTGCATTGCAGGTGGATTCTTTACCAACTGAGCTATCAGGGAGGCCCTTGTGATGTTTTAGGGTTTTTTGGTTTTTTTTTGTTTGTTTGTTTTTTACCCCTTAAAGGTTTTTGTTACAAGAGATGGAAATGATGTCTATCTATCTCAAGCACAGGATAGCCATTGTTAAGACCCCTTTTCTTCTGGGCTTCATTATCCTCTCCTTTTAAATTCTCCTGCCAGGGCTAAAACTTCTGTTGGCCCTGAGCTCAAATCATTGTCTACTACAGTAGTCTTATGAATGGGAGAACAGCCCTAGAAGTGTCATACCTGATGATTTGAAATGATCTTAGAATGACGTGGGGAAAGCCTGTGAGTCAGAGTCTGATCTCTCTGTAAAGTCAAGAATGAGTAAAGAGTGCAACCTGATGCAATTCTGGTTCTGTTTACCTTTGCTGTCTCCATGGCAACCACTCAAGATAGATATTTCAGAAGATACTCCCAGTTACTGGCTGGGATAGAACCTTCTATGACTAAGAAAGAACCTTCAGCCTCCACCCTTAGGGGTCTCAAGAGTCTTGCTTCCAAATCTGAACTGATTTCACTTCCAAATTTGAGATACCAAATATGCAACATTGCCTCATCTGGGCCTTTTATAACATCCTGAAGGGCAAAAAAAAAAACAAAAAAAAAACACCAAAACCCCAACAACCTTTAAATACAAATATTTGCTAAATAGTTACTATGTAGTTTAGTTTTTTAAGCAGAATTACTTTTAATATATATAAAAGTAGAATATATATGTATTCTATATATATATATGGGTGTGTGTATATGTGTGTGAAAAGTGAAAGTGTTAGTGGCTCAGTTGTGTCTGACTCTGTTCAACCCCATAGACTGTAGCTTGCCAAGTTCCTCTGTCCATGGAATTCTCCAGGCAAGAATACTGGTGGATAGCCATTCTCTTCTCCAGGGGATCTTCTTGACCCAGGGACTGAACCTGGGTCTCCTGCACTGCAGGCAGATTCTTTACCATCTGAGCCACCAGGGAAGCCCTGTGGGATCTAGTTCCCTGACTAGGGATCAAACCTGGGTCCCCTGCGTTGGGAGCATGAAGTCTTAACTAGATCACCACTAGACCACCAGGGAAATTATTTATGTGCATATGTATATATATTTTTTTCATTCCAAGTTATTTAGCTCTTGAATTTTTAAGTATTCCACCTTAGTTCATCCTTGAATCATTAAGTTTTGCTTTTACAGTGTTTTCTCAGAATTTCATTGATTTCAAGGTAGCTATTGAATTTTAAGTAGTATATTAAAAACTAGGGTGTCCAAAAGAGATATGAAAATTGTTTCTTGGTTATCCATATATTACTAAAAGGTAAAAATAGAAAATTTCTTAGCAATGAATATATTGTGTTTATTTCTCAAAGACTCAAGGTATTATGTTTATTTCTCAAAGACTGTTAAAACACATTTTTCTACTTTAATATTTTGTAAATCCATTAGGGTTAATGGATGTTCTAAACTACCTTGAGCCATTATCAAGAGTGCTTTTAAATCACATTGTTTATCTCCCACAGAATAAACACTTCAAAGACCCAGTACTTCTATCCCTAAGCCAATACATTCTGGAAATAACTCGGTCATAAAAGTCCATTATCCTTAATTCCAATATAATAATTTCTGGAGTAGAAAGTAATAACTGACTTTTAAATTAAAAACTTTTTTAATTTAAATTAATTTTACATTTCTAAATTTGTTGAAAACTGTTTTAAATCACTGTGAGAAGCATTTATCCTGAGTAGCATAAATCAAAAGTATTCCTGTAATCTAATTTATGATTAGACTACATCTCTCAAACTCAGATAATGTAAAGAAGCCCTTAAGAGGAACAAAATTTTCGAGGATACCCAGAGTTGATGTCCTTGTTCTTGTTACAATAGTTTTTTATATGTGAATAGCTAAGTGTATTAGTGACTCAGTCCTGTCTGACTCTTTGTGACCCTAAGGTCTGCAGCCCACCAGGCTCCTCTGTCCATGGAATTATCTAGGCAAGAATAATGGAGTGGGTAGCCATTCCCTTCTCAAGGGGATGACCCAGGGATCAAACCTGCATCTCCTGCACTGGCAGGCAAATCCTTTACCATCTGAGCTACCAGGGAAACCACGTGAGTAACTAACAAATCTCCCCAAACCTAAATACCTTTACATGTTAAACACAGACAAAATTGAAAAGTTGATAGAATTGCAATTTTGCCTGAGACTACTCAGTTGTGTCTAGTTCTTTGTGACCCCATGGACTATAGCCGACCAGGCTCCTCTGTCCGTGGGATTTTCCAGGCAAGAACACTGGGCTAGGTTGCTATTTCCTCCTCCAGGGGATATTCCCAACCCAGGAATTGAAATCCAGTCTCCTGCATTGGCAGGCATATTCTTTACCACTGTGTCACCTGAGAAGCCTAGAATTCCAATGAACAATAGTAATTTGATTTGCTAGATGATGTTTTACTAAAATTAAAGAGTATATGTTGAGGTTAATGACAGAAAGATTTAGTCACTTTTTTCAGTTCAGTTCAGTTCAGTCCCTCATTCGTGTCTGACTCTTTGCGACCCCATGGACTGCAGCATGCCAGGCACTGCTGTCCATCATCAATTCCCGGACTCTACTCAAACCCATGTCCATTGAATCGGTGATGCCATCCAAACATCTTATCCTCTGTCGTTCCCTTCTCCTCCGGTCTTCAATCTTTCCCAGCATCAGGGTCTTTTCAAATGAGTTAGCTCTTGACATCAGGTGGCCAAAGTACTGGAATTTTAGCTTCAACATCAGTCCTTCCAATGAACACCCAGGACTGATCTCATTTAGGATAGAGGTTGGATCTCCTTGCAGTTCAAGGGGCTCTCAAGAGTCTTCTCCAACACCACAGTTCAAAAGCATCAATTCTTTGGTGCTCAGCTTTCTTTACAGTCCACCTCTCACATCCATACATGACCACTGGAAAAACCATAGCTTTGACTAGATGGACCTTTGTTCACAAAGTAATGTCTCTGCTTTTGAATATGCTATCTAGGTTGGTCATAACTTTTCTTCTAAGCAGTAAGCATCTTTTAATTTCATGGCTGCAGTCACCATCTGCAGTGATTTTGGAGCCCCCAAAACTAATGTCTGTCACTGTTTCCACTGTTTCCCCATCTATTTCCCATGAAGTGATGGGACCAGATGCCATGATCTTAGTTTTCTGAATGTTGAGATTTGAGCCAACTTTTTCACTCTTCTCTTTCACTTTCATCAAGAGGCTCTTTAGTTCTTCTTCGATTTCTGCCATGAGGGTGGTGTCATCTGCATATCTGACACTGTTGATATTTTCCCCAACAATCTTGATTCTAGCTTCAGCTTCATCAACCCAGGATTTCGCATGATGTACACTGCATATAAGTTAAATAAGCAGGGTGACAATATACAGCCTTGATGAACTCCTTTTCCTATTTGGAACCAGTCTGTTGTTCGATGTCCAGTTCTAACTGTTGCTTTCTGACCTGCATACAGATTTCTCAAGAGGCAGGTCAGGTGGTCTGGTATTCCCATCTCTTGAAGAATTTCCCACAGTTTGTTGTGATCCACACAGTCAAAGGCTTTGGCATAGTCAATAAAGCAGAAGTAGATGTTTTTCTGGAACTCTCTTGCTTTTTTGATGGTCCAATGGATATTGGCAATTTGGTCTTTGGTTCCTCTGCCTTTTCTAAAGCCAGCTTGAACATCTGGAAGTTCACAGTTCACATACTGTTGAAGCCTGGCTTGGAGAATTTTGAGCATTACTTTGCTAGCCTGTGAGATGAGTGCAATTGTGTGGTAGATTGAGCATTCTTTGGCATTGCCTTTCTTTGGGATTGGAATGAAAACTGACCTTTTCCAGTCCTGTGGCCACTGTTCAGTTTTCCAAATTTGCTGGTATATTGAGTGCAGCTCTTTCACAGCATCATCTTTTAGGATTTGAAATAGCTCAACTGGAATTCCATCACCTCCACTAGCTTTGTTTGGAGTGATGCTTCCTAAGGCCCAGTAGGCTTCACATTCCAGGATGTCTGGCTCTAGATGAGTGATCACACCATCATGGTTATGTGTATCATGAAGATCTTTTTTGTATAGTTCTTCTGTGTATTCTTGCCATCCCTTCTTAATATGTTCTGCTTCTGTTAGGTTCATACCATTTCTGTCCTTTATTGTGCCCATGTTTGCATGAAATGTTCACTTCGTATCTCTAATTTTCTTGAAGAGATCTCTAGCCTTTCCCATTCTATTGTTTTCCTCTATTTGTTTGCATTGATCACTGAGGAAGGCTTTCTTATCTCTCCTTGCTATTCTTTGGAACTCTGCATTCAGATGAGTATATCTTTCCTTTTCTCCTTTGCCTTTAGGTTCTCTTCTTTTCACAGCTATTTGTAAGGCCTCCTCAGACAACCATTTTGCCTTTTTGCATTTCTTTTTCATGAGGATGGTCTTGATCCCTGCCTCCTGTACAATGTCATGAATCTCAGTTCATAGTTCTTCAGGCACTCTGTCTATTGTTACTTTCACTGAATAATCGTAAGGGATTTGATTTAGGTCATACCTGAATGGTTAGTGGTTTTCCCTACTTTCTTCAATTTAAGTCTGAAATTGGCAATAAGGAGTTCATGGTCTGAGCCACAGTCAGCTCCTAGTCTTGTTTTTGCTGACTGTATAGAGCTTCTTCATCTTTGGCTGCAAAGAATACAATCAATCTGATTTCGGTATTAACCATCTGGTGATGCCCATGTGTAGAGGCTTCTTTGTGTTATTGGAAGAAGGTGTTTGCTATGACCAGTGTGTTCTCTTGCCAAACTCTATTAGCCTTTGCCCTGCTTCATTCCGTATTCCAAGGCCAAATTTGCCTGTTACTCCAGGTGTTTATTGACTTACTACTTTTGCATTCCAGTCCCCTATAATGAACGGAGAAGGCAATGGCAAGCCACTCCAGTACTCTTGCCTAGAAAATCCCATGGATGGAGGAGCCTGGTAGGCTGCAGTCCATGGGGTCGCTACGAGTTGGACACGACTGAGCGATTTCACTTTCACTTTTCACTTTAAAGCAATGGAGAAGGAAATGGCAACCCACTCCAGTGTTCTTGCCTGGAGAATCCCAGGGAAGGCAGAGTCGGGTGGGCTGCCGTCTATGGGGTTGCACAGAGACGGACACGACTGAAGTGACTTAGCAGCCCCTATAATGAAAATGACATCTTTTTTTGGTGTTAGTTCTAGAAGGTTATAGATCTTCATAGAACTGTTCAACTTCAGCTTCTTCAGCATTACTGGTAGGGGCATAGACTTAGATTACTGTGATATTGAATGGTTTTCCTTGGAAATGAACAGAGATCATTCTGTCATTTTTGAGATTGCATCCAAGTACCGCATTTCAGACTCTTTTGTTGACTGTGATGGCTACTCCATTTCTTCTAAGGGATTCTTGCCCACAGTAGTAGATATAATGGTCATCTGAGTTAAATTCACCCATTCAAGCCCATTTTAGTTTGTTGATTCCTAAAGTGTCGATATTCACACTTGCCATTTCCTGTTTGACCACTTGCAATTTGCCTTGATTCATGGACCTAACATTCCAGGATCTCATCTCACACGCTAGTAAAGTAATGCTCAAAATTCTCCAAGCCAGGCTTCAGCAGTACATGAACTGTGAACTTCCAGATGTTCAAGCTGGTTTTAGAAAAGGCAGAGGAACCAGAGATCAAATTGCCAACATCCATTGGATCATGGAAAAAGCAAGAGAGTTACAGAAAAACATCTATTTCTGCTTTATTGACTATGCCAAAGCCTTTGACTGTGTGGATCACAACAAACTGTGGGAAATTCTTCAAGAGATGGGAATACCAGACCACCTGACCTGCCTCTTGAGAAATCTGTATGCAGGTCAGAAAGCAACAGTTAGAACTGGACATCGAACAACAGACTGGTTCCAAATAGGAAAAGGAGTTCATCAAGGCTGTATATTGTCACCCTGCTTATTTAACTTATATGCAGAGTACATCATGAGAAACGCTGGGCTGGAAGAAGCACAATCTGGAATCAAGATTGCCGGAAGAAATATCAATCACCTCAGATATGCAGATGACACTACCCTTATGGCACAAAGTGAAGAGGAACTAAAGAGCCTCTTGATGAAAGTGAAAGTGGAGAGTGAAAAAGATGGCTTAAAGCTCAACATTCAGAAAATGAAGATCATGGCATCTGGTTCCATCACTTCATGGGAAATAGATGGGGAAACAGTGGAAACAGTGTCAGACTTTATTTTTCTGGGCTCTAAAATCACTGCAGATGGTGACTGCAGCCATGAAATTAAAAGACGCTTACTCTTTGGAAGAAAAGTTATGATCAACCTAGATACCATATTGAAAAGCAGAGACATTACTTTGCCAACAAAGGTCCGTCTAGTCAAGGCTATGGTTTTTCCAGTGGTCATGTATGGATGTGAGAGTCGGACTGTGAAGAAAGCTGAGCACTGAAGAATTGATGCTTTTGAACTGTGGTGTTGGAGAAGACTCTTGAGAGCCCCTTGGACTGCAAGGAGATCCAGCCAGTCCATTCTGAAGGAGATCAGCCCTGGGATTTCTTTGGAAGGAATGATGCTAAAGCTGAAACTCCAGTACTTGGCCACCTCATGTGAAGAGTTGACTCACTGGAAAAGACTCTGATGCTGGGAGGGATTGGGGGCAGGAGGAAAAGGGGACAACAGAGGATGAGATGGCTGGATGGCATCACTGACTCGATGGACATGAGTTTGAGTGAACTCCGGGAGATGGTGATGGACAGGGAGGCCTGGTGTGCTGCGATTCATGGGGTCACAAAGAGTCGGACACGACTGAGTGACTGAAATGAACTGAACTAAACTGAACTGATGCAATATTACTCTAACAGCATTGGACTTTACTTCTATCAGTATTCACATCCACAACTGGGTGTTGTTTTTGCTTTGGCTCCATCTCTTCATTCTTTCTGGAGTTATTTCTCCACTGATCTCTAGTAATATATTGGGCACCTACTGACCTTGGGAGTTCATCTTTCAGTGTCCTATCTTTTTGCCTTTTCATACTGTTAATGGGGTTCTCAAGGCAAGAATACTGATGTGGTTTGCCATTCTCTTCTTCAGTGAACCACATTTTGTCAGAACTCTCCACCATGACCCGTCCGTCTTCGGTGGCCCTACACAGGATGGCTTATAGTTTCGTTGAGTTAGACAAGGCTGTGGTTCATGAGATCAGATTGGTTAGTTTTCTGTGATTGTGGTTTTCATTCTGTCTGCCCTCTAATGGATAAGAAGAAGAGGCTTATGGAAGCTTCCTGATGGGAGAGACTGAAGAGGAAACTGGGTCTTGTTCTGATGGGTGGGGCCATGCTCAGTAAATCTTTAATCCAATTTTCTGTTGATGGGCTGGGTTGTGTTCCCTCCCTGTTGTTTGACCTGGGACCAAACTATGGTGGAGGTAATGAAGATAATGGTGACCTCCTTCGAAAGTTCCCATGAATGCACTGCTCCACTCAGTGCCCCCAACCCTGCAGCAGGCCACTGCTGACATATGCCTCCTCTGGAGACTCCTGACACTCCCAGGCAAGTCTGGGTCAGTCTCTTGTGGGGTCACTGCTCCTTTCCCCTGGATCCTGGTGCAGGATAGCACAGTGGATCATCACCTGAATCATCATCAATGTAGTTGGTTACTTATTTATTTTTTAAAAATGATTTTTTAAAATTACAATTGATTGGAGAACCAATGAAGTTAGTTGTTCACTGCAAAATGCAGGAGAGCAAAATTTAGAAGTACCACGAAATTAACATCATTCTTTGTAGACTGACTTTTCTTTTTCTTTCTTTTTTTTAATCAAAGTATAGTTGATTTACAATGTTGTGTTAGTTTTGGATGTACAGCAAAGTGACTCAATTACACACATATGTATATATTTTTCTCAGATTCTTTTCCCTCTTGAACTATTACAAAGTATTGAGTGGCATTCCCTGTGATATAGACTAGGACCTTGTTAGTTATCTATTTTATAGTTATGTTGCTACTGCTAAGCTACTTCAGTCGTGTCCAACTCTGTGTGACCCCATAGACGGCAGCCCACCAGGCTCCCCTATCCCTGGGATTCTCTAGGCAAGAACACTGGAGTGGGTTGCCATTTCCTTCTCCAATGCATGAAAGTGAAAAGTGAAAGTGAAGTCGCTCAGTCGTGTCCGACCCTCAGCGACCCCATGGACTGCAGCCTACCTGGCTCCTCTGCCCATGGGATTTTCCAGGCAAGAGTACTGGAGTGGGGTGCCATTGCCTTCTCCGATACTTATGTTACAGTTATGTTGATACCAAACTCTTAATTTGTCCCTCTCTCACTTCTGCTTTGATAACCATAAGTTTATTATGTCATTGTTAGTTTACTTTTCTGCATACTGTGCATATACTTCTGCAAATTGATCCATAAATCAGATCAATACTTCTACTTGCAACACTGATGGAGCACTGGGTGGAGGGATGGGGTGTGTTCTTTGAAATCAATCACTGTGTCTTTTGAATTACTAATATAAACCCTGTGAAAACCCAAGTATCTCCCCAGAAATCTCTGTTCCAACTGCTGTGAAATCTCCCTTTGTTCAGTGAACTAAAAGTATCATTTATCTTATTTGCCACAATGAATCCTCTTCATGTTTAAGTTAATCTCTATCATGCTTTCCATAGTACCTGACTTTTCTACACTGGCTTGTTTTCTTTTCTTATCAAACTAAACCTTGCTGTATATCTTAAGAAACTAAAGGCTTTTTCATGAGAATGTCTTACAATTGCAAATTATGACTGCAAGATAGAAGTTAGTTTTGTCTGTATAACTGTTGGAATGCAGAACAATGATGATGCAGGATGATTACTGGAATTTTGACTTATCAACTGCTAATAATCTAAGAGCAGATGGATATGTAGGGCTGGTTCCAGGACTCCCAGTCGATACCAAAGTCTGAGCATGCTCAAGTTCCTTGTATAAAATAGTGTGATATTTGCATATAACGTACGCAATCCTCCCATGTACTTTAAATCATGTCTAGATTATTTACAATACTTAATACAGTGTAAATGCTATGTAAGTATGTTACCAGCACGTGACAAATTTCGGTTTTGCACTTTGGAACTTTCTGGAAGTTTTCCTCCTCAATATTTCCCATTCTCAGTTGGCTGAATCCAGGGATGCAGAGCTGTGGATATGGAGGGCTGAGCACGTGGCCCAACTGCCATTTCCGGTGGTCACAGGGCACCAGTGGGACTGGTGTCACGTGCAGTGGCCAAGCTGAGGGTATATGTGGAATAGCATAGGCTTCCTGTTGTTGCAGGATACGCTTTTTAAAAACTCCTTTAAAGCTTGTCATATACAAGGAAGGAAAAAATGAAAAGAAAAAATGGAAATTAAGGTTGAAATGAAAGGTTCCCTGAAATTCAGTTGAGAAACCCTGGGTCAGATCACGTAAATGAAATTGCTGTGAACATGATAATGTGCCTCACCGATGCCCATACTGTGATTATTAGGAAACGAATATAATTGGAAAGGTCTGGAGTTAACACAACATAAAAAAATTCAGATCAACTCCACAGAGCAGACAGAGAATTCCCACAGTGAAGGTCATTAAACTGAGTTTCCAGGGAAACAGCTGCTCCTATCACTCCTCTGGAAAAAAGACAAAAGAACCGAATTCCTTCATCAATGTACTCTGAGGAAGACTGACCTAGGTTCTGGGCGTTGCTGTGTGGCCTGAGTGTGTGGGGTGGGTCGGGATAGCAGGAGGTGGTGGTGAACGTCCCTGTGGAAGAAGCTGGAGACTTTGACTTGGGGCCACTTTCCGGTGCCTTGTGGGGCAGGGAGGCTGGAAAAAGAGCAGTAGATGAGAAGCCCATTCCGGGTCACAGAGCACACACACACTCCTTCTGGGGCGTCAACCCTGAAATATTAACCTCCTAAGGAAAAAGCCATGTTTCCTGTAGATGGATGCAGTTTTTACCACCTGGGCCCTTGACTGGCAGATTCTGTTTAAAGAGAAGAAAATGCAAATGAGATTGTCATATGTGTGTCAGGAAAGCCCATTTCTTCTCTGTACTTAGGATAACCCTGAGCATTGCTTCTAAAGTGTTTAGATTAGTCAGAGTAAAGGCAGATTTTATTTTCACATTTCCATTTTCTGAAATGTTAAAATCCTCTTCTAGCTCAGGATGCTAACTTTTGGATGTGGTTATCAGTCAGCCTGTCAAGTTGGAATGAAATCTTGGCACAACAACATGATCACATTTACACCTACTTCAGTTTCCAAAAATCAGCCAACAGAGAGAAAATATTTTGATCAGGAATTTGAATGGGAAAGCCAAAGTCTAGAGTGAAAACACATATCCTGTCAAGGATTACATCATAAAGCATATGAGAGCCCATCTGGAATCAGGGATAAATACAGAACAGTTCATGTCAGTTCAGCAGACACTCTGGAATCTGCTGTGTGCCAGGAGCTGGTCGACTTGGCCTCGAGGAGCTCATGATCTACTCATCAGTCTCATATTAAAAATTCACATATTCAGAGGAGTTTGGGCCCAAGGAACAAACATCCAAGGAGCAATGGATATTGCCAAGATCTAGCTGAATTCATGTAAAAGAACCAGTTTACCTTAGAAGTTCCCACTTAGCAAGTTATATGGACAGTACATTGAAAATGCCATCAGTTATAGAGCATAAAACAAAACTGTGTCTGAGGAGAGTTCCCTTCCTTCAACTATATTCCTTTTAAAACCAAAAGATGATGCCAAGTAGACTGGTCTAGCCTAGTGAATCCAATCAGCTTAAATGTAAATAGAGAAAGAATAGTAAGGGACATTCTACTAAATTGTTAGGCTTCAAACTGGGTTGTAAGATGAATGAATACAGGTATTTCTTATCAACTTTGGATGCTCTGACCTGGCATGAATAATCAGGACTGTGAGAAAATAAAAATTCTGCCAAAAATTTATCTGACAGAGAGCAATCAAATGCCTAAAGTTATGGTCCATATGTACCATCCATAATGGTAAGTGGAACTCATAGATCGCAGTATTGAAGATACTTTCACGTGGCTAAACTGAGGTCAGATCTTTTTCTCTTTATTAGTCTCCTAGTTGCATCAGTTCAGTTCAGTTTAGTTGCTCAGTCGTGTCCGACTCTTTGCGATCCCATGAATCACAGCACGCCAGGCCTCCCTGTCCATCACCAACTCCCGAAGTTCACTCAGACTCACGTCCATCAAGTCAGTGATGCCATCCAGCCGTCTCATCCTCTGTTGTCCCCTTCTCCTCCTGCCCCCAATCCCTCCCAGCATCAGAGTCTTTTCCAGTGAGTCAACTCTTCACATGAGGTGGCCAAAGTACTGGAGTTTCAGCTTTAGCATCATTCCTTCCAAAGAAATCCCAGGGCCGATCTCCTTCAGAATGGACTGGTTGGATCTCCTTGCAGTCCAAGGGACTCTCAAGAGTCTTCTCCAACACCACAGTTCAAAAGCATCAATTCTTCAGCGCTCAGCTTTCTTCACAGTCCAACTCTCACATCCATACATGACCACAGGAAAAACCATAGCCTTGACTAGACAGACCTTTGTTGGCAAAGTAATGTCTCTGCTATTGAATATGCTATCTAGGTTGGTCATAACTTTTCTTCCAAGGAGTAAGCGTCTTTTAATTTCATGGCTGCAATCACCATCTGCAGTGATTTTGGAGCCCCCCAAAATAAAAGTCTGACACTGTTTCCACTGTTTCCCCATCTATTTCCCATGAAGTGATGGGACCAGATGCCATGATCTTAGTTTTCTGAATGTTGAGCTTTAAGCCAACTTTTTCACTCTCCATTTTCGCTTTCAACAAGAGGCTTTTTAGTTCCTCTTCACTTTCTGCCATAAGGGTAGTGTCATCTGCATATCTGAGGTTATTGACATTTCTCCTGGCAGTCTTGATTCCAGCTTGTGTTTGTTCCAGCCCAGCGTTTCTCATGATGTACTCTGCATATAAGTTAAATAAGCAGGGTGACAATATACAGCCTTGACCTACTCCTTTTCCTATTTGGAACCAGTCTGTTGTTCCATGTCCATTTGCATAAACAGCACCAAAAATGAACAGCTTTCTTGGATACTTTGTTCACAATGGGTTCATTTCACACCCATGTCTCTCCAGCCCCCACACTTACCCAGGCAGATGAACTCGAAGCCGAGGTGTTAGATAAGATCCCACGTATTTCCCATCCCAAGTTTCTTCCCTCTACCCTTGGCCCATATTAAGGATTCTGTCCTCTGGCCCACACGATGCTACCCTAAGTGAGAGGGTCAGACCAGTAATCTACCTCCCCCTACACCCCTGCAGATGTGTCCAGGTGCTGAGAGAGTCCGGTAGGACAAGCTTCTTGGGGGGCTCAGGCGATCCCCCTCCCAGGTCATTATATCAAGGGGTGAATTACATTGGCAAGTGGTATGACAGTTGAGGCAAGGCTGGTGACTTTCCGTGAAAGGGCCTCTGGATATGGTCCCTTGAGAGGCTCAGAGACAGGGAGACAGGTAAGCAGGAGAAAGACCTGTGTTGTCACGGTGAGGCCCTGGTGCCAGGACACTGGGATGGAAGACAGGGGACCCCAGCTGTGAATGGCTGTCTGCAGGAAACCCCCAACCCAAGCCTTCAGTAGTCTCTGCTCTGACACCTCAGTCCCTCCTACCAGTCAGCCCTATCTTGGGTCTAAGAAGAGAGAAGGGTTTTGGAAGGTTAGGAAGTGAGGATGAGGTCTGGTGTGGAGGGAGCAGGAGATAGGAGTGAAAATTACTCCCCAGATTTCCCAGTACAGTCCCACAAGGAGAATGACTGGGCTCCCCTGTTTCTTGGGCTGTCCCTGCTGTGTTTTCCTGTTAAATGTCCACTATACACATACTACCGCTTGAAGAAGAATTTAAAGAGGAATGTTTGTGTACCTCTTAAATGTCCACGATACATATACCTACTGCTTGAAGAATATTAATCCCAAAGAAAGGCAAGGCCAGAGAATGTTCAATCTCCCCACCATTGGACTCATCTCACACACTAGCAAAGTAATGCTCAAAATTCAACAAGCCAGCCTTCAACAGTATGTGAACTGAGAACTGGCAGATGTTCAAGCTGAATTTAGAAAAGGCAGAGGAACCAGAGATCAAATTGCCAACATCCATTGGATCATAGGAAAAGCAAGGGAGTTTCAGAAAAACATTTACTTCTGCTTTATTGACTATACCAAAGCCTTTGACAGTGTGGATCACAACAAACTGGAAAATTCTTCAAGAGATGGGAATACCAGATCACCTTACCTGCCTCCTGAGAAATCTCTATGCATGTCAAGAAGCAACAGCTAGAACTGGACAGGGAACAATGGACTGGTTCCAAATTGGGAAAGGAGTACGTCAAGTATTGTCACCCTGTTTATTTAACTTCTATCAGTTCAGTTTAGTTTACTCAGTCATGTCCGACTCTGTGACCCATGGACTGCAGGATGCCAGGCTTCCCTGTCCATCACCAACTCCCAGAACATGCTCAAACTCATGTCCATGAAGTCGGTGATGCCATCAAAACATGTTATCCTCTGTTGTCCCCTTCTCTTCCTGACTTCAATCTTTCCCAGCATCAGGGTCTTTTCCAATGAGTCAGCTCTTTGCACAGTGGTCAAAGTATTGGAGCTTTAGCTTCAGCATCAGTCCTTCCAATGAATATTCAGAACTGATTTCCTTTAGGATTGACTGGTTGGGTCTCCATGCAGTCCAAGGGGCTCTCAAGAGTTTTCTCCAACACCACAGTTCAAAAGCATCAATTCTTTGGTGCTCAGCTTTCTTTACAGTCCAACTTTTACATCCATATGTGACTACTGGATCAACCATAGCTTTGACTATATGGACCTTTGTCAGCAAAGTAATGTCTTTTCTTTTTAATATCCTGTCTAGGTTGGTCATAGCTTTTCTTCCAAGGAGCAAGCATCTTTTAATTTCTTGGCTGCGGTCACCATCTGCCCCCAAAAATGAAGTCTGTCACTGTTTCCATTGTTTCCTCATCTATTTGCCATGAAGTTATGGGGCCAGATGCCATGATCTTAGTTTTCTGAATGTTGAATTTTAAGACAACATTTTCACTCTCCTCTTTCACTTTCATCAAGAGGCTCTTTAGTTCTTCTTTGCTTTCTGTCATAAGGGTGGTGTCATTTGCATATCTGAGGTTATTGATATTTCTCCCAGCAATCTTGATTCCACCTTGTGCTTCATCCAGCCCAGCATTTCACATGATGTACTCTGTATATAAGTTAAATAAGCAGGGTGACAATATACAGCCTTGATGTACTCCTTTCCCCATTTAGAAACAGTCTATTGTTCCATGTCTAGTTCTAACTGTTGCTTCTTGACCTGCATACAGATTTCTTAGGAGACAGGTCAGGTGGTCTGGTATTCCCATCTCTTGAAGAATTTTCCACAGTTTGTTGTGATCCACACAGTCAAAGGCTTTGGCATGGTCAATAAAGCAAAAGTAGATGTTTTTCTAGAACACCCTTGCTTTTTCTATGATCCAATGGATGTTGGCAATTTGATCTCTGGTTCCTCTGCTTTTTCTAAATCCAGCTTGAACATATGGAAGTTCTCAGTTCACATACCATTGAAACCTGGCTTGGAGGATTTTGAGCATTACTTTACTAGTGTGTGAGATGAGTGCAATTGTGCAGTAGTTTGAACATTCTTTGGCATTGCCGCCTTTCTTTGGGATTGGAATGAAAACTGACCTTTTCCAGTCCTGTGGCCACTGTTGAGTTTTCCAAATTTGCTGATATATTGAGTGCAGCACTTTCACACAGCATCATCTTTTAGGATTTGAAACAGCTCAACTGGAATTCCATCACCTCCACTTGCTTTGTTTGTAGTGATGCTTCCTAAGGGCCAATTGACTTTGCACTGCAGGATGTCTGGCTCTAGGTGAGTGATCACACCATCATGGTTATCTGGGTCATGAAGATCTTTTTTGTATAGTTCTTCTGTTTATTCTTGCCACCTCTTCTTAATTTCTTCTGCTTCTGTTAGGTCCATCCCATTTCTGTCCTTTATTGTGCCCATGTTTGCATGAAATGTTCACTTCGTATCTCTAATTTTCTTTAAGACATCTCTAGTCTTTCCCATTCTGTTGTTTTCCTCTATTTCTTTGCATTGGTCACTGAGGAAGGGTTTTTTTTTTTTTTTTTTAATCTCTCTTTGCTATTTTTTGGAACTCTGCATTCAAATGGGTATATCTTTCCTTTTCTCCTTTGCCTTTAGGTTCTTTTCTTTTCTCAGCTCTTTGTAAGGCCTCTTCTGACAACCATTTTGCTTTTTTGCATTTCTTTTTCTTGGGGATGGTCTTGATCACTGCTTCCTGGACAATGTCACGAACCTCCGTCCATAGTTCTCTAGGCACTCTATCAGATCTAATCCCTTGAATCTATGTGTTTTGAATCTATTTAACTTCTATGCAGAGTACATTATGTGAAATGCCGGGCTGGAAGAAGCACAAACTAGAATCAACATTGCCGAGAGAAATATGAATAACCTCAGATATCCAGATGACACCACTCTTATGGCAGAAAGCGAAGAAGTAAAGAGCCTCTTGATGAAAGTGAAAGAGGAGAGTGAAGAAGCTGGCTTAAATCTCAACATTCAAAAAATGAAGATCATGGCATCTGGTCCCCTGACTTCATGGCAAACAGATGGTGAAACAATGGAAACTGTGATAGTCTTTATTTTCTTGGGCTCCAAAATCACTGCAGATGGTGACTGTAGCCATGAAATTAAAAGATGCTTGCTCCTTGGAAGAAAAGCTAGGACAAACCCAGACAGCATATTAAAAAGCAGAGACATTACTTTGCCCACAAAGGTCCATCTAGTCAAAGCTATCATTTTTCCAGTAGTCATATACGGATGTGAGAATTGGACTATAAAGAAAGCTGAGCGCTGAAGAATTGCTGCTTTTGAACTGTGGTGCTGGAGAAGACTCTTAAGAGCCCCTTGGACTGCAAGGAGTTCAAACCAGTCAATCCTAAAGGAAATCATTCCTGAATATTCATTGGAAGGATTGATGCTGAAGGTGAAGTTCCGATACTTTGGCCACCTGATGCGAAGAACTGACTCATTGGAAAAGAGCCTGATGCTGGGAAAGATCGAAGGCAGGAGGAGAAGGAGAGAATGAGATATTTGGATGGAATCACCGACTCAATGGACATGAGTTTGTGCAAGCTCTGGGAGCTGGTGATGGACAGGGAAGCCTGGTGTGTGTTGTTTGGGGTCACAAACAGTCAGATACGACTGAGCGACTGAACTGAACTCAACTCAACTCATATAGCTACTGTTGAGCATACATCCCAGAACCACAGGAGAACCTTCAAACCCCTGTGTCCACAACAGTGCATCCTTTCCCTGTCCCAAGAGTTAACTAGTATCTTGAGTTTGATATTGATTTCTCTCTTGCTGTTTTGACAATTTTCACCTAAAGAATATATTATTTCACGTTTTTAAAAAGCTTTCATATTAATACTGATTTGTATTCATCAGGGTCCAGCAAGAGACAGATGGCACACTCAAAACAGGTGGTCTCAAAGATGGTTTTTGCACAGACTGTTTGCAAAGATGTAGGAGAAAGGAATCCGGAGGGTGCATCGTGCACTCAAGCTGGGCTTCAGCGAAGTCAACACGGTTACCGCACGGAGCCGTGCAAGGTGAAGGAGGAGGTCCTTTCCAGCGGTTACCTCGAGGGGCAGAGCCAGGCCTAGGGACACAGGCAGCCTTGTGAGGAGGCAGCCAGGGGCGCAGGTATGTTGTCTTAGGGTCTCCTCTCCTTCCCACATCCCGTTGGGTCTTGTCCTGTAGAATTTCTGGAGGCCTAATGCACAAGAGGACGAGTCGCAGAAGCCAGAAACAAAAACCAGGAGAGAAGGTGAGCCAGCTAGCTGAGGGGTCTTGTGGAAGATCCCAGCATGTGTGGATTCTCCTGCAACCTGCTTTTTCAGTTAATACTATCTTTTGGGGATTCATCAATGCTTATGCATTTAATTGTAGTTCATTCAGTTTTGCTGTTGTTTTTTATATCCCACTGTTTGAATGGACTATAGTTAATTTACTGTTTTCCTGATGATGGCAACTTTCCAACATTTTAATATCTTGATGTTGATATAAACATTCTTGTCAATGTTTTTTGATGTCTATGTACAAAAATCTCTCCAGAGAATATACTTATAGTAGAATTACAATATGAATTACAATACTTGGACAAATGGTCAAATTTTCCAGATGACGTCAAATTGTTCTCAAAGTAGTTTCATCAATTAATACTTCTACTGGCAGTATATGAGTTCCTTGGCCACACAATGTTTTCACACTTGAAAACTTTTGTTCATTTGATGGGCGTACAAGATTTATCTCATTGTGGTTTTAATTTGCATTTCCCCAATTACTAATGTGGTGAACATATTTTCATATTTTATTGGTCATTTATGTTTCCTCTGTTGTGAAGCATCTGTTGGAGGTTTTTTTGCCCTCTTTTCCACTGTGTTTTTGCCTTTCTCTTATTGATTACATTTGGATACTAACTCTGTGCTATTTCTGACAATTTCCTTTTTCCAACTTGCAGTTGGTTTAAAAATGTACATTTATGCCCTTTTTAAAGTTAAGTTCCTTGAACTTATTTACAAAACAGAAATAGAGTCATAGATATAAGAACAAATAGTTACCAGAGGGAAAAGGAAGGGTAGGGATAATTTGGGAGACTGGGATTGACATATACACACAACTACATATAAAATAGATAACTAACAAGGACCTACTGTATAGCACAGGGAGCTCTTCTCAATACTTTGTAATAGCCTGTGTGGGAAAGGAATCTAAAAAAGTGGAAATGTGATTCACTTACACAACATTGTGAATCAACTATGCTCCAATAACACTTAAAAAATAAATTTCTTAATTTTTAGTGTAGTTAATATTATCAAGTTTCTTTTTATACCTTGTGTTTTTTAAAAAGAAATTGTGCTAAAATGAATAAAATTTACCATTTTAAAGTGTACAACTCAGTGGCATTAAGTTTCTTCACGTTTTTGTGCAACCGCCACCACTATCCATCCCCCAGTTTGTGCTTTTCCTTGATGACTTAAGAAATTCTTTGCTACATCAAGAACATCTATATATTGTTCTGAACTCTTATTTTTGCAGCTCACAGTTGTCATTAAATTATCTGGAATTGATTTTTGTGGACAGGAGGAGGTAGGAAGTAGAATTTCTCCCAAAACCAACTGTTGTAGCACCATTTAGTACCACCCATCTTTTCTCCACTGAGTTGTACAGTGGACCTGTCAGATACCAGGCTTTATAACTATAGGCCCATTTCTGGGTTCTCTGTTCTGTTTGAGTGGCTGAATTGTCTACTTCTATACCAATATCACATTGTCTTAAATACTAACTCTTCTATCTGCCTAAACTGTTATTCTCCTAAAGATACACACGACTAAATCCCAGTTTTCCTTCTAGTTTCTCCTTTGTGATCATATTCTAAGTTAATCTTTCCTGGCTACCCTTTCTAAAATTTCAATGCCTCCTCCAAAAAGTTAATGTCCTCTCCCTTTGCTCTATTTCCAGCTCAGCAGTTCTTATTTAACACAGTCATGTGTACAGTTTTCTTGTTTATTGTCTCTCTTTCCCATAGACTATAACATTTATGAGGGCAGTTTAGGTGGTTTCATCATTCTTGTATCCCCAGCAGAGAAAACACTACCTGGTACTTAGCAGAGGCTCTGTTAGTATTTCTGAAACAAATCACATAATGTTGATATGTGGAAGGTGATCCACCCTCTCTGTACTCTTTTTATTTTTGATCTTTTTTCTAGGTGGAATTTTTAAAAGTTTATTTTTAATTGGAGGATAATTGGTTTACAATATTGTGTTGGATTCTGCTATACAACAACATAAATCAGCCAGTAAGTATACATATGTCCCCTCCCTACTGAACCGCCCCCCACAGCCTCCACCCTGTCCCACCCCTCTAGGTTGTCACAGAATACCGGGGTGAACTCCCTAAGCCTATACTGCAAATCCTCACCAGCAGGCTACTTTACATCACCACCATTAGCACGCATGCTCAGCTATGTCTGACTCTTTGAGACCCCATGGACTGTAGCCCACCAGGTTCCTCTGTCTGTGGGATTTTCCAGCAAGCATATTGGAGTGGGTTGCCATTTCCAGCACCAGAGGATATTCTCGACCCAAGGATCGAACCCCAGTCTCCATCGTCTCCTACATTGGCAAGCGGATTCCTTGCCACTGTGCCACCTGGGAAGCGCATTTCACACATGGTAGTGTGTATGTGTCAGTGCTACTCTCTCAGTTAACCCCACCCTCTCCTTCCCCTGCTATGTCCAAAGTCTGTTCTCTATGTCTGCATCTCTATTCCTGCCCTACAAACAGGTTCATCAGTATCATTTTTTAGATTCCATATATATGCATTAATATCAGAGAAGGCAATGGCACCCCACTCCAGTACTCTTGCCTGGAAAATCCCATGGGCAGAGGAGCCTGGTAGGCTGCAGTCCATGGGGTCTCTAAGAGTCAGACATGACTGAGTCACTTCACTTTCACTTTTCACTTTCATGCATTGGAGAAGGAAATGGCAACCCACTCCAGTGTTCTTGCCTGGAGAATCCCAGGGACGGGGGAGCCTGGTGGGCTGCCGTCTATGGGGTCACACAGAGTCGGACACGACTGAAGTGACTTAGCAGCAGCAGCATATGCATTAATATACAAAATTTGTTTTTCTCTTTCTGACTGACTTCATTCTGTATGATAGGCTCCAGGTTCACCCACTTACAACTGACTCAAATGCATTTCTTTTTATGACTGAGTAATATTGCCTTGAATATACGTAACACAACTTCTTTATCCATTCATCTGTCGATGACTATCTAGGTTGCTTCCAAGTACTAGGGCTTCCCTGGTGGCTTAGTTGGTAAAAAGAATCTGCATGCAATGCAGGAGACCCAGGTTCAATCCCTGGTTTGGGAAGATCCCCTGTAGAAGGGAATGGCCACCCACTCCAGTATTCTTGCCTGGAGAGTTCCATGGACAGAGCAGACTGGTGGGCCACAGTCCATGGGATTGCAAAGAGTCAGACACGACTGAGTGACCAATACATTCACTTTCCATGTTCTAGCTATGGTAAATAGAGCTTCTGTGAACATTGGAATACATGTGTCCTTTTTAGTTATGGTTTTCTCTGGGTATATGCTCAATAGTAGGATTGCTGGGTCGTATGGTAGTTTCACTCCTAGTTTTTTAAGGAATCTCCATACTGTTCTCCATAGTGGCTGTATCAACTTATTCTCACCAACAGTGCAAGAGGGTTCCCTTTTATCCACACCCTCTCTGGCATTTATTGTTCATAGATTTTTTTGATGGTGGCCATTCTGGCTGGTGTGAGGTGATACTTCATTTTAGTTTTGATTTGCATTTCTCTAATAATGAGTGATGTTGAGCATCTTTTTGTGTGTTTGTTGGACACCTGTATGTCTTTTTTTGGAGAAATGTTTGTTTAGGTCTTCCTCCCACTTTCTGATTGGGTTGTTTGTTTTTCTGGTATTGAGTTGCATGAGCTGCTTGTATATTTACAAGATTAATCCTTTGTCAGTTTCATTTGCAATTATTTTCTCCCATTCTGAGGGTTGTATTTTCATCTTGTTTATAGATTCCTTTGCTGAGCAGAAGCTTTTAAGTTTAATTAGGTCCCACTTGTTTATTTTTGTTTTTATTTCCATTACTCTAGGAAGTGGGTCAAAGAGGATCTTGCTGTGATTTATGTCAAAGAGCATTTGCCTGTGTTTTCCTCTAAGAGTTTTGTAGTTTCTGGACTTACATTGAGGTCTTTAATCCATTTTGAGTTTATCTTTGTGTATGATGTTAGGAAGTGTTCTAATTTCATTCTTTTACACATAGCTGTCCAGTTTTCCCAGCACCACTTTATTGAAAAGGCTGTGTTTTCTCCATTGTATATTCCTGCCTCCTTTGTCAGAGATAAGGTGCCTATAGGTGTGTGGGTTTATCTCTGGGCTGCCTATCTTGTTCTGTTGATCTATATTTCTGTTTTTATGCCAGTACTATACTGTCTTGGGCGCTGGATCATAGAAAAAGCAAGAGAGTTCCAGAAAAACATCTATTTCTGCTTTATTGACTACACCAAAGCCTTTGACTGTGTGGATCACAAGAAACTGTGGAAAATTCTTCAAGAGATGGGAATACCAGACCACCTGATCTGCCTCTTGAGAAATTTGTATGCAGGTCAGGAAGCAACAGTTAGAACTGGACATGGAACAACAGACTGGTTCCAAATAGGAACAGGAGTTTGTCAAGGCTATATATTGTCACCCTGTTTATTTAACTTATATGCAGAGTACATCATGAGAAACACTGGGCTGGAAGAAACACAAGCTGGAATCAAGATTGCCAGGAGAAATATCAATAACCTCAGATACGCAGATGACACCACCCTTATGGCAGAAAGTGAAGAGGAACTCAAAAGCCTCTTGATGAAAGTGAAAGTGGAGAGTGAAAAAGTTGGCTTAAAGCTCAACATTCAGTAAACGAAGATCATGGCATCTGGTCCCACCACTTCATGGGAAATAGGTAGGGAAACAGTGGAAACAGTGTCAGACTTTATTTTTCTGGGTTCCAAAATCACTACAGATGGTGACTGCAGCCATGAAATTAAAAGACGCTTACTCCTTGGAAGGAAAGTTATGACCAACCTAGATAGCATATTCAAAAGCAGAGACATTACTTTGCCAACAAAGGTTCATCTAGTCAAGGCTATGGTTTTTCCTGTAGTCATGTATGGATTTGAGAGTTGGACTGTGAAGAAGGCTGAGCACCGAAGAATTGATGCTTTTGAAGTGTGGTGTTGGAGAAGACTCTTGATAGTCCCTTGGACTGCAAGGAGATCCAACCAATCCATTCTGAAGGAGATCAGCCCTGGGATTTCTTTGGAAGAAATGATGCTAAAGCTGAAACTCCAGTACTTTGGCCACTTCATGTGAAGAGTTGACTCATTGGAAAAGACTCTGATGCTGGGAGGGATTGGGGGCAGGAGAAGAAGGGGACGACAGAGGGTGAGATGGCTGGATGGCATCACTGACTTGATGGATGTGAGTCTGAGTGAACTCTGGGAGTTGGTGATGGACAGGGAGGCTGGCATGCTGCAATTCATGGGGTCGCAAAGAGTCGGACATGACTGAGCGACTGATCTGATCTGATCTGATCTGATACTGTCTTGATGACTGTAGCTTTGTAGTATAGTCTGAGGTCAGGAAGGTTGATTCCTCTAACTCCAGTTTTCTTTCTCCAGATTGCTTTGGCTTTATATAGTCTTTTGTGTTTCCTCACAAATTGTGAATTTTTTTGCTCTAGTTCTGTGAAAACTGCCATTGGTAATTTCATAGGGATTGCATTGAATCTATAGAATGCTTTGTGTGTTATAGTAATGTTCACAATGTTGATTCTTCCTATCCAAGAACATAATCTGTCCCTCCATCTATTTGAGTCATCTTTAATTGCTTTCATCAGCATCTTATAGTTTCTGTGTACAAGTGTTTTGTCTCCTTGCTGCTACTGCTACTGCTGCTAAGTCACTTCAGTCGTCTAACTCTGTGCGACCCCATAGATCCCCTGTCCCTGGGATTCTCCAGGCAAGAACACTGGAGTGGGTTGCCATTTCCTTCTCCAATGCATGAAAGTGAAAAGTGAAAGTCAAGTTGCTCAGTCGTGTCCAACTCTTCGCAACCCCATGGACTGCAGCCTACCAGGCTCCTCCACCCATGGGATTTTCCAGGCAAGAGCACTGGAGTGGGGTGCCATTGCCTTCTCTGGGTAGGTTTATTCCTAGGTATTTTATTCTTTTTGTTGCAGTGGTGAATGGGATTGTTTCCCTAATTTCTCTTTCTGATTTTTCATTGTTAATGTATAGGAATGCCAGAAATTTCTATGTATTAATTTTGTATCCTCCAACTTTACTAAATTCACTGATTAGCTCTAGTAATTTTCTGATACCATCTTTAGGGTTTTCTATGTATAGTATCATGTCATCTGAAGGAGTAAGGGTTTTACTTTTCCTATATGGATTACTTTTATTTATTCTTCTTCTCTGATTGCTGTGTCTAGGACTTCCAAAACTATATTGAATAATTGTGGTGAGAATGGGTACCCTTTTCTTGTTCCTGATGTGAGAGGAGATGCTTTCACCAATGTTTGCTGTGGATTTGTCATAGATGGCCTTAATTATGATGAGTTAGATTCCTTCTATGTCCATTTTCTGGAGAATTTTTTTTTTTAAATCATAAATGGTTGTTGAATTTTGTCAAAAGTCTTTCTGCATCTATTGAGATTATAGGATGGTTTTTATCTTTCGATTTGTTTATATGGTGCATAACTTTGATTGATTTGCATACATCAAAGAATCCTTGCATCCCTGGAGTAAACCCTACTTGATCATGGTGTATGATCCTTTTTACTGTGTTTTGGATTCTCTTTGCTCGTATTTTGTTCAGGATTTTTGCACTGTACTTTAAGATATGCTTTCTTTTTAGTTCCTTTGCTTCTTGATGCTGACTAATAAAAGCAATCTGAAAGAAAGGAGGAAAGGACAGGTTTTAGGTTACTTCCCAGAGGTGGGCAGTAAGATGGAAAGGATGGTGGAATCAGGGTGGAAAGGGTAGGGTGACACAGTGCTCTGCCTTGGCAGCCGAGATACAGAAGTTACAGACCTGGACCTCACAACCCTGTGCCTGACTAAGTGTGCAGCAGCTTTCATCGGTCAGCTGTCCTGCTGGGAACGCCTCCTGTTCCGCTGCTTTCCATGGCAAGAGGAGCTGGAAGGAGCCAGTGTTTACAGTGTTTCTTTCCTGGGTAAAGAAAGTTACCAGGCCTTCAGTTTTTAGGGGAAGACACCCTGCACAGGATAAAAATGAAACCTCTTTGATTTACAAAGCATGGTGGCTAAAATCTAGCTGTAAGTGTGACACACAGCAGGACTAAAGTCCTGGAACTGGAGTCACCTAAGGGTGGAAGCTCCATGCGACAGTCTGTTGGCAGCTGGGTAATGCCCAGGGCAGGCACTGAATTAAGCAGTGATGATTCATGGAAATTCCATTACAGAAGGTACTCTGTGCTTTATTACAGACTAAACTGGGGTAGCCAAGTCATTCTGGAAGGAATGTGTACAAAGCTTTCAGATGAGGACTTTAAGTTTTATAGGTTGGAATTCAATTTGATTCAAAACATCTGTTGAACATTCAGCTGAAACCATCACTTTTTTTCATATCTCTCTCATATTTTACATCAGCTCAGGATAATAAATATTTGTTGAGAGCCCACTGAGTGCCAGTCACCAGGGTTATAAAGATGAATGACACAGTGGTCCCTGTTTTTGAGATGGTTATGGTCTGGTATAAGTAAAAGTTATGCATTTATATGTGTTTTCCTCTCCATGACTTTGAGGTTGAGATCTGTAATTTAAATGCACCTTGGTTGCCAGAGCTAAGCATTGGGTAAGTCCACTTTGTTGGTGAAATAAACACAGGAGGAACTCACAGTGATTTACCAGATACAGCAAACTGAAATGTATCATTATTGTGCATTATTGGTCCTGTAATACAGAGGTTCTTAATGTAATTGCCAAAAACACTGTTCACAGTGAAGTGGTGATCAAAACTGTGGTATGGGAAAGCAATAAAGATGCTAAAATAGTTGGAAAGAACACAGGCTATTCTGTACTCCGAAGCTTAAAGTAGGTCTTTAATACAATAACAAGGCAGTTCTTATGTGAAATGTTTAACTTTAAGGTTTGTATGCTTTTCCAGCTGTCTCTTTGTATCTCTTTGAAGAGATCTTTAGTCTTTCCCATTCTATTGTCTTCCTCTATTTCATTGCACTGATCCTTGGGGAAGGCATTCTTGTCTCTCCTTGCTATTATAGAGATACCAAGGGGACATTTCACGCAAAGATGGGCACCATAAAGGACAGAAATGGGATGGACCTAACAGAAGCAGAAGGTATTAAGAAGAGGTGGCAAGAATACACAGAAGAACTGTACAAAAACGATCTTCATGACACAGATAATCACGATGGTGTGATCCTTCACCTAGGGCCAGACATTCTGGAATGTGAAGTCAAGTGGGCCTTAGGAAGCATCACTCTGTACAAAGCTAGTGGAGGTGATGGAATTCCAGTTGAGCTATTTCAAATCTTAAAAAGATAATGCTGTGAAAGAGCTGCACTCAATATGACTGCAAATTTGGAAAATGCAGCAGTGGCCACAGGACTGGAAGAGGTCAGTGTTCATTCCAATCCCCAAAAAGGCAATGCTTTTCTTTGTTCAATGTTCAAATGTTGAACATTTAGAACACTGAATTCAAACTACCACACAATTGTACTCATCTCACACACTAGCAAAGTAATGCTCAAAATTCTCCAAGCCAGGCTTCAACAGTTTGTGAACTGAGACCCTCCAGATGTTCAAGCTGGATTTAGAAAAGGTAGAGGAACCAGAGACCAAATTGCCAATATCCGTTGGATCATAGAAAAAGCAAGAGTATTCCAGAAAAACTTCTGCTTCATTGACCATGCTAAAGCCTTTGATTGTGTGGATCACAACAAACTGGAAAATTCTTAAAGAGATGGGAACACTAGACCACTTTACCTGCCTCCTGAAAAATCTGTATGCAGGTCAAGAAGCAACAGTTAAAACTGGACATGGAAAAATGGACAGTATATGGTTCCAAATTGGGAAAGGAGTATGTCAAGGCTGTATATTGTCACCCTGCTTATTTCACTTATATACAGAGTACATCATGCGAAATGCTGGGCTGGAAGAAGCACAAACTGGAATCAAGATTGCCAGGAGAAATATCAATAACCTCAGATATGCAGATGTTACCACTCTTGTGGCAGAAAGCGAAGAAGAACTAATAAGCCTCCTGATGAAAGTGAAAGAGGAGAGTGAAAAAGTTGGATTGAAAACCAACATTCAGAAAACCAAGATTATGGCATCTGATTCCATCACTTCATGGCAAATAGATGGGGAAACAATGGAAACAGTGATAGACTTTATTTTCTTGGGTTCCAAACTCACTGCAGATGGTGACTGCAGCCATGAAATTAAGAAGCTTGCGCCTTGGAAGAAAAGCCATGACCAGCCTAGACAGCATATTAAAAAGCAGAGACATTACTTTGCTGACAAAGGTCCGTCTAGTCAAAGCTATGGTTTTTCCAGTCGTCATGTATGGATGTGAGAAATGGACTATAAAGAAAGCTGAGCGCTGAAGAATTGATGCTTTTGAAATGTGGTGTTGGAGAAGACTCTGGAGTGTCCCTTGGACTGCAAGGAGATCCAGCCAGTCTGTCCTAAAGGAAATCAGTTCTGAATATTCCTTGAAAGGACTGATGCTGATGCTGAAACTCCAATACTTTGGTCATCTGATGCAAAGAACTGATTCCTTGGAAAATCTTTCCCTGATGCTGGGAAAGATTGAAGGCAGGAGGAGGAGCAGGGGATGACAGAGGATGATATGGTTGGATGACATCACTGACTCGATGGACATGAGTTTGAGCAAGCTCTGGGAGTTGGTGATGGACAAGGAAGCCTGGTGTCCTGCAGTCAATGGGGTCGCAGAGTCAGACACGACTACGTGACTGAACTGAAATGAACCAGCTCTCTCTGAAATGGTCCTAAAATGACATTTATTATCTCATCTTTTAATTTAAAAGACACTTTGCAGGCAGTTTAGGGAAGACAAAGACAATAAAAGTGGCCTGTCCAAAAAGAGCTGAAAATCTGGTGGTGCTACACAGTCAGCTACACATGTGTCCACAAACATTTTTGAAATACTTAACAAAGCTAGTATGTAGGTGCATTTTTCTGAGGAGTACATTCATTGAATCATCCAGTAGCTCATGATCCCCAAAGATGAAGGCTATCTGCAGTAGACGGATAGAACTAGAGAAGAAATCATATGACATGGAAGTACTGTGGTATAACCCAGGAGCAAACCATGCAGCATAAGCAAAGGCTCAGGAGGATGGAGGCAGGTAGTGGGGTGGTGACTGAAATACTGATTGAGGAGGGTTGGAGCTACTAGAGTGGGGAGGTCACCACAAAGAGACACAGGTAGGGACTTCCAGGCCTTCTTTGGGGAAGAGCTGGTAGGTCATTCCACAGGCTGGGGGCAGCTACAGGCAAGAAAGTCATTGAATCTTGGGGCCATGCTGTGGGAAGGTTTCACATGTTTCTTGAAGTAAAATTTATGGAGAACTTCATACAAAATTAAAATAGAACTTTAAAAATACCATCAGATGTTCCACTGCCAGTGTCTTAGTTCCCACAAATGTAAGCATTTTTCTGTTTGCAATAGACTCATTTTTTAAATTGTCCAAAGAAGTATTTAATATCATCTATCATAGAAAAGCTCCAATACTTTGGCCACCTGATGTTAAGAGCTGACTCATTAGAAAAGACTTTGATGCTGGGAAAGATTGAAGGCAGGAAGAGAAGGGGATGACAGAGGATGAGATGGTTGGATGGCATCACTGACTCAGTGGACAGGGTTTGGGTAAACTCCGGGAGTTGGTGATAGACAGGGAGGCCTGTGTGCTGCAGTCCATGGGGTCGCAAAGTCAGACACAAGTGTGTCTGAACAAAAACCATCATAGAAAAGGGCTTCCCAGGTGGTAAGAGTGGTAAAGAACCCATCTGCCAATGTAGGAGACGTAAGAGACATGGATTCGATCCCTGGATGGGGAAGATCCCCTGGAGGAGGGCAGGGCAACCCTTTCCAGTAGTCTTGCCTGGACAATCCCATGGACAGACGAACCTGGTGGGCTCCAGTCCATAGGGTGGAAAATGTTGAAAATGCCTGAAGTAACTTAGCACAGGTATACATCATGGGGATGTGAGCACTCCTTCCCTGGTGGCTCAGATGGTAAAGAAACTGCCTGTGTTTAAGTTAAAAAAAGGCCAGTTTAAGACCAGGCTGAAGATAAAGGCAGGAAAAGTTAAATAAAAAGAAGAATAGCAGAGCGGGATGGTTTTGCACCTAAAATTCTGATTGCAACACACACTATATGCCTGGATTGTAAGATAAGAATGGGAGTTGAAGAAGGCAGCCCACTCATAGTAGTAAGAAACACTGCAGAAAATTGTAATGGTAAGTTCTTACAACCTTGAAATCATATGGCATACATCAGTTCAATTCAGTTGCTCGGTTGTGTCCGAGTCTTTGTGACCCCATGGACTGTAGCATACCAGGCTTCCCTGTCCAACACCAACTTCCGGACCTTACTCAAACTCATGTCCATTGAGTCGGTGATGATATCCAACCATCTCATCCTCTGTCGTCCCCTTCTCCTGCCTTCCTTCAATCTTTCCCAGCATCAGGGTCTGTTGTAGTGAGTCAGTACTTTGCATCAGATGGCCAAAGTATTGGAGCTTCAGTTTTAGCATCATTCCTTCCAAAGAATACCCAGGACTGATCTCCTCTAGAATGGACTGGTTGGATCTCCTTGCAGTCCAAGGGACTCTCAAGAGTCTTCTCCAACACCACAGCATCAATTCTTCAGCACTCAGCTTTCTTTACAGTCCAACTCTCACATCCATACATACATGGTTTTATGTATTCTGCTCTGTTAACTTCATAGCATCCTAAACATTTTCCCCGGTCAATATTGTTCAAAAGCATATATATTTACAATATCCAGGACATGGAATCTACCCAAAAGTCCATCATCAGAGGAATGGATAAAGAAGATGTGGTACATATGTACGACTGAATATTACTCAGACACAAAAAGGCTTCCCTGGTGACTCAAATGGTAAAGAATCTGCTTGCAGTGCATAAGACTCGTGTTTGATCCCTGGGTTGAAAAGATCCCCTGTAGGAGGAAGGGGCACTCCACTCCAGTGTACTTGCCTGGAGAATTTCACGGACAGAGGAGCCTGGCAGGCTACAGTTCATGGGGTTGCAAAAAGGCAGACACAACTGAGCAACTAACACTAATACTTTCAGCCATAAAAAGGATTGAAACTATGCCAGTTGCAAAGACTTGGATGGACCTAGAGGGTGTCATACAGAGTGAATGAGGTTGGAAGAAAGAATATCCCATATTAACACATACATGTGGAATCTAGAAAAATGGTACAGATGAACCTATCTGCAAAGCAGAAATTGACACAGATGTAGAAAACAAATGTACAGACACCAAGAGGGGAAGGGAGAGTGGGATGAATTTGGAGATTGGGATTGACATATATATGCTACTGGGTATAAATAGATAACTAATGAGAACGTACTACTGTACAGCACAGGGAACTCTACTCAATGCTCTATGGTGACAAAGAGGTGATATATGCACATGTATTCACTCTGCTCTACAACAGACAGTAACACAACACTGTAGCAAGTAAACTCCAATAAATTTTTTTTTTTTTAAAGCCTGTATAATGTCTCACGGGGCTTCCCTGGTGGCTTGGTGGTAAAGAAATATGTCAGCCAATGCAGATGACACATGTTTGATCCCTGGGTTGGGAAGATCCCTTTGAGAAGGAAATGGCAACCCACTCCATTATCCTTGCCTGGGAAATCCCATGGACAGAGGAGCCTGGTGGGCTCATGGGTTCATGGGGTGGCGAAAGAGACACAACTTAACGACTGAACAGTAACAACTGACATATTAGTGAAATTGGTAGTTTGGTGGTTAGCACTGTGGTGCTTGGCTAGTCTCTGAGACTTTGAACCTGGCTCTGCCAGTTACTACGTGACCTTTGAAGTGACTCAACTTCTCTGTTGTACAATCCGTATCTATAAAGTGGGTTAATAACAGGGACTGCAGCAATGAAATTAAAGGATGCTTGCTTCTTGGAAGGAAAGTTATGACAAACCTAGACAGTGGGTTAAAAAGCAGAGACAACACTTTTTCAACAAAGGTCTATATAGTCAAAGCTATGGTTTTTCCAGGAGTCATGTGCAGATGTGTGAGTTGGACTATAAAGATGGCTGGGTATTGAAGAACTGATGCTTTTGACTTGTAGTGCTGAAGACGGCTTGAGAGTCCTTTGGACTGCAAGGAGATCAACCCTGAATATTCATCGGAAGGACTGATGCTGAATATGGAATACTACAATACTTTAACCACCTAATGGGAAGAGCCCACTCATTGGAAAAGACCCTGATGCTGGGAAAGACTGAAAGCAGAAGGGACGACATAGATTGAGATGGTTGGATGGCATCATTGACTCAATGGATATTAGTTTGAGCAAACTCTGGCAGATGGTGAAGAACAATGAATCCTGGTGTGCTGCAGTCCACGGGGTCACAAAGATTCAGAAGCGACTTAGCAACTGAACAGAACAGAACCTTAAATGGGTTCAGTTCAGTCACTCAGTCGTATCCGACTCTTTGTGACCCCGTGGACTGCAGCATACCAGGCCTCCCTGTCCATCACCAGCTCCCGGAGCTTGCTCAAACGCATGTCCATCAAGTCGGTGATGCCACCCAACCTCTGTCTTCCCCGTCTCCTCCCGCCTTCAATCTTTCCCAGCATCAGGGTCTTTTCACATGAGCCTTTTAAATGGGTTATGGCAATACAGGGAACTGACATATAAATCCCTCAGAACACGTTCTGGTACAAGGTCAGGGTCAACCTGTTCGGCCCAGGCCGGGCAGATGCTCTGAAGCTTGACACTGTTTCAGCTCAGTCTGCATTTCCGAAACCTTGAACGTCTTGAAGGCTCCTCCCCTCCTACCTTGACTGGAACTTCTCGAGGCCTCTTTTGTGAGCGAGACCCGCCACCTGGCGGCCTCAGTTCTGAAACGCTGCCGCGCACAGTGGGGGCCGTCATCGCCCGGCGCCCCGCGGTCTCCTTCCGCAGACGCCGAGCGTTCCCGGGTGCGCATGCGCAAGGCGTGCGTCCCGGCTCGACTCCCGTCACCTGCGGGCGCTCGCCAGGCACCGAGTGTGCGGAAGGGGCGCGCTGGACGCACACCGATGCCCGCGGGCCGGCCAACCAGTAGAAAAGCGGGCTGACCGGCGGTACGCAGGCCGCCTAGCCGTCGCCTCTGTGAGCGGTGAGCCGGGCCTCCCGCTCGCCGGGCTCTCTGAGATTATCACCCAGGGTCCCAGTCTGGAGCCGGTGCTGACCCGGCGCCGACCGCTCAGACCCACGCACACGTAGTGCAGAAGTGAGAGTTAAAGTCGCTCCGTCGTGTGCGACTCTTTGCAAACCCACGGACCACACAGTCCATGGGATTCTCCAGGCCAGAACACTGGAGTTAGAAGCTTATCCCTTCTCCAGTGGACCTTCCCGACCCAGGGATCGAACCCAGGTCTCCTGCATTGCAGGCGGATTCTTTACCAGCTGAGCCACAAGGGAAGCCCCAAATCATCTGGCAGCGGTGGGATTCGAACCCAGACCCCTAGAGTTGCTGCTGCTAAGTCGCTTCAGTCGTGTCCGACTCTGTGCGACCCCATAGACGGCAGCCCACCAGGCTCCCCCGTCCCTGGGATTCTCCAGGCAAGAACACTGGAGTGGGTTGCCATTTCCTTCTCCAATGCATGAAAGTGAAAAGTGAAAGTGAAGCCGCCCAATCGTGTCCTACTCTTAACGACCCCATGGACCGAAGCCTACCAGGGATTCATGGGATTCCGTCCACGGGATTCCCCAGGCAAGAGTACTGGAGTGGGGTGCCACTGCCTTCTCCAAACCCCTAGAGACTGGAGCTTTAATCCAGCGCTTTATCACGGCCACGCTGCTGCTGCTGCTGCTAAGTCGCTTCAGTCATGTCCGACTCTGTGCGACCCCATAGACGGCCACGCTACGTAGTGCAATACCTGGGACCGAAATCCAGAGGCCGCCCCCGGAACCCAGAGCGCCCCACTGAGCATGCGCGAGCCTGGGCTGGGCGGCTTGCGGGAGAGGGCGGGCTCCGCGGTCCAGCTATTTCCGCTTCCGGTCCCGTACGAACTCTCCCGCCACCGGAGAAAACCTGTTGTCGCTCTGTGTGTCTGTGTTTGGTGTAGTTGCAGGTGAGAGGAGCCGCCGGGGTTTGCGAAGAAGAGTAACCCTGGCGTTCAGGCGTGCGAGCCTAGGGAAGGGGGAGAGCGGCTGGCGCGGGGGACGCGAGTCCGTCCTGGTGGCTTGTCTAGGCGGAGGCAGGTGCCGGGGCTGACAGACCGCGTTGCCTGAGGGACCGCGGAGGCGGCGTGTCACTCGGCGCCGCTGGACGCTCTGGAGACGAGCTCGACGCGCGGCGCCTGAGAGACTGCCATCAGTTTTCAGGGGTTGTCAGGGAAGAAGCCCACCGAGTCGCGTTCCTAGCCTGAAGCTCCCGCGCTTTCCTCCGAGTTCGGGGTCGCGGCTCTCGGGCAATCTCAGCCTGACCCTGGAGAGTTCAGAGCCTTCAGGGCGGAGCGCGCAGACGCCTGGAGAGCAGCCCGCGTCCCCTGCTGTGGACATTGCGGGAAGTCAGGACCGCTGCCCGCGTCTCCGCCGCGCTCACCTCTCCCTACCGCCTGTGCACCGCGGTTGCAGCGGTGTTGTCGAAGGTCTGGAAGACAGGGACACGACTCTTGACATGTTGTGCGTGCTCTTCAGAATCAGTTGCCACCTTTTGGTGGCAGAATGTTTTCCTTTGTGTGTAGAGTTATTTTTTGTTTTTAACTCCATTTCCCACCGTTTTTTGTGCTTGCTTCCAGGATAACAAGATGGAGTTTTCTGGAGGAAAACGGAAGAAAATGAGGTTGGCAGATGACCAGAGGAATGCTTGCTACCCACATAGCCTTCAGTTTTACTTGCAGCCACCTTCTGGAAACGTATCTTTGACAGAATTTGAAACGTTGGCTATCGATAGAGTTAAATGTGAGTTATTTGAATTTGAATTTTTGTATTCCTGAGAACCTCACTTATACCTTGTAGAGATAAATTAATTTATTTCCTTCTTTAAACTAATATTTGCTGAGGTTTTTCGTTGAGATTTTGCTGTTCATTCATTTTTTCCATGTACTGTGCATATTTATTGAGTGCCACTTTATTGGAGGCGGTAGGGATTTTGAGCTGAGTACTGAAATTGTCATCTTTGTTGAAGCTGTATTCTAATACCTGGAGACAGATGTCCAAAGCAGTAATTATAGTTTAGTATTTTAAGTGCTCTAGTAGAGGTGTTATTGAAACATAGAGATGGGAATGATTGACCTAGTCTGATTAAGTAAAACTTCTTAAGAAAAGTTGAAATGTGACCTGGATCTTGAAGCAGGAGTAGCAGTTTCTCAATAGAGAGGAAGGGAGGGGTTTTTGCAAGCTGAGCTAATGTTCTGAAGGAAGAGTTGGAAGCACCAGAGAGAGTGTCACACTGGAGGGAAAGGTGGCAAGTTCAGGGTGGATGGAGAGTTGTGGGTAACCAAGGGTGTTTTGTACCACGCTAATGCTGTGATACTGGGGTGTAAGAAGGATGTAGCGATTTTCTTTTGCCTGCTTGTCTTCTCTGTGTTGGTGGAAGAAAGAAATAAGTTCGGTGTCAACTGCAACAGTAGCACTGCCTGCAGAGTTTATATTCCAGAGTGTATCCTGATGGGGAGATCAGAAGTAGAGGTGAGATACTGTTAGTCATTCTTAGAGGAGCTGGGTGAGAATTGCTAGTACAGAGTACCTGTATTATCTGTTTGCTGAATAAAAGAGTAAAGGACAGGGACAATAGGTTCTGGGAAGCTTAGCATGGGTTCTGGGATGCCTCATAGAGGTTAAGACAGTGGTTGAAAAGGGTCGTTTCAGTTTGGCCCTGGAGGTGAGATGGTAAGGCAGGGACAGGAAGGGAGAGATGGAAGGGATACCAAGGAGGTGTAAGTGACAGGGTTTGATGACTACTTGGCTGTGAGGAACAGGGGATCGGGTGGGGAGGGCTGAAGTTCCAGGATGGCTGATCTGGTGGGTAGAAATGCTGCTGTTAGAGGTGGGTGGCAGGATTGAGGGGCAGAGAATGAGTTTGGTTTGGGAGACCATAATACGGAGGTCCCTGCTGGACATGGCTTTACGTTCAGGATTCATTTCAGAAGTTTTTCATTCTCAAATTAATCTCTCTTTTCCTACCAATGGAAGAAGAATTCATCTGAGGAAGAGTTGACAGGGGCTTCAGGAGCCTTTGGACAGAGCGAAGCATCTAGTCAGAGTGGCTTGTTTGCTTCTTTACTGCTGTGTCTTCTTCTCTGCTTCATCAGGAAGGGGCGGGCTGTCTTCTGAAGAGTCTGTGCTGAGTTGGTGAAGCACCCACTGCCGGAGTCCCGCCCAGGCTGATCCAGGGTATTTGAAGGGGAGATGATGTCGGCGACTATTTAAATATTCATCAAAGATATAAAGAGTAATAGAATGAGGATAGCTCAGTAGGAAAATTCAGTGGAGAAAAGAGGCTGAGTAGCTTGGTTTACGCGGAAAATCAATATAACCTGTGACACCAGGTTAGCTCTGACCACGGAGGCCGCAGGCGCCCTCTCGAATAGCGGAAGGTGCCCCACCTTTGACACCTTCTCGAGTGGGTCTTAGAAGCCCAGGCAAATAAATGGTCGTAGAGGACCTCCACGCTCCAGATGGAGACTGAGCCAGAAATTGAGAAGAAAGAATGACATGGGGAGACCAAGCTTTGGTGAGCAAGGCCCGTAGCTTTATTTTCAACAGGGGTTTTTATACCCTAAGTTACACATAGAGGATAATAGGGGATGCAAAGTCAGCAGTCTTTGATCCTTACCAAAAACTAGGGTTTCTTTCCTGCAAATTTATCGTATACAAATGGTTTAGGTGATTTACATCATCTTCTGGCCAGAAGGCCTTATTAACATTTTATGACTCCTGACAAAGGTTTGTCAACCGTAAGACTTACTTTCTCTAAGAGTAATTATTTTAAGGTTTGGTGCCATCTTCCGAAGGTGTTAGATAAAATTGCATTCCTATAGGGCAGAGGTGCAATGGGTTTACAACAAAGGAAAGAATTTATTACCTTAAGGGTCTAAAGTTGCTAACACCAAGGCCACTACTTATTTTTTCTACATACCAACTATATTAATTAATACACATTCAAGGATATAATACAGGGGATGTAGAAACTTGGCAGCAAGCATTGGCTCATCAATGAAATCTTTTACTAGTTTTATTCTGACAGTTTCTAACTCTCTGAGAGGCTCTAAGCTATTTGAATATCTTAAGCTCCCCGTGCCTCTTGAGGCTGCGAGACTGTAAACAGTCGAATGCATAGCTGTAAGAGTCTGGGTAAACTTGTCAGGCGAGTTAGAGAGCTATCTGAGGGGTTTGGATTTAAACACTCCTAATTGCCCAGGAACTTTATTAATTGGAGCTGTAAGTTAACTCTTTGTCAGAGAGAGCAAGATGGTGGTGGGGGACAGCCCTCAGTAAAGTCAGAGGTGAGAGCACAAAGCAATAAAGTAGGCAGACTCTGGTTTTTGGGGGTAGATGCTCGAGAATATCCAGGGGGACTCCTGAGGCTCAATCCCGCCTTTGCGTGTGCCGAGCCTCCTTCCTCATGACCTTTGTCATGAGTGGAGTGCCTCTCGCCGGCTCCCGGCAACCCGCCTCACAACCGGCTCCGCATGAGGGGTGGATGCGCACGCTGACACACTTGTGCACCCCTCAGCAGTGATGCTCAGTACATCATGATTGTCCCCATCCCTTGCTCCTTTCCGGTTGAGAATCCGTGGTATGAGGTTATGCTGTGGGATGTGGTTATTTTTTGCATATGGTTGGAGGTTATTCTGTTACAAACACATATAACTTATATAATGTGCTTGCAGAAAATGGAGCTTAAGTATTGTCATAAAAAGTAATTATGGAATTGCTATCCATAGATTTGCCTTGGATTTAGTTTTTTAAGATTACCTTGCATTTATACATGTTTCCCCCCTTCTGTTTTTCATATTTTTTCTAGTGCTAAAATCAGTTGAGAATCTTGGTCTGAGCTACATGAAGGGAACTGAACAGTATCAGAGTAAGCTGGAGGCTGAGCTTCGGAAGCTCAAATTTTCCTACAGAGTAAGTAAAAGAGGGACGGAGATGTTCCTTCAGTTTGTTTATGTACTGGTAGTAACCGGGGGAAAGGTCTTGTATTATGCCCAGGGCTTTAAAAAAGACTCTTCCTGAAGGAACCTACCAACCATGAGGGATGATTGACGTACAGTCAAACTCCAGTGAGGCAGGGTGTCTCCACCTTAGGAATGTGAACATTCGGGACCTGATGATTCCATGGTGCATTTAGGGGGCTCACTGGCATCTGTGGCTTCTGGGCTGTGTTTCCAGATATTGCTAGATGTGTTCTGTGCAGTCAAGGTGAAAAATGCTGTTATTTGATGTGTGCTCCAAGAACTCTGTTTTTTTCTCCTGGTGGCTCAGTGGTAAAAAGTCTGCCTGCCAACGCAGGAGTTGTGGATTCTCTCCCTGGGTCGGGAAGATCCCCTGGAGATGGAAGTGGCAACCCACTCTAGTATTCTTGCCGGGGAAATTCCATGGACAGAGGAGCCTGGTGGGCTAGAGTCCATGGGGTTGCAAAAGAGTGGGACATGACTTAACAACTAAATAACAACCAGGAACTCCAAAAGCACAGAGAATTAGCTCAGGTTGGGGAGGGCTTCCTAGATGAGATAGTGCTGGAACTGAATCTCAATGGATGTGATCTCATTTTTATTTTGAGAAGATGAATATCAGTGGCAGATGGACGGGGTCATTATCTGTTGGGGAACACCAATCAGGAGCTTGGAGATGACAAGTAAATTGAATGGCGTGAAGGGGACTGATTGAAGAGATAGTGAGAAGATGGAATCATAAGATTATAGAGATACAAGGAGGAGGGACAAAAGAGTTCTGAATGACGTTTGGGTTTCTGGTGATGACAGCTGGGTGGATGGTGGGATATACAGGAGAGGAGGCAAGTCTTACTAGAAAGAGGACTGAGTTTTGTTCACGTTGTAACTCTGAGGTGCTTGTGGAACTATCTCGAGGGCTGCAGGGTGTGCAGTAGATACGGGCTTGTAGACAGAGGCAGAAGGTGAAACAGTGGTGGTGTTTGGAGGTGAGAGGTGGGAGATGAGTGTGGAATATTTCCTCTTCTAACATGTTTAGCTGAGAAGACTGGGAAGGTAGGTCTGAGTATAGGAAAATTTGAGGGGAAAAGATACACACATACACATGACAGCATATATTTGAACATATTTATAAGCTGAGCAGAAAGATCTGGAAGAGAAGAGAGGGCGATTGTAGATACTTTGGGAGAACTTTGGATTAGTCACAGTCCTTAGGAGGCAGGAGCAGGTGGGCTGCAGAGTTTCCATGTGGGATCAGCTGTATGTAGGAGGAGAGAGAGGTCTGTCAGTAGGGATAGTGGGGAAGGCAGTACCACACGCGGTGGCAGGAGTTTGGGCTGAGGAGTCAGCCTGAGGCCTTTGCTTTCTGTAAAGTAGGTGAGGTCCTGTGATGAGAGGAGGGGACGGTGGTGTATTGGGGAGCGCTGGCCACCTAGTGAAGATCAAAATAGCTGTCCTGAGATAGGGAAAGGAATGGTTATGGGGCCAGATCCCAGCTCTGCTGCTTATGGGCTTGTGACCTGGAACAAAGTCAGTTTCCTCATCTTTAAAATAGGGATATAGTGGTGCCCTCCTCATAGGGGCTTTCAAAGGATTATGTGGATTAATGGATTAAAAATGCTTATAACAGTGCCTGGTACATTGGGAGTGCTCAGGACATGTTTGCTCTGACTGTGTTGAACTTGAGGAAAGATTCCTTAGTGTTACTTGTTTGACTTAGTACGACTAGAATGCTAGATTCTAGTAGATATGCAGCAAGCAACAAAGGTTTACTGTATAGCATAGGAAACTATAGTTAATATCTTATAATAACATATGATGGAAAATAATTTCAAAAATAATATGTGTATTTGTGTAATTAAATCACCTTGCTGTGCACTTGAAACGTTGCAAATCAACTATACTTGAATAAGATATATATATTAAAAAAAAAGATTTCTGGGTGTTGATAAAGGTCCAGTTGAGGTTTGTTGTTGTTCAGTTGCTCAGTCATGTCCGACTCTTTGCGACCAGTTGACGGTAGAGGGTGTGAATTTTTAATGTTCCAAATTCCTATAATTGTATATTTTTTCCCCAGAAGTTCTCAGCATTTTGGGAACAGGACTGCAGAGTATAGCTATGGATTTGTTTAGAATCTAGGTTTTGCCAAATGGTTGAAATGAGAATAGTTGAGGGTTTATCTGGGAAGTGGTGGAAGAGGTGAGTGGCTGGACGAGTGTAGGTGAGTGTAGGCTGGACGAGAAGGAAAGTTAGAGGTGGAAGAAAACAGTGGGATCCAAACCCAGGAGGTGGTGGTGTTCAATTGTGTTTCACCCAGTTGTCCACCTAAGTAAAGTGATACTCCTCCTGGGGAGCATATTATGAAATCTATGTTACTGAACTTCTGCTTCACCATTGGCTTATGCTGACTCAGTAATTCTTTACACCTTTCACTGTTCTGCATTTATTTTCTTCATTTGCCATTGTTTTTCAGGAAAGCTTGGAAGATGAATATGAACCTCGAAGAAAAGATCACATTTCTCACTTTATTTTGCGCCTTGCTTACTGCCAGTCGTGAGTATACCTTTGTCTTCCACAGTCAAATCTGACATCTTGGGCTATAAACTGGTGCAGGAGGGCCGACAGGTATTGTACCCATTGTAGGAAATCCCAGGATAACATCAGAAACCAGTGGTTCATGGCCTGAATGCTGTTGTAGCGAATTGTTTGAAACGAGTTGTTGACTAAAAAAATAAAATATTTTTGCAGATTTTGCCTATTAAAACACTTTTTACTTTATGGGAGGGATTCTTCATTTAGGATTTAAAATTAGAGATGATTTCATTAGGAAGAAGGATTTTGGAATCAAACACATACTTGAATCTGCACAGGTTTTAGCAGTTGACTTGTATGGGCTGGTGTCCATTAGATTAAGATCTTTTCCTTTGGTAGTTTCTTAGAAGTCAGTAGTGCCACCCAGAGGAAGGAGTTGGTTGCTTTTTTTTTTTTTTTTTACTGTGTATTTTCTTATATTTATTTTGGCTAAATTGCATACTTACTATGTTTCTTTTCTGTTTCTTTTTTGGCAATAGCCTTATCAAATGGGAATCTTGAATTATTTACTATCCCAAGATAATGACTGAGAAATTATTGACCAGCTTTGGTCCTAGAGCTTTTCTTTTGTTAAAAAAGCGTATGCAGGTTTTGCAATTTATGCAATAAGTGAATTGCTGACAATGTGAAAGTCATTTGAGGAAAGAAATCATATTTTACATGGAGTAGCTTAATTATTTTATAACAACAATAATGCCCATCTGTCTTATAAATTAATGTTCTATATTGACTTTTGGGGCTTCTCTGGTGGCTCAGTGGTAAAGAATCCTCCTGCCAGCGTAGGAGATGTGGATTTGATCCCTGAGTGGGGAAGATCCCCTGGAGAAGGAAATGGCAACCCACTCCAGTATTCTTGGCTGGAAAATCCCATGGAGAGAGGAACCTGGTCGGTCGCAGTCTGTGGGGTTGCAAAAGAGTGGGACACCACTTAGCGACTAAACAGTAACAAATGTTGACTTTTAAAAAGTTGAGGTATCTTAATGCTTATTAAATTTTGTGAAGTTATAAACTCTAAAGCTGTAAGCAAAGTTTACTTTGCAGAGTTTATCTGATTATAATCTATTCAGAGGTAAAATTACCTTTAAAAACTTGTGATGTTTATTTGGCATTAACAGGAGGGATACTCCATTTTCTGATGTAAACAAATACTTTGCAGTTAGATTAAACAAAGTGTACTATTTTATGTTATTTGATGGTAATGCAGCTAGACTCTGTATTTAATTCTTTTAATTACGTTCAAAACATCTTTCTTCCCCATGTTCTACTCAGTCCTGGGAGATTGTGGCATGTCACCTGTATTCACAGTCTTACCATAGTAGAGAGCTTGATGCTGTTAATGAACTTAAGTCTGTTGGCCTATTGCTCACATTTGAATGTTGTTTCATAGAAATGTCTTGGATTTAATAATCAATGGACTTTTAAAATTGTCTTTAAACTTTTCACTTACAGTTTTCTTGTCTCTGTTTTAGTGAAGATCTTAGGCGCTGGTTTATTCAGCAAGAAATGGATCTCCTTCGATTTCGATTCAGTATTTTACCCAAGGACAAAATTCAGAGTTTCTTAAAGGATAGCCATTTACAGTTTGAGGCTGTAAGTATATTTTTATAGTCTTTCCAATTGTGTCACCTGCCTTGACCTTTAGTGCTGGTGTTAATATGTGGAGTTTGTTTTCTTTACATTTTCTTCCTGAGGACTTGCCTGAAAGAATGAGTCACTTGGGCTTCACACAAAGTGAACCTTTCTCTTCCATGACTAGAAGAAAAGGGGCTCCTTAGTATCAGAGCATCAGATTTATTTAGTTACTATTTTAAGTATGTGATTTATGAAAGCACAAAAAGGTTTAATTTATAAAAATTCATCTTTAACCAGAATCTTCTAGGCCAAAAATTTAAAGCTCGTAATATTCCAAAGAAAACAGAGAAGTGGTAGTACTTATTTCCAGCAATGAGGTTTAGGGTGGATAATACTTTATTTTAGAAGTCATTTGTCAGCAAAATCTCTGAATAGTTCTAAGGTGTAATTTTGTAGACAGATCTGAATGAGTTACATGTAGGAATTATATAAGAAAGAAGAAATATTGGGTATATTTTTAGCAAGGATAATTATTGTGGATAGAAACAGAATTTATGTCTTTTAGGTGGGCCTGTGCTGCAGTGGGAAGAAAGAAAAAATTATGTTTTGTGAAACTTAGAGCTGTCAGATGGCGGTAGGATGGTCAGGACTGTATTTGGGCGTTAGAATGGGTGATTCCAGGCCAAAAAAAGTAAAAAAGTAGAAATTGGAGTAGGTGAAGGAATTGTCCTGCTGAGACGTGGATGTGCCCACTGCAGCAAGAACCAGTGTGGCTTCCTGCTTTGGGGGGAAGGAGATGTGTGAAGAGAAATACATAAACCTTTGGTGGGCATTTAGTGTGTCACCTGTGAGCAAGGCACTTTCCAAAGTTTGACTCACTTCGGAGAATCCCGTGAGGTTTCTTATAACATCTGCTCAGACAGAGAAAAGTGTTGGTCCCAGTGCCATCTCACTGTCCAGACCCCATGCGCTCTCTACTTAGCTTAGAACTCTGATCTTTAGTGAAGTCTTACTGCTAATATCAGTTATAGTTCATCTATCCTCTCATATTAAAAATAGTTGCTTTTTTTTTTTGCTGTTGAAATTATGGTTTTGGTAGGTCATAGAGAAGAAGTATTTTTGAGATTGTGTTTATTCTAGATTGTTTCAGTAGGTCAGGTAGAATTTTTTTCTTTTTTAAAAAAACTTTTTTACTGAAGTATAACATACACAGAAAACTGCACAGGTTGTAACTGTCTAGCTCTGTGAAGTATCATGAAGGTTAAGGAAGAGAACCTTGCGGTCAACTGGCGTTGCCTTGTGTCTCCTTTCTTTACCACCCCATCTCCCTCTGATAATCACTGTCCTGACTTTTAATATCATGAATGATTCTGCCTGTCTTTGAACTTTGTGTAAATAGTATTACGTGGTGTGTATTTGGGCGTTAGAATGGGTGACTCCAGGCCAAATAAAGGAAAAAAGAAATAGGAGTACGTGAAGGAATTATCCTACTGAGAAGTGGATGTGTCCACTGCAACAAGAATCAGTGTGGCTTCCTGCCTTATGTAAATAGTATTAATGGTGTGTCTTTTTTCCCCAGCTTTATTGAGATATGATGATATATTAATATGTCAGTTTAAGGTACACAGTGTGATGATCTGATACACGTATATGTTGTGAAATGTTTACTGCTATAAAGATAGTTAACAGATCCTTACATAGCATGTTATGTGCGGTCAGTTCAGTTCACTCACTCAGTTGTGTCTAACTTTGCAACCCCATGGACTGCGGCACACGAGGCTTCTCTGTCCCTCACCAGCTCCTGGAGCTTGCTCAAACTCTTGTCCATCAAGTCGGTGGTGCCATCCAACCATCTCATCCTCTGCTATCCCCTTCTCCTCCTGCCGTCGGTCTTTCCCAGCATCAGGGTCTTTTCCAGTGAGTCAGCTTTTTGCATCAGGTGGCCAAAGTATTGGAGGTTCAGCTTCAGCATCAGTCCTTCCAATGAACACCCAGGACTGATCTCCTTTAGGATGGACTGATTGGGTCTCCTTGCAGTCCAAGGGACTCTCAGGAGTCTTCTCCAGCACCACGGTCCTCAAGCGTCAGTTCTTCTGCGCTCAGCAGTCTCACACAATCACCATTCTGTTGCGGTGGTGGTGAGGCCTTTGAGGGCCGTTCACAGCCGCTCTCAGGGGCACAGTGCAGGGCCCTCAGCTGCAGCCCCAGGCTGTTATGCGATCTCTGGAGCCCACTTCTCCTGTAGCTGGATGTTTGCGCCCTTCCACCAGGATCTCCTCTTCTCCTCTGCTGCCCAGCCCCTGGCAGCCTCGGTCCTATTCTGCTTCTGAGTTTGACTCTTAGATCCCACAGATAAGTGAGATCACAAGTATACTTTTTTATAATTGCTTTAGTGAGATAGAGTTTACATACCTTGAACTTCACTCTAAAAGTGTGCAAGTTTTTGGCTTTTTAGTATGATCATAGAGTTGCACAATGATCACCATCTAATTTTAGAACATTTTCATTACCCTAAAAAAGAAACCTGTGCCCACTAGTCATCATTCTCAATTTGTCACTCTGTCATCTCTTGGCAACAACTAATCTGCTGTCTTTGTGAATTTGTGTATTCTGGGCATTTTGTATAAATGGACATTTCATATAGTTTATGGTCTTTTGTTACTGGCTTCTTTCACTTAGCATAATGTTTCCAGGTTTCATCTATGTTATATATATAGCATATATCAGTACTTCATTCACTGTACAGTCATTTCTTTTTTCAGTAGTTGATGGACATTGGATTATTTCAGCATTTTAGCTATGATGAATAATGCTGCAGTGAATATTTGCATACACATTTTTGTGTGGATATCTTTTTATTTGTTTCAGATATACACCTAGGAGTGGGATTGTTAGGTCATAGAGTAATTCTATATTTAAACTTTCGAAGGACTCCCAGACTTTTCTGGAGGGGCTGCATCATTGTACGTCTCACTAGTTTGTTAGGGTTCTAGTTTCTTTACATTCTATAGCAGTTGCTTCTGTCTTTTTTTTTGATTATAGTCATCCTGGTGGGTATGAAGTGATACATCATTGTGGTTTTGATTTTCATTTGTGACTGATTTCATAGTGACTGATGAGGTTGCTGGGAGGGATTAGGGGCAGGAGGAGAGGGGACAACAGAAGATGAGATGGCTGGATGGCATCACTGACTCGATGGACGTGAGTCTGAGTGAACTCCGGGAGTTGGTGATGGACAGGGAGGCTTGGCATGCTGCAATTCATGGGGTTGCAAAGAGTCGGACACGACTGAGCGACTGAACTGAACTGAACTGATAAGGTTGAGCATCTTTTCATGTACTTATTGGTTATTTGTATATTTTGTTTGGAGAAATGTCTATTTGTATCCTTAGTCCATTTTTTATTTGAATTGTCTTTCTATGGTTTACTGGTACATATTCTTAACATATTTTGAATACACAGCCACTGTAAGGTCTAATTCTATGAATTAGAAATCTTTTTCTTTCACTCTGAGGGTTTTCTTTTTTTAAAAAATTATTTATTTATGGTTGCACTGGGTCTTCATGGCTGTATGTGGGCTTTCTCTAGTTGCAGCGAGCAGGGGCTACTCTTTATTATTGCAGTGTGTGGGTTTCTTGTTACAGTGGCTTCTCTTGGTGCAGAGCAGAAGCTCCAGGCAGGTAGATTTCAGTACTTGTGGCACACAGGCTCAGTAGTTGCTCGCAGACGCAGCTTGTGGACTCTCAAGTGCGGGTTTCAGTAATTGTAGCACACGGGCTTAGCTGCTCCTTGCCGTGTAGAATCTTCTGGGATCAGGGATTGGACCCATGTCCCTGCATTGCCAGGAAAATTCTTTATCACTGAGTCAACACAGAAGTCCTTGTCATTTCATTTTCTTGTTAGGATCATTTGCAACATGAAAGTTTTTAATGCAGATGAAGTGTAAGTTGTCTTTTTTCTTTTGTTATTTATGTTTTTGTTGTTGGCTTTAGGAAGGATTTGCCTAACAGATGGTCGTGAAGATTTACGCCTATTGTTTTCTCTAAGAGTTTTATAGTTTTTGTCCTTTTTAGGTCTGTTTAGTCTATTTACATTTTAAGTTGATTTCTGTGTATGGTGTAAAGTAGGGGCCCAGCTTCATTGTTTTGCATGTGGATATACAGTTGACCTAGCATCATTTGTTGAAATGGCTATTCTTTTCTCTTTAAATGGTCTTTTCACTCTTGTCAAAAGTCATTTGGCCATAAATTAGTTTATTTCTGGACTCAGTTTTATTAGCGCTGTGTGACGGGAGCCTGGCAGTCTGTGGAGTTGCAGAGTTGAACATGACTGAGTGACTTAGCACTCACGTGTTTCTCCTTATGTCAGTACTACATGATTGAGCGACTGATCTGATCTGATCTGATGTGGTCTTAAATATTGATTCCTCTGGTTTTGTAATATGATTTCAAATTCAGTAGTGTGCATTTTCTCACTTTGTTCTTCTTTTTCAAGGTTATTTTCACTGTTTTGGGTTCTTTATATTTTATGAATTTTAGGATCAACTTGTTAGTTTCTACCAACCAGCTGGGGTTCAGGTTCGGATTATGAGGTCTATGAAGATCCATTTGGGCAGTATTGCCCAATACTTAATCCCCTTGTCTTAATTGCTTAGGATAGGAAATGGCAACCCATTCCAATATTCTTGCCTGGAAAATCTCATGGACAGAGGAGCCTGGTGGGGTCCATGGGGATTGCAAAGAGTCGGACACCACTGAGTGAATAAGCGTGCATGCATGCTGTCTTAAATATTAAGTCTTCTGATCAATGAACATGGGAATTTTTTTGTTTCTTGAGAGCTTTAATTTTTTTTAAACAAAGTTATGTACTTATTTATACCTCAGTATTTTATTCTTTACTGTCATTATAGATATAGTTTCTTCAGTTTTGAAATGTTCATTGCTAGCATATGGAAATCCAATTGATTTTTGTATATTGATCTGGTATCCTGTGCCCTTACAAAATCATTTATTCTGATAGTTTTTAGTGGACTCCTTAGGAGATTAGCTCTTATAAAGAAATAATCCTTACTTTTCAATCTGGATGCTTTTTATTTACTTTTGCCTTATATCGTTAGCTAGCATCTCCAGTACAGTGTTGAATAGAAGTGACCGTAGTGGAAGTACTTGTCTTGTGTCTGATTTTAGGGTGAAAGCGTTCAGTCTGTTGCCAAGATATATGATGTTGGCTCTGGGGTTTTTGTAGATAGCCTTTACAGACTGAGAAGATTTATAATTTTCATTGAGCATTTTCATTGTGAAAGGGATTTTGTTCTTTTTCTACACCTGTTGAAATGATCATAGGGCTATGTCCTTTATTATATTAATATTGTGATAACCACAATGGTGTCATCACTCATCTTAAGCCAGACATCCTGGAGTGCGAAATCAGGTGGGCCTTTGTTCATCACTTTGAACTTTGTTCATCACTATGAACAAAGCTAGTGGAGGTGATGGAATTCCAGTTGAAGATATTTCAAAGCCTAAAAGATGATGCTGGGAAAGTGTTGCACTCAATATGTCAGCAAATTTGGAAAACTCAGCAGTGGCCACAGGACTGGAAAAGGTCAGTTTTCATTCCAATCCCAAAGAAAGGCAATGCCGAAGAATGTTCAAACTACCCCACAATTGTACTCATCTCACATGCTAGTAAAGTAATGCTCAAAACTCTTCAGGCTAGGCTTCAACAGTATGTGAATTGAGAACTTCAGATATTCAAGCTGGTTTTAGAAGAGGCAGAGGAACCAGAGATCAAATTGCCAACATCTGTTGGATCATAGGAAAAGCAAGGGAGTTTCAGAAAAACATTTACTTCTGCTTTATTGACTATGCGAAAGCCTTTGACTGTGTGGATCACAGCAAACTGAAAAATTCTTCAAGAGATGGGAATATCAGACCACCTTAGCTGCCTCCTGAGAAATTCTATGCATGTCAAGAAGTAGCAGCTAGAACTGGACATGGAACAATGGACTTGTTCCAAATTGGGAAAGGAGTGTATCAAGCTGTACACCTTGCTTATTTAACTTATATGCAGAATACAGCATGTGAAATGCCAGGCTGGATGAAGCACAAGCCAGAATCAAGATTGCTGGGAGAAATACCAATAACCTCAGATACGCAGATGACACCACTCTTATGGCAGAAAGCGAAGAAGAACTTAAGAGCTGCTTGATGAAAGTGAAAGAGGAGAGTGTAAAAGTTAGGGTAATATTGGTCTCATATAGTGAATTGAGAAGTGTTTCTTCCTTTTCTATTTTTGGGAATAAGTTGTGAAAGATTGGTCTTAAATTTTAAACATTTGGTAGAATTTACCAGTGATCTTTCTAGGTCTAGGCTTCTCTTTGTGGGGTGTTTTAAAATTGCTGATTCGTTTTCTTACTTGCAGATTTTTTCAGATTTTCTACTTTGTGAGTCAGTTGTGGTAATTCCTGTTTTCTGGAGATTTGTCCATTGCATCTGTTATGTAACTGGTGCTTATAGTTGTTCATGTGCTAAGTCCCTTCATTTGTGTCTGACTCTTTGTGACACTGTTGACCTTAGCCCACCAGAGTCCAGGCACCTCTGTCCATGGGATTCTCCGGGCAAGAATACTGGAGTGGGTTACCATGCCCTCCTCCATGGGATCTTCCCGTTCCATGGGTCAAACCTGTGTCTCTTACATCTCCTGCATTGGCAGGCAGGTTCTTTACCACTAGCGCCAACTGGGAAGCCCATTTTATTGTTACTCAGTTGCTCAGTTGTGTCTGACTGTTTGTGACCCCATGGACTGTAGCCTGCCAGGCTCCTCTATCCATAGGATTCTCTAGGCAAGAATACTGGAGAGGGTTGCCATTTCTTTCTCCAGAGGATCTTTCCAACCCAGGGATTGAACCTGCAGTGGCAGATGGATTCTTTAACCACTGAACCACCAAGGAAACCCAATGTAAAGCTACTACTGTTCAAAAGCTGTAGCCAGAAGTCCACACAAGGCCAGGTCTGATCCTACAAGCATCTTTCTGAGCTTGGGAACTTGTTGGGAGCCCAGATTTCTAACCAAAGCCACTAATCAAAACTTATAACACAGGACTTCCCTGGTGGTCCAGTGGTTAAGAATCTGCCTGCTGATGCAGGGGACATGGGTTTGACCCCTGGTGCAGGAACTAGAATCCCACATGCTGCAGGGCAACTATTGATGCCCATGTGCCATAACTAGTGAGCCTGCACACCCTAGCCTGTGCTCTACAACAAGAGAAGCCATTGTAGTAAGCCTGTGGGTGCAACTATAAATAGCCCTCACACAGCAATGAAGGCCCAGTGCAGTGAAAAAACAAACTTAGAATGCAGCTGTCAGACACACGCAATTCCATCAAAAGTGAGATATTCTTATTAAATTCTCATTAAACCTCTTGCAAACAATTTTATGAAATCTGGCACTTACCCATAACATGATTTCCTGTAGGAAAAAAACCCCAGAAGATGTATGATTAATCTATTTTTCTCTTCCAGTGTAGCGGTGGGTAGAAAGTAGGACCTTTTTCAATACCAAAGAACTCTGGAGTTACTGTTCCTTTATAATCCTTTTCATTTCTAAAGATTGGTTATGATATCTTCTCTTTCATTCCTGATTTTAGTAATTTAAATTTTTTTTTGATCATTTAAGTACAGTTGTCAGTTTTATTGATCTTTTCAGATAACTTTTGGTTTTGTTGATTTTTCTCTTGTTTTTCTCTTCCTTATACTCTGTATTATTATCAGTTAACAATTTTTATTACTGTTTTCCTTTTGTTTCTTTAGGGTTTGGTTTGTTCTCCCCATCTAGTTTCTTAAGGTAGAAGTTTAAGTTACTGATTCAAGGTGTGTGTTCTTTTTTTTTCTTTTGAATTGTAGTATAGTTGATGTATAGTGTTAGGTTAGTTTCAGGAGTCCTACATAATGATTTGACATTTGCATGCATAATGAAATGATCACCACAATGTTAAATAACCATTTGTTACCATACAAAGTTATTACAACATTATTGACTATATTCCTTAATCATATCCCTGTGACTTATTCTTTTAAACTGGAGATTTGTACTTCTTACTCTCCTTTACCTATTTCACCTACCTTCTGCTCCCTGCCTTTTGGCAAACGTATGCTTGTTCTCTGTATCTATATATAGGTCTGTTTTCATTTTGTTTTCTTTGTTCGTTTTGTTTTTTAGATTTCACATGTAAATAAGGTCACACCATATTTGTTTTTCTGTTTGACTTATCTCACTTGGTATAATACCCTTTAGGTCCATCATATTGTTGCAAATGATGAGATTTCATTATTTTAATGGCTGAGTAATAATTCTATTGTGTGTGTGTGAGTACACACACATATACAAACATACCATATCTTCTTTATTCATTCCTTTATCAGTGGATACTTAGGTTGTTTTCATGTCTTGATTAAGGTAAATAACACTTCAGTAAGCATTGGAATGCATCTATCATTTTGAACTAGTGTTTATGTTTTCTTCAGGCTAATACCCACAAGTGAAATTGCTGGCTGATGGACGTTCTTGTGTTAGTTTATTGAGGAACCTCCATACTGTTCTCCATCAAGAGTGCACAAGGGCTCCCTTTTCTGCACCTCCTCACCAGCAATTGTTATTTGTTGTCTTTTTAATGGTAGTCATCCTAATAAGTGTGAGGTGACATCTCCTTTTGCTTTTGATATGCATTTCCCTGATGAGTGGTGATGCTGAGCATCTTTTCATGTGCTTATTGGCCATTTATGTCTTTAAGTCCATCTTGAGTTTATTTTTGTGTCTGCTGCGAGAGAGTAGTTCAATTTGATTCTTTTTGTACCTATCCAGTTTTCTCAACACCACTTATTGGGTAGGCTGCCTTTTCCCTATTGTATATTCTTGACACCTTTGTTTTAGATTAATTGACCACATAAGTATGGGTTTATTTCTGGGCTCTCTATTCTGTCCCATTGATATAATATATCTCCTTTTGTACCAGTATCATACTGTTTTGATTACTGTAGCCTTGTAGTATAGTTTTAAATTAGGGAGTATGATTCCTCTGGTTTTTTCTTTCTTAAGATTGTTTTGGCTATTTGGGATCTTCAGTGTTTCCACAAGGATTTTAGAATTATTTGTTTTAGTGCTGTGAAAAATGCCATTTGTATTTTGATAGAAATTGCACTGACCTTGTAAATTGCCTTGGGTTCAGTTCAGTTCACTTGCTCAGTTGTGTCTGACTCTTTGCGACCCCATGAATCGCAGCACGCCAGGCCTCCCTGTCCATCACCAACTCCCGGAGTTCACTCAGACTCACGTCCATCGAGTCAGTGATGCCATCCAGCCGTCTCATCCTCTGTTGTCCCCTTCTCCTCCTGCCCCCAATCCCTCCCAGCATCAGAGTCTTTTCCAATGAGTCAACTCTTCACATGAGGTGGCCAAAGTACTGGAGTTTCAGCTTTAGCATCAGTCCTTCCAAAGAAATCCCAGGGCTGATCTCCTTCAGAATGGACTGGTTGGATCTCCTTGCAGTCCAAGGGACTCTCAAGAGTCTTCCCCAACACCACAGTTCAAAAGCATCAATTCTTTGGCGCTCAGCCTTCTTCACAGTCCAACTCTCACATCCATACATGACTACAGGAAAAACCGTAGCCTTGACTAGACGGACCTTTGTTGGCAAAGTAATGTCTCTGCTTTTGAATATGCTATCTAGATTGGTCATAACTTTCCTTCCAAGGAGTAAGCGTCTTTTAATTTCATGGCTGCAGTCACCATCTACAGTGATTTTGGAGACCAGAAAAATAAAGTCTGCCACTGTTTCCACTGTTTCCCCATCTATTTCCCATGAAGTGATGGGACCGGATGCCATGATCTTAGTTTTCTGAATGTTGAGCTTTAAGCCAACTTTTTCTTGGGTAGTATGGTCTTGTACTACCCAAGACTGCCTTGGGTCCCAAGACTGGTCTTGTACTACCCAAGACTGCCTTGGGTAGTATGGTCATTTCAAAAAATATATTTATTTGGCTGCACTGGGTCTTTATTGCTGTGTGCAGGTTTTCTCTAGTTACATCAAGCAGGGGCTACTTTTTGCTGTGGTGTGCAGGCTTCTTGTGATGGCTTCTCTTGTGGAGCATGGGCTCTAGGGCACACGAGATTCAGTGGTTGCAGCACATGGGCTAAGTAGTTGCAACTCCTGGGCTCTAGAATGCTGGCTTAGTAGTTGCAGTACATGGGCTCAGCTACCCTGTGCCATGTGGAGTCTTCCTGGACAAAGGAATCTGTGTTCCCTGAACCAGCAGGTGAAATCTTAATCACGGGGCCATCAAGGAAGCCCAGTGTGATAATTTTAACAATATTATTTCTTCCAATCCATCAGCATGCTTTATCTTTCCATTTGCTTATGTTGTCTTTAGTTTTTTTTTTCAGTGTCTTAAAGTTTTCTGAGTAAGTCTTTTACTTCCTCGGTTAGATTTTCTCTCTTAGATGTTTTGTTCTTGTGAGTGCAGTTGTAAATGAGGTTGTTTTCTTAATTTCTCTTTCTGATAGTTCATAGTTAGTGTATGGAAATGCAACAGATTTCTGTATGTTAATCTTGTATCCTGCAGTTTTACAAGATTCATTTATTAGTTTTAATAGTTTTATAGTGGCGCCTCTTCAAGATTTTCTGTATATAGTATCATGTCATCTGTCAACAGTAACAGTTTTACTTCTTTCTTTCCAATTTGAATTCCTTTTATTTCTTTTCTTTGTCTGATTATTTTAACTAAGACTTTCAGTACTATGTTGAATGAGAGTCGAGAGTGGCACTCTTGTCTTGTTCCTGATCTTAAAGGAAATGCTTTCAGTTTTTCACTGTTGAGTTTGATGTTGGCTGTAGATTTGTCATATCTGGCCTTTATGTTGAGGGATACCCCTGTTCCCTGTTTGTTGAGTGTTTTTCCCATAAGTGGTTTTTGAATTTTGTCAAAAGCTTTTTCAGCATCTAAGATGATCATATGATTTTTAGTCTCTGTTAGTTGCACATCACACCTAATAGATTTGCAGATATTGAAGCATCCTTACATGTCTGGGTAAATCCTATATGTTCATAGTATATTTTCCTTTTAATGTATTATTGAATTTGTTTTGCTTGTGTTTTGGTGAGGATGTTTGTACCTGTTTTTATCAGTGATTTTTTTTGTGTGTGTGATGTGTTTGTCTGGTTTTGCTATCATAGTAATGTGGACTTCATAGAATGAGTTTGGAAGTGTTTCTTCTTCTTCAGTTTTTTTTGGAGTAGTTTGAGAAGGATAGATTTTAGGTCTTCTTTAAATCTTTGGTATGCTCCACCAGTGTTGCCATCAGGTCCTGGACATTTGTTTGCTGGGAGATTTTTGATTACTCTTTCAGTTTCAATGCGGATAATTGGTCTATTCACATTTTTCTATTTCTTTCTGATTCAGTCTTGGGAGAGTGTACATTTTTAGAAATATGTACATTCTTTCTACATTGTCCATTTTATTGGTATATAATTGTAGTAATCACCTATGATCCTTTGTGTTTCTGTGACATTGTAACTTTTCCTTTTTCACTTAATATTTTATTTGAGTTCTCTCTATCTTGATGATAAAGGTTTGTCCATTTTTGTTTATCTTTTTAAGGAACCAGTTCTTAGTTTCATTGATCTTCTCTGATTTTAAGTTAGTCTCTATTTTATTTATTTTTGCTTTGATTTTTATTTTGTGTTTCTTTCTACTAGTTGAGTTTTTTTTTTTTTCCTACTTCCATTAGGTGTAAGATTAAATTGCTTGAGATTTTTCTTCTTTTTTTGTTCTTAATTTTTATTTATGTATTTGGCTGTGTTTGCTGTTAGTTGCAGCACGTGGGTTCTTTGTGTGCAGGCTCCTGTCTCAGTATGGCACGTGGGCTCCAGAGTGCACAGGCTTCCTGGTGTGGTGTGTGCCTCGAGAGTGTGTGTGCTCTGTAGTTGCAGTACGTGGGCTTCATTGTCCCACAGCATGTGGGATCTTAGTTCCCCAGTCAGGGATCAAACCCATATCCCCTGCATTGGAAGGCAGATTCTTAACCACTGGACCACCAAGGAAGTCCCTTTTCTTATTTCTTGAGGCTTATATTACGGTAAATTTCCCTCTTAGAGCTGCTTTTGCTGCATCCCATAGATTTTTGATTGATTATTGTCTTTCCCTTTCATCTGTTGCCATGTAATTTGACTTCCTCTTGATTTCTTCAGGGGCGCATTGGTTGTTTAGTAGCATATATTTTTAATTAATTTAAAAATATTTGTTATGTATGTGTGTATTTGTTTATGGCTGCACTGGGTCTCATAGCTGTTGGTGGGATTTCTCTAGTTGGGGTGGGTGGGGGCTGCTGTTTAGTTGCGAGCCTGGGCTCTCAGGCACGTGTGCTTCAGTGTGGGCTCAGTAGTTGCGGCTCAGTGGTTGTGGTGCTTGGGTTTAGTTGGCCCATGGCATGTGGAATGCTCCCAGACAGGGATCAAATCCATGTCCCCTACATTGGCAGGTGTATTCTTAACCACTGGAACCCCAGGAAAGTCCAGTAGCATGTTGTTTAGACTCCATGTATTTTTCTTTTGGTAGTTTTTTTCTTGTAGTTGATTTCTAGTCTCATAGTGTTGTGGTCAGAAAAGATGCTTGATATGAGTTCAGTCTTCTTAATGTTTTTGGAACTCTTTTGTGGCTCAGCATGTGATCTGTCCTAGAGAGTGTTTTCTGTGCACTTGGAGAAGGAGATGGCAGCCCACGCCAGTGTTCTTGCTGGAGAATCCCAGGGACGGGGGAGCCTGGTGGGCTGCCATCTGTGGGGTCGCACAGAGTCGGACACGCCTGAGCGACTTAGCAGCAGCAAAAAAGAATATATTCTGTTGCTTTTGGATTGATTGCTTTCTATATATTTGTTAAGTTCATCTGTTTATACGTGTTATTGAAGGCTAGTGTTTTCTTAATGAGTTTCTGTCTGGATGGTTTGTGGAAGTGGAAGTGTTAGTCGCTCAGTCGTGTCCATCCTTTAATGTTAAGTGAGTGTTAGTTATTATTATTAAACTTATTATTATTTCGTTAAAGTTATTATTATTAAACTTATTTTGTTATTGTTTCTTTGTTTTCGTTTACGATTGAGATATGGAAAAGTAAATTGAAAGTAAGTATTTATGTTTAGTTTGTCATTTTTAACCAGAAGCCTCAGCAATCTCAATTATTATAGTTTTAAATTTAGGGAACAAAGTTAAACTTTTGGAATGTATTTTATTAATAGTGCCTAACAGTCCAGCATGCATCAGTGTTAGGCAAAAGCCTCCCTCCACGGATCTCTTCTGCTCCTACACACCTTGCTGGGTATGTTGGGAATGTAGGGTCCTGATCCTGGGCCATTCTCACAGCTATGTTTTTAGCAGGCAGCCTCCAGGGATGAGGTAATGTCTTTCTGTTACATACAGTTGGGGCTTCTCAGCTTCAGTGCAAGCTTACTGTACTGAAGCATCCATCTGGGCTGTGTCATGATGCTGTTGAGGAATTTGGGGGAGGAGAACCACAGAAACATGCTGGTTCTTTTGTTGCTTCCTGTGATGTGAGTTATAAAAGTTCCGTGTCCCTAATGCAGGAGCCTGTACCTTCTGTTGGGGCTTCCTTGATGGCTCAGTTGGTAAAGAGTCCCCCTGCAATGCAAGAGACCCTGGTTTGGTTCCTGGGTCAGGAATATCCCCTGGAGAAGGAATCAGCTACCCACTCCAGTATTCTTGGGCTTCCCTGGTGGTTCAGCTGGTAAAGAATCTGCCTGCAATGTGGGAAACCTGGGTTCAATCTCTGGGTTGGGAGGATCCCCTGAAGAAGGGAAAGGCTACCCACTCCAGTATTCTGGCCTGGAGAATTCCATGGAATGTATAGACCATGGGGTCGCAAAGGGTCTTCTGTCAGCCTGCATTAAGCAGTAATGGGTGAACTTGCTGGTTTATAAGTAGCATAAAGTCAATCTAGACTTGATAGTTAGCTATGTGATTTTTGAATGTGTACTTCAGTCTCCTCATCTTCACAATGGGAATAATCACAGTTCCCACTTCACTGATTTATGAGGTTTAAATGAGATAGAGTATATGGCGTGTTTAGTACTGTGGCTGACATGTATGTTCACTAGTGATATTAAGGAGGATTCACAGGCAGCAAATGCATATATGTTGGAGAATTTTGAGGTTATTAGATTGATGTGTTTTGCTACAATTAAATCTATTTTGGGTCTTTATTTTAGGAAACAGTAATTTATAGGAAATATATACATACTTTTAACAAGTCTGTTGCCAATAATGATTGGTTTTTAATACTACTCTGGTTGCTTCTGGTCTGTTTGCTATAACTATTTATTTCCTGTCATTCTCCATGCCATTTGAGGGACATCTTAATAAACATATATATTAAAGTAAGATGTAGAAATATGGATAAAAATGGAAGATTGGCTAAAGGGAGCATTATTATTTACATTTGTTCATCATGGTGGACAGGGGTCCCATACAGTTTCTAAAAAGAATAGTAGCTTTGGCTTGGGTGACTGGCTTTTCTAGTTCAGTGATTCTAGGTGGGTAGATAGGCTAGAGCTAGTCCTCTGAGGGGCAGAGTGGTAGAGCACGGTTATCAGAACTGTGAATGGAGGTGTGCAAAAAACGTGTGTTACACATTTTCTTTTTGAAATAAACACTCGGTAAAACTTGATCAAGTATTTGTAGCTGGTGGGGATGCATGGCATGTGGAGTGAGAAAGTGTTGTAGGGGGCCTGGAGAAAAGTCACTCGTGGGACAGATTGTCATCACTCTCCTTGTGGAGACCTGTTCCCCCCTCCCCTGGGCCCCTCCCTGGCATCTCCTCCTGGCAAGTAAGGCACTTGAACTCCTGTGCTGTTGATGAGCTTGCCCCTCAATCCCTGTAGTCCTAATTTCCAACATTTTCCTCACTTTGATTAGCATTTTGGCTTGCTCTTTGTTAAAACAGGTGTCAGTGATGCTTTTAGGCTCAGGATCCATGTTTTTAGACTCAGGATAAAGCAAGGGGTAGGGAAAAGTTATTAGAATTTGTCACATAAATTGGTCTTGGTATATAACAGACTCTTGCCTAAGTTGAGGCAGAAGGAAACAGCGGAGGATGGAGAACACAGGCCCTCTTGGTTTTTGTGTCACAGAAGCTGAATAGCCGCTTGTGCCGCATCTTAGTATCTGCCTGGACTGCGGGTGCTTGTGTGGTGTGTTTGTGTGCATTTCTTCATCTTCTGTTTCATTAATGCTGCAGTGACATTTTTATGTTAAGAGGAGATGCAGTGTTATAATTAAATTGCATTATTTTTGCTTTTGTAGAGAAATATGTATGCAAAAAATAATTTTGTTGCATCATTTTTTATTTTAAATTTTGTTTTTGTTCATTTTGCTATGGCTGATGTAGTTTTATTGGATAAAAATGGAAGGAGGTGAGGATGGAGCAGTTACCAGATGTGGGACTCTTGGTTTTGTTTCTGGCTCCAGCAGTCCTTTGTTATCTGACTCTTTTCTAATGTCTAGAAGATTTTGAATCTTCATGACACACAACAGAAAACTTTAATATGAAGTATTCAAAAGGAAAAGCCGATATTTTTCATTCTTACACTAAGATGTAGCTAACTTGGATTTTCAATCTGAAATTTCTAGGAAGGATAAGAAATGAATAGACATTGCTGTCTGTTGGGACTGTTTTGGGCCTCTCATTGGGGAGTTGATTGACTCAACCCCATTTCACACTGAAGGTGAATGGGGAGGCGCAGCAGGTTCTCTTAGTGCTTCTTCAGCTGACCAGTTAGGCAAAGGTCAGGCTTTGACAGCTGACAGCCTCCCCAACAAAGGGTCCCTGTGTTGCTGCAGTTCAGAGTCTAATAGCAGCTTATAATTTACCTTGATGTTTTTAAAAACCTTCTCAGGACAATTACATATTTTTCATTTGATTTGAAATGCCACTGGCTAATGGCAGGATGCTTTTCATGAGAATAGTACTGAATGGCAGGGAAAGGGAGGCTGAGTATCCCAATTGGAGAGGATTTTGTGTGTCACAGATGAAAACTCCACTTCATGTTAAATAGAACATGTGTTGGTCAGTTGCCAAATATGTTCAGGGAGTGAGGGTTTTGAGAAAAAGCAAGTGTGATTGTTACCCTTACTGCCTGACTCACTGAAAACAAGTATGTATATAAAACTTTGAATTACTTAGTTTTACTTATTTTAAAATAGCTTTCCTTATCCTGAATCTGACTAATTTGTTTCTTATCCCCTGTAGTTTGAAATCTGAATTTTTTCTGTCATAGACGTTATTTTATTTCATTTTTGACTGATAACTTTTCAATGAACATGAATTGAAATTTAATTTGTCATTTGTTACTGAAAATCTCAGTTATGCAAATTTATTAGGACTTTTGAATGCTTTTTTCCAGTTAGCATTGGAACATTGATTTTATATTGATTTAATAGTTTTGTGTGTGTAGAATTTTAAGATAGTTTTTGGTGTTCCCTTCCGTATGCTTATTTCTTAGATTTTTGCAAGTTGGCCTTGAGATGGACATGGTTTTCTGATCATTTTGGCCCTTATTGTATTGTTAGTTGATCTCATTCAGGTTGCTTAAGCTCTTGTGGAATATGCATCCATCATGTGGTCAACTATTTTTTTTTCTCTTACTTAAAATATGAAAAAGCCATTCGACGTGATGTACATGACTCTCTTCATGCCTTACCCTCTGTGACATATTTACAAGTTATTATAAACCTACCAATAAGACAAAATGACTTTAATGTGGTATCTGCAAAATGGAGAAATACGTGTACCTTTGATCTTCCCTTTTGCCACAGAATAAATTTTAGCCAATAGGGAGTGTGATGATACAGCTGAGACAGAACACACAGATGTAAGAACAGGGCACACTTAGAGAACACAAGTGTGAAAAGCGTGGACGCCTTCCCCAGAACTTCTGATGGGGCATTGTCTGTGATGGGAGTGGAGAGGGGCCTGGAGGAGGGGGCAGCAGTGGTTAGACTCACTCAGTACTTGGTGGGCTTTCAAACCTAATGGGGACGAGTGGGAGAAGATTAATAACCTGATGAAAGGGCACGTTTGCCTTTGGGTGTGAAAGTAAGTTGTATGTTCCAATATTGTGAAGCAGGCGTGTTGGAGTTGAATTGCCTATAGGGTTATAAGCAGTCTTGAATAACTTGGGAAAGTCTTCTCTTTTTTTGTAATTTTATTTATTTATTTACTGTGCTGGGTCTTAATTGCTGCTGAGGCTTTTTTCTGGTTGTGGCCAGTGGGGGCTACTCTTTGTTGTGCTGTGTGGGTCTCTCATTGTCGTGACTTCTCTTGTTGCTGAGCACAGGTTCTGGAACACGTGGGCTCAGTAGTTGCTGTTCCTGGGCTCCAGAGCTCTGGCTCAGCAGTCGTGGCACATGGGCTTAGTTGCTCCACGGCATGTGGGATCTTCTTAGACAAGGGATCGAACTGTGTCCCCTGCACTGGCAGGTGGGTTCTTTACCACTGGACTACCAGCGAAGTCCCGGGAAAGTCATCTTTTAAAAAAAATTTCCTGTGACTTTTACAAGGAATCTAGGGTTCCTTGTACTCTCATTGTTGATGAGTCCATGCCTGTGACTTTGCCCTTGAAAAAAATGTCCGACTGTAAATTAACTAGTTTCCCATATATAGAGCTATGTCCTAATTGTCTTATAATGTTATATATATGTTAATATTAAGCTCCTAAAATAATTAAATTAATTTTACTAAATATCACTTTTAGTGTTCTAACATTTTCTGTAGTTAAACATTTACATTGTAAAGTGTTACTCATGTTTTCTGAAGGTGTTTCAAAAGAGGTAGTTTTTTAATGTTCACGTTATTTTTTTCATTCCATAATCTCTCCAGCCTTTTCCTGTTGCCCACAAGCTCCCTGAAAGTTTAATTCTTTTCAGTTGAAGTCATGTCATGGACTAGTTTAGAGCCTAGGTCAGGTCACCTTATCTTGGTCTATGAACGAGAACAGGAACTGGAGTGTGGAGGGCTAATGAAAGTGCAGAAAGAACCATTGTGCTCCCAGTTACCAAATAGCTAGATCTGAGTACAGAGGCAGGACGTGGTTGCAGTGATGATGGTTACCCCGGCAGCCCAGGCTGTGTCTGTGTGTCCCTTCTCCTGCTTTCTCTCCGCTGCCCCTTGAGGCATCACTGACACATGTCACGGGTCTTAAGATTCTGGGCTTCTCCCCATCTGCTCTCTGCCTGCCCCGATTGCTAATCTCCTGGCTCTCAGATTCCTCCTGCCATACTTCAGCCCTGATACCCAGCAGCTGGGTGGCTTTTCCCCCGTTCCTCTCTGGTTAGAACGTGCTGTCCAGGTCTGAGACCCATGCAGCCTGTGGGCATGAGACTCTCTCTGTCGTCTATTTGGAGCCCAGTGACTGGATGTATCCCAGCTCCCTTAGTTGACCCAAGGAGTGAGGCCTCTGCACGCACGCTGGAAAACCCGGAGGGGTGTGGAGAGCTTGCACAGGTCCTTGCTCCCTGGGGAAGGGCTGCTTGTGGATGACTGGATGGACAGATACTTATTGAGGTTTCTTCTGCCCAGTGGTACAAGGAGACAGAGGGAAAGAGTCAGTCACTAAGAGCTAATGTTTGTTATGTGTTTACTGAGTGGCAGGCACTGAGCTATACACTTTCCATGCTTTATATAATTTAATCCTCACAACAGCTTCTCCAGGAAACTGAAACTCAGAGAGGTTAGGTAACCTCCCCAGAGTTGAGTGATAGAATTGGAATCCAAAAGTCAGACCTCTAGGTTTTTTGAAATGTGTAAATCATGAAGCTTGTTACTAAATATGTGAGCAGATTTCTTTTCAGTTAGTCCTTCACTGGCAGTGAAATGGAATAGATGCTGACATGACCCATCAAAGACATATACAAACACAGATAGGAGCTGGAGATTTATACCAAAGTGAAAATTAAAGCAGTAACATTAGTTTACTGAGATGTTTATTTTAGCTGCCAGTTTTGAGCAGAAATGGAAACCAATGTGTTATTAATAAATATACCATAGGTGGTTTTCCCTGTATAATATGTGTGCTGCCTCTTGGGAAACATCGCTGGGGAGGGGCTCTTTATCCAGCACATGGCTTTTCCATACTCTTTTTGCTTTTCTTCTCTGAAATGTTTTAAAAAACATTTCTTTTTTCACGTTGCATGTTTCAGTTCATGTTCAACAGTAGACTCATGTAATACTCAAAGATCAGTGTAAACCAAAATCCACGAGCAGATTTTACACTGGGATGGGAGTAACTGAATTGCACCAGTCAGGATGAGTTATGGAGGCCACTGGTTGTTCAGATTTTTAGGAGGATAGATTCTTTGTCCAGCCTTGGGGTTCTGGACTACAGGGGCCGTGCTCCCATGTGGATATTCTGGACACCTCTGTGGGGCTGTGGGCAGCTGTGACCGTGACGGGTGGGTTGGGAGAAGTGTGAGCAGTCGTGACTGTGAGTGGTGTGTTGGGAGAAGTGTGGGCAGTCTTGACGGTGAGGGGTGTGTTGGGAGAAGTGTGAGTAGTCGTGATAGTGAGGGGTTTGTTGGGAGAAGTGTGAGCAGCTGTGACGGTGAGGGGTGTGTTGGGAGAAGTGTGGGCAGTCGTGACTGTGAGGGGTGGGTTGAGAGAAGTGTGAGTAGTCGTGATAGTGAGGGGTTTGTTGGGAGAAGTGTGAGCAGCTGTGACGGTGAGGGGTGGGTTGGGAGAAGTGTGGGCAGTCGTGATAGTGAGGGGTGTGTTGGGAGAAGTGTGGGCAGTCGTGACCATGAAGGGTGGGTTGAGTTGCCTGCAGTGCTCTGGGCAACTCTGCACAGGGACTTGCCCGTATCTTCTTGACTGTTTCATGTTTCTTTTTTATATTCTTGTGGAGTATGAAGACCTGTTTCTGATGACCTGAATCTAGAACCAAACATGTTTGTAGATACACACCACATGTTGTCTCCCCATAGTGTCTGTGCACTCGCTGTTCCTGAATCCCAGGCAGGAGGAGGAGGAAGCCCCTCCGTGTGGTGTCCGAGGCCCCCCACTTGCTGCTGAGGGGCTGCTGCACGGCGCTCCTGGCGGGGGACAGCCTTTGACTCCTGAGCGGGTCAGCAGCGCGCGAGGCCGCATCGGGTATCTGTGTCACAGTTATTTTCTTTTAAATTACTTTGCTTTCCTTTTTTAAAAAATCCTAGTTCCAATATTGTTGTTGTTTAGTCGCTCAGTCATGTCTGACTCTTTTGCCCCCCATGGACTGTAGCCACCGAGGCTCCTCTGTCCACAGGATTTCCCAGGCAAGAACACTGGAGCGGGTTGCCGTTCCTTCTCCAGGGGATCTTCCCGACCCAGGGATTGAACCCAGGTCTGCAGCATTGGCAGGGAGATTCTTTACCACTGTCCCACATGCTGAACTGGTTATGGTATTACCCCACTTGAAAAAAAATACATTTTCTACCTCACTAATACCAAAGTAGCTGTCATCCCAGGTATGTTGTTCCCATAACTAAAGTTATATCTGGATGTCTTCCTATTTTTTTTTTTTAATCATCTTAAATTAAGCCCTCAGTGTTGCCTATTTTTAGGACACGCATGATTTGTGAGCATAGCAGGTGAAGGAAGCAGCCAAGAGCAGCACCTCAGTCTTGCTTCTCTGGAGCTCCCCGCGCAGCAGCGCAGGGCTCTGCCCGTCGGGCTGTCCAGTCCCTAGGGAGGACTCGGGCTGCTCTCAGGTCCTCGGGGAGGCCCGGGGCAGGACATTCAGTCAGGTCTGTCTGTCCCCTGGAGGGCTGGTTTCATAGAACAGACAGGGAAGGTGTCTTTTCCTTGGGATTGTGCTATCCATATAGGGATTTCTGGTCTTTAGTGTAGAAATAATTCCTAGAAATTATAAACTTATGATTATGACCTAAAGTAGCCCATCTTGAGGGGCTTCCCTGGTGGCTCACACAGTACAGAATTTGCCTTCCAGTGTGGGAGACTCGGGTTCAGTCCCTGGATCAGGAAGATGCCCTGAAGGAGGAAGTGGCAACCCATTCCGGTATTCTTGCCTGGGAAATCCCATGGACAGAGGAGCCTGGCAGCTGCAGTCCATGGGTTGCAAAGAGTCGGACATGACTTAGTGACTAAACAACAACAAACGAGTCTTGAGGAATGTTAATCATAAGAATTGTATGTTTTCAAAATTTATTTATATTTTAATTCATGATGATAATGGTGGTGGGGGTAAACAGCATCAGGGAGGAATTCGCAGCATCATAAACCATTGAGAGAACATTGCCTTTGGACCTTGCAGCTGTGAAATTCATTCAGCTTGTCAGTCTGCAGGTCCTGAAGATAGATGGGGTGATGCTTTGGAAGGGGATGGGGGTTAGGGTGGTCTCTTCTCTCTGCTCCTGTGGAGGCTCAGTGGCTGCTGGAGTTGTGTTCTGAGCACCAGGTGGTGCAGGTCCTGGTCCCCCTTCTCTGGCGCCAGGAGCAGTTCCTCCTTCTTGTGGGGGTTGGGGGCTTCTTCCTCCGCTTTCCAGCTGGGGCACAAATATGGCTCCGTTGTTGCACTTTCCTAACCATGGCATAGACCCCGCCCCTTTGGAGGTCTAAGGGGGGACCTCCTCTCACACACTCTCTTCACTGAATGTCATTTAGATCACCACATAATTCTGACGTGTATCTTACAGTGAAGCTGCCTGTTAGCCACACGTGAGAATTAGTGTATTCAAGGCTTAATAGGATTGATTAATTAGCACTGAGACCCTTGGCGTAAAAGTGATTCCCGTCAGTGGCGGTTGTCCTGCGGATCTACAGGTGTGGTGCCGTGGTGGAGCAGTGCGCTTAGTTTGCTGAAGTCACCTGTCCTGCCTGAGGTGCCGCCTGCAGCTGACAAGATGGGTCACTGTGGGCTCCAGGCAGCAGCCTGCAGGGCCTCTCTGCTCTGCCTTTGCAATATCTGTGAGTCTGTAATTATTTTAAAATTAAAAGTTAAGAAGAAAAGGGATTGCCACGTAATAGAATGTTGAGACTTCTACTGGGGTTCTGTTAGGATATTGCCAGTTTCTTTGTTAATAAAGAGAAGAGTTTGTTGAGTGAATGACTGGCCCACCGAAGGCCTGCTGAGAGTCTGACCTGCAGCCAGGCTGTGGCAACGGAGAGCAGTGGGCAGGGCTGGCAGTTACGGGAGCCGCCTGGGGGGGTGAGGACTGATGGCCTCTGAGGGGAGGACGGGACCAGGCTCTGTGGGGTGGAGTGCAGGGACAGTGTCAGTTCAGTGGTGGTTGGGAGTACGGAAATAGGAGGACGTTTTGGGGAAGGATAGTATTAGTATCTCTTGATGAAAGTGAAAGAGGGGAGTGAAAAAGTTGGATTAAAGCTCAACGTTCAGAAAACGAAGATCATGGCATCCGGTCCCATCACTTCATGGCAAATAGATGGGGAAACAGTGGCTGACTTTATTTTTCTGGGCTCCAAAATCACTGTGGATGGTGATTGCGGCCATGAAATTAAAAGACGCTGGCTCCTTGGAAGGAGAGTTATGACCAACCTAGACAGCATATTAAAAAGCAGAGACATTACTTTGTCAACAAAGATCTGTCTAGTCAAGGCTATGGTTTTTCCAGTGGTCATATATGGATATGAGTTGGACTGTAAAGAACGCTGAGCGCTGAAGTATTGATGCTTTTGAACTGTGGTGTTGGAAAAGACTCTTGAGAGTCCCTTGGACTGCAAGGAGATCCAGCCAGTCCATCCTAAAGGAGATCAGTCCTGGGTGTTCATTGAAGGGACTGATGCTGAAGCTAAAACTCCAATACTTTGGCCACCTCATGTGAAGAGCTGACTCATTGGAAAAGACCCTGATGCTGGGAGGGATTGAGAGCAGGAGGAGAAGGCGACGACAGAGGATGAGATGGTTGGATGGCATCACTGACACAATGGACATGGGTTTGGGTGAACTCCTGGAGTTGGTGATGGACAGGGAGGCCTGGCGTGCTGCGGTTCATGGGGTTGTAAAGAGTCAGACATGATTGAGTGACTGAACTGAACTGAAGTATTAGTACTTTCAGTCCCGAAAATATTTCTGTGAGAGCTGGTGCACTAAGATTGTCTGTGGACAGTTAAAATGTGTTCAAGAGGTCATGGGAATCCATAATCAGAATACCATGCAACGGTAATATTGGAGATGGTGGAAAAGGAGATTGCTGAGGGAGAGAGTGTGAGTGAGAAGACCTAGGAAGAGTAATCTCACTGTGGATTCATGTCCCTGGGTAAGTTGCCTAACCTGTCAGCGCCTCATTAAAACATCATAGCCCTTGGACGATTGTTGTGAAACCAAATGAAATTATCTTTGTAAGCGGCATAATTCTTGGTACATAGTAAATATTTACTAAAGGTTAGCTATCTTACCATTTATTAAGTACTTTGGTTATACATATAAAATCACAACTAAATAATACTTCTAACTTTAGAAGTTGTATTGAATGTTTAAAATTAAGCAAGTGATCTAATCAGCTGTTACATTTGGTTTCTGAAGGTCTTCTTCTTCTTTTTCTAAGTTGCTTCAGTCGTGTCTGACTCTGCGCGACCCCGTAGACGGCAGCCCACCAGGCTTCCCCGTCCCTGGGATTCTCCAGGCAAGAAAACTGGAGTGGGTTGCCATTTCCTTCTCCAGTGCATGAAAGTGAAAAGTGAAAGTGAAGTCACTCTGTTGTGTCCGACTCAGCGACCCCATACTGCAGCCTACCAGGCTCCTCTGTCCATGGGATTTTCCAGGCAAGAGTACTGGAGTGGGGTGCCATTGCCTTCTCCGTCTGAAGGTCTAGTTGGTTATAATTGTGGAACTAATTTTTGTGATAATTATAGTTGACCCTTGAACAACATGGGGGTCAGGGGCGATGACATCTCTCCCCTTTCTTTACACTGTCAAAATCCACGTGTAACTTTATAGTCAGCTGTAGCTCCCCATCCTCGGATTTAACAAACAGTAGATTGTGTGGAACGTAGTACACATTTATTGGGAAAAAACCCCCATATAAGTGGAACCACATAGTTCAAACCCCTGTTGTTCAAGGGTCACCTGTATATAATTCACTTTATAGGTGTGTGCTTTGTGCTCGGTTGTGTTCAACTCTTTGCGACCCACACAGTGCAGCCCGCCAGGCTCCTTTGTCCATGGGATTTTCCTGGCAAGAATACTGGAGTGGTTTGTCATTTTCTCCTCAAAGGGATCTTCCCGACCCGGGGATCGGACCTGTGTCTCCTGCTTCTCCTTCATTGGCAGATTCTTAATCACTGAGCCACCAGGGAATCACAGTTCACTTTAAGGTGTTTTTATAAAAAGCTCCCATTTTTCTTGAACATTAATACCTCTGTGATGCAAACTTCAGTACAGTAGTTTCACCTTCAGTTTTCTTCTTGATATAATTCCTTCACCTTCTGAGACTTAGAGATAAAGTCTTGGTCGAATATATTTTTCTTTGATTAGGTTGATAGTGGGGTAGATGAGAGATGACAGTTCCAAAATTGAATCGAGTGCTTCATAGGTTTCTCCTAGTGCAGATGCACTGCAGGAACCCACTTTGATGTGGCATTGCTTTCTTTTCTCTGGGGCAGGAGTATTGTGCTCTGGAAGTGTCGTTTGGGGGAGCCAAAGCACTGTGCTTTAACTTCCAACAGTCTGTTTAGTGTAAAGGGGAAGCAAATAGGGAAATGAAGTCCATGCTTTGTGGTGTTTGTATGTTTCTTCTTTCTGTCTTAATTGTAAGTGGTTAGAGAGGTTTGTTAAATATTAAATGCATAAGAGTCAGGCACATATCTAGAGTTTTAACTTTTTACATTTGGATTTTAGTTGTTCTGTTGATATTTTAGAGGTTAAGAGAAATTAGTCTTTTTCAACCGGATGTGTGTCATGCCACGTCAGAGCTCTAGTTGCTCTGAATTAGGCTGTTGATTCCATGTCTAATTGAGTTGTTTAGTCATTAAGTTGTGTCTGACTCTTTGTGACCCCACGGGCTGTAGCCTGCTGGTCTCCTCAGTCTATGGCATTCTCCAAGCAAGAATACTGGAGTGGGTTGCTATTTCCTTCTCCAGTGGATCTTCCTGATCCAGGGATCGAACTTGCATTTCCTGCATTGGCAGGTGGATTCTTTACCACCGAGCCACCAGGGAGGGAAGCCTGTCTAATTGAGATTACCATAAAATGCCTAAAAAAGCAGCCCTTGAAGTAGAGACTTGGTTTTTCCAATCAGTGAACCAACTAATATTTTCTGAGGGCCTCTAGATGCAGAGCTCTGTAAATCATATTAAAAATATTGCCACTTGAATAAGTCTGTAAAGAAACAATTTTTGGTACTGTCTGGTTGATTAGTGTATATCAGAGCTATTGTTTGCGTTTTCTAGATCAAGGGTGTTCGGAGATGCAAAGCATCTATGTACAGATGGATTGGAATTTGGATTTGGAGAGGATAACCTCTTGTTTGTTTTATACCATGTCTTCGTTTTTTGTGTAGTTTGCTGTGTACTCTTTAATATGGATTAGAACTCATTTTAGTATCTCTTTTTAATATAACCTTGGCATGATTTTTTTCCTCCTCTTTTTATTTACCACTGTCTCTGACACACAGGCATGTGTATACACACACATGAAAGAAGAGCTGCGGTTTGGGTAGAATTTATGGCAGGATAAAGATATGATCTATTTGAAGTTTTCAGTATGTTGTTATCTATAGTCATGAGAAAAGTCTACTTTGGAATTTCCCTGCCCCTTTTTTGTTGCGAGAGGATTAATTCTAGCACAGAGGGCTGTCTCCAAGACTACATTTTCCTCCAAAGCTGGAGTTGGTGTGTCAGACATGACACATGCTTCCTCCACATCCTGTTCATGCTTGCTATTTATTACGTGACTATTGTTGATCAAATTCAAGTGGCTTATTTTTGTTAGCTACTGGGGTGTTTTGGGTCAGTTAAAAGAGGAAATAATTTTTTTTAAAAGCTCACATCACTCTTTGTGTTAGAGAACATAGTTGCTGTAGGTAAAAGCAGTGGGCTAGTTGGGTGTGTTGTGATGGCAGCTTTGCTACTGTATTGTCTGCTAGCTTTCTTCATCTAACAAAGAAAACTGACTTTGAGTGCTTTTCTTTAAAAAACTGTGACTGACTAGTGAAATTGACTTTGGCTTCTCTAGCACTGAATGGCTAAAGTGAAAGGAAGGAAACCCCCTCCTTCCCTCTCTCCTCCTTCCTTTTTCTTAAAATAATGCTATTTGAACCTAGTTCGAGTAAAGTTGACCTCTGAGGGTGTTGATAGAGAAAACTGAAATAAAATACTTATTTTTTCTTCTTTTCTGAGCCTTGTGTTAAATTCTCCCCAAATGATAGAATTAGCCCAAATGTGAAGTGCTGGATTTAGCAAACTAAGCTGAACTTAATTTATATTTCTTTTTGAAAAAGATTCTTAAAAAATTTTTTTTTAATTTTAATTTTTTATTTATTTACTTTTTGGTTGCACTGGGTCTTCGTTGGTTCATGCAGGCTCTCTCTAGTTGTGGCAGGTGGAGGCTCCTCTCTAGTCGTGGTGCATGGGCTTCTCATCGTGGTGACGTCTCCTGTCATGGAGCACAGACTGCAGGGTGTGTGGGCTTTAGGGATTGTGGCATACAGGCTTAGTTGCTCCACTGTGTGGGAATCCTCCTGGATCAGGCATGGAGCCTGTGTCCCTTACATTGGCAAGAAGATTCCTATCCACTGTACCACTAGGGAAGTCTTGATTTGTGTTTCTTTATTTTTACTGTTTATGTGGTAAAATTAGATAATTAATAAAGATTTAAAGGGATATCTAACTAATAAACTCACCCTGTTTCACCTTCTTAAACCTAAGAAGCATAGTTTGCCTGAATTATGCAAAATACTAATTAAAGAGTTTAATTTGTTAATCATCTCTGTTTGATTAGAAGCAGATGTGGATTATCTGCAAAAATCTAAACGGACCTTTCAAAGATGGCTTTCATTATTTAAAATCAACTTGTCAAACTAATGTAGACATAAACTTAAGGGATAACAAATACCAGTGGTCATCTGTAAATTTCCAGTGTAACACAGGGCAGCATAACCCAGGGCTGAAGACTTGGTGTATAATGTCATTATCAATTTCATTTTTCCCAAGGTTTAAGAGTTGAACTTTGGTTTATCTTACGGAGCTCATTAGAGTCTCTAGTCATAACTTTGTTGGTCTCTTGGGTCTCTAATTTTTTTCCTGGCTCTTTTTCCTCCCACTGTGAGTCAGCACAAGGGAGCCAGTAACAATCCTTGCACGTGCCTTCAAACCAAGCATGGGAACAGGCAGGTGTGTCACAGACAGGGCTGCCAGGCTCTCCTCACAGCTGACTAGATATTCCCCGGGACAAGTCTGAGAGATGTGGCCGGAGACGGTCAAAAGATATGGGCCAGCATTAATGCTGGAAGGCATGGGAGCATCTTGGTTCAGTACCTGAGCAAGAATTTGGATCCCTGCCTTTGCGTTCTTCCTAGCTTGTTTTTTTTTTTTAAAACCAGGAAGAACAAAGACAAGACTCTTTGTAGACTGATCAATTGTCTGTCGCTGATTTAGGGGTAAGACTAGAGAAACTAAGATAAAGAATGCATTAGTCCTAGTCTGAGTAACAGTGAATGTTTGGGGTTTTTTAGTGGAGACCTAGGGTGTTGGGAAGGGGACCTGAGGTGTAGATACAGGAATCCTGCTTTGATCTGTGCCAGGGTTGAGGGTGGTGCGCCGGTTCATTGGGGTCGTCTGAGGTCGCTCGGCCTGGGCCTCAGTGCTGCGCCTCCTGGGGTTGACTGTGGTGCCACCACTTTACTGGTCCTCCTCCTTCCCCGTGGGCTCCTTGCCTGCAGAACAGAAGCTGTAGCAGCACTACCTCATCCGTTGGGAAGCTTCGATAAGTTACTTGTGGCAATTCCTTAGAACAGTGCCTGGCGGGTAGCAAGCACATAATAAATGTTATCCCTTCCTATTATTATTTTTAGTTGCCATGCTAGCTTTTGCACAAGATCTCCAAAAGATGGTGTATACAGAGAATATTGGATAGTTTCCCACAGTAGCACTTTGAACCATTTAAAAATCATGGCTACATTCGTAGCAATGTGGATGCAACTTCAAATTGTCATACTAAGTGAAGTAAATCAGAAAGAGAAAAACAAATACCATATGATATCACTTATAAGAAGAGTATAAAATACAACACAAATGAACTTATCTATGAAACAGAAACAGACACAGACATAGAGGACAGACGTGTGTTGCCAGCAGGAGGGATGGAGTGGAAGGTTGGGGTTAGCAGATGTAAGCTTTTATAAATAAACAACAAAGGTCTTACTGTATAGCATAAAGAACTATATTCAGTATACTATGATAAACCATAATGGAAAAGAATATTAAAAAATCGGTGTATAATTGAGTCACTGCTGTAGAGCGGAAGTTAACACAATACTGTAAGTCAACTATGCTTCAATTAAAAAGTGATGGCTACAGGTACATGTAAAATAACAAAAATTATAAGAACTTCAGTTAGATAAGTGGAGAGAATTTGAAACATGAGTGTTTCATTAAAATGAATGGGCTTCTCTGGTGGCTCAGACCCTAAAGAATCTACTTGCAATGCAGGAGACCTGGGTTTGATCCTGGGTACGGAAGATCTCCTGGAGAAGGGAATGGGTACCAGCTCTTAATATTTCTGCCTGGAGAATTCAATGGATGGAGCGCAGATTTTACTCCAAACCTTGCTTTTCTGTGTATAGTGTGAGGGGTTAGGGATACATGCAAGTATGCGTTGGATAATTAGACGAACACTTTTTACATTTTAATTCAGAGGGTAAAAGGAGAGCTTACTTTAAAATTCAGTTATATTCTAGCTCCCAGAAGATTAAAAACAAGCTATTATCTAATAGGATGAAAGGGTTTGTTACCACAGGGACTTTGACCATAGAATATGGGGGTGGTGGTGCCCTGCCAATGTCCAGGGAATGCCCTCAAACTGGCAGCTGCTGCCTCCTGCATTCTGAGATGCCATGTAAGACGTCCAGCTAGACTTGCTGAGACCAGCTTGTGGGACAGATCTGTCCTGAAACCAGCATAAAGTAGCAGCTGCCATACTGGTTTCAGGACAGATCTCTCCCACAAGCTGGTTTGACCTTGCAGTACACAGTGAAGCAGGGAAAAGGCTAACAGAGTTTTGTCAAGAGAACACCAAGTCATAGCAAACACCCCTTTCCAACAACCCAAGAAACAACACATGGACATCACCAGATGGTCAATACTAAAATTAGGGTGATTATGTTCTTTGCAGTGAAAGATAGAGAAGCTGTATACAGTCAGCAAAAACAAGACTTGGAGCTGACTGTGGCTCAAATCATGAGCTCTTTATTCTAAAATTCAGACTTAAATTGAAGAAAGTAGAAAGCTCTAGGCTATTCAGGTATGACCTAAATCAAATCCCTTATCATTATACAGTGGAGGTGATGAATAGTTTCAAGGGGTTAGATCTGGTAGACAGAGTGCCTGAAGAACTGTAGATGAAGGTTTGTAACATTGTACAGGAGGCAGTGACCAAATGCACCCCAAAGGAAAAGAAGTACAAGTAGGCAAAGTGGTTGTCTTGGGAGGCTTTACAAATAGCTGAGGAAAGAAGAGAAGTGAAAGGCAAGGGAGAAAGGGACACATACCCAACTGAATACAGAGTTCCAGAGAATAGCAAGGAGAGATAAGAAGGCCTTCTTAAAGGAACAGTGCAAATAAATAGAGTAAAACAATAGAATGGGTAGGACTAGAGATCTCTACAAGAAAATTGGAGCTATCAAGGGAACATTTTGTGCAAGGATGGGTTCAATAAAGGACAGAAACGGCAAGGACCTAACAGAAGTGGTAGAAATTAAAAGAGGTGGCAAGAATACACAGAAGTGTGTACAAAAAAGATCTTAATGACTTGCATAACCGTGATGGTGTGGTGACTCACACAGAACTGGGCATCCTGAAGTGCTAAGTCAAGTGGGCCTTAGGAAGCATTACTATGAATAAAGCTATTGGAGGTGATGGAATTCCAGCTGAGCTATTTCAAATCCTAAAAGATAATGCTGTTAAAGTGATGCACTCAATATGTCAGCAAATTTGGAAAACTGAGCAGTGGCCACAGGACTGCAAAAGGTCAATTATCATTCCCATCTCAAAGAAAGGCAATGCCAAAGAATGTTCAAAACTACAATTGTGCTCATTTCACATGCTACCAAGGTTATGCTCAAAATCTTTTAAGCTAGGCTTCAGGAGTACATGACCTGAGAATTTCCAGATGTGCAAGCTGTATTTAGAAAAGACAGAGGAACCAGAGATCAAATTGCTGACATTTTTAATATCATGGAGAAAGCAAGGAAATTTCAGAAAAAACATCTACTAGTGCCTCATTGACCACATTAAAGCCTTTGACTGTGGGGGATCACAGCACTCTTGAAAATTCTTAAAGAGATGGGAGTACCAGACCGTCTTATCTGACTCCTAAGAAACTTGTATGTGGGTCAAGCTGCTGCTGCTGCTGCTAAGTCGCTTCAGTCGTGTCCGACTCTGTGCTACCCCAGAGACGGCAGCCCACCAGGCTCTGCCGTCCCTTGGATTCTCCAGGCAAGAACACTGGAGTGGGTTGCCATTTCCTTCTCCAGTGCATGGAAGTGAAAAGTGAAAGGGAAGTCACTCCGTCGTGCCCGACTCTTAGCGACCCCATGGACTGCAGCCTGCCAGTCTTCTCCATCCGTGGGATTTTCCGGGCAAGAGTACTGGAGTGGGGTGCCATGGTCTTCTCCGATGTGGGTCAAGAGGCAACAGTTAACCAGACATGAAACAACTGATGGGTTCCAAATAGGGAAAGAAGTATGAGAAGGCTGTATATTGTCACCCTGCTTACTTAACTTATATACCAAGTACATCATAGGAAAGGTGGGACTAGATCAGCACAAGCCAGAATCAAGATTACAGGGAGAAATATCAGCAACCTCAGATATGCAGATGACACCACTCTAATGGAAGAAAGTGAAAAAGCACTAAAGAGCTTCTTGATGAGGGTGAAAGAGGAGAGTGAGAAATCTGGCTTAAAATTCAGCATTTGAAGAACAATATCAGGGCATCAGGTCCCATCATTTTATGACATATAAAAGTAGAAACAGTGGAATCAGTGACAGATTTTATTTTCTTGGGCTCCAAAATAACTGCAGACGGTGACTACAGCCGTGAAATTAAAAGATACTTGCTCCTTGGAAGTCTAGACAGCATATTAAAAAACAGACACAATCACTTTGTTGAAAAAGGTCCATATAGTCAAATCTGTGGGTTTTCCCGTGGTCATGTACGGATATGAGAGTTGAACTATAAAGAAGGCAGTGCCGAAGAATTAAAGCTTTCAAATTGTGGTGTTGGGAAAGACTTTTGAGAGTACCTTGGATAGCAAGGAGATCAAAACAATCAAGGCTAAAGGAAATGAGCCTGAATATTTATTGGAAGGCCTGATGGTGAAGCTATAATACTTTGGCCATCTGATGTGAAGAGCTGATTCATTGGAAATGACCCTGATTTTGAGAAAGATTCAAGTCAAAGGGGAAGTGGGTAGCAGAGGATGAGATGGTTAGATAGCATCACTGACTCGTTGAACATGAATTTGAGCAAACTTTCGGAGTTTGTGGAGGTCGGATACAACTTAGATACCAACAACAGCAAGAGGTAGTAAACAAGGAGATACATTCGGGGTACTCTTCAGTTTGACCTTGGAGTACAAAATGAAGTAGGGCAAAGGCTAACAGTTTTGCCAAGAAAGGGTACTGGTCAGAGCAAACACTCTCTTCCAACCTATACAAGAGACACCTCTACACATGAACATCATCAGATGGTCAATACCGAAATCGTATTGATTTTATTCTTTACAACCAAAGATGGAGAAGCTTGTATACAGTCAGCAAAAACAAGACTGGGAGCCAACTGTGGTTCAGATCATGAACTCCTTATTGCCAAATTCAGACTTAAATTGAAGAAAGTAGGGAAAATCACTAGACCATTCAGATCAGATCAGTCGCTCAGTAGTGTCCGACTCTTTGCGACCCCATGAATCACAGCATGCCAGGCCTCCCTGTCCATCACCAACTCCCGGAGTTCACTCAGACTCACGTCCATCGAGTCAGTGATGCCATCCAGCCGTCTCATCCTCTGTTGTCCCCTTCTCCTCCTGCCCCCAATCCCTCCCAGCATCAGAGTCTTTTCCAATGAGTCAACTCTTCACATGAGGTGGCCAAAGTACTGGAGTTTCAGCTTCAGCATCATTCCTTCCAAAGAAATCCCAGGGCTGATCTCCTTCAGAATGGACTGGTTGCATCTCCTTGCAGTCCAAGGGACTCTCAAGAGTCTTCTCCAACACCACAGTTCAAAAGCATCAATTCTTTGGCACTCAGCCTTCTTCACAGTCCAACTCTCACATCCATACATGACCACAGGAAAAACCATAGCCTTGACTAGACGAACCTTTGTTGGCAAAGTAATGTCTCTGCTATTGAATATGCTATCTAGGTTGGACATAACTTTCCTTCAAAGGAGTAAGCGTCTTTTAATTTCATGGCTGCAGTCACCATCTGTAGTGATTTTGGAGCCCAGAAAAATAAAGTCTGACACTGTTTCCACTATTTCCCCATCTATTTCCCATGAAGTGGTGGGACCGGATGCCATGATCTTTGTTTTCTGAATGTTGAGCTTTAAGCCAACTTTTTCACTCTCTACTTTCACTTTCATCAAGAGGCTTTTTAGTTCCTCTTCACTTTCTGCCATAAGGGTGGTGTCATCTGCATATCTGAGGTGATTGATATTTCTCCCGGCAATCTTGATTCCAGCTTGTGTTTCTTCCAGTCCAGCGTTTCTCATGATGTACTCTGCATATAAGTTAAATAAAAAGGGTGACAATATACAGCCTTGACGTACTCCTTTTCCTATTTGGAACCAGTCTGTTGTTCGATGTCCAGTTCTAACTGTTGCTTCCTGACCTGCATACAAATTTCTCAAGAGGCAGATCAGGTGGTCTGGTATTCCCATCTCTTTCAGAATTTCCCACAGTTTATTGTGATCCACACAATCAAAGGCTTTGGCATAAGATGTTTTTCTGGAACTCTCTTACTTTTTCCATGATCCAGGGGATGTTGGCAATTTGATCTCTGGTTCCTCTGCCTTTTCTAAAACCAGCTTGAACATCAGGAAGTTCACAGTTCACATATTGCTGAAGCTGGCTTGGAGAATTTTGAGCATTACTTTACTAGTGTGTGAGATGAGTGCAATTGTGCGGTAGTTTGAGCATTCTTTGGCATTGCCTTTCTTTGGGATTGGAATGAAAACTGACCTTTTCCAGTCCTGTGGCCACTGCTGAGTTTCCAAATTTGCTGGCATATTGAGTGCAGCACTTTCCCAGCATCATCTTTCAGGATTTGGAATAGCTCAACTGGAATTCCATCACCTCCACTAGCTTTGTTCGTAGTGATGCTTTCTAAGGCCCACTTGACTTCACATTCCAGGATGTCTGGCTCTAGGTCAGTGATCACACCATCGTGATTATCTGGGTCGTGAAGACTATTCAGGTATGACCTAAATCAAATCCCTTATGATGATACAATGGAAGTGACAAATAGATTCAAGGGATTAGATCTAAAGGACAGAGTGCCTGAAGAACTCTGGATGGAGGTTCATAACATTGTACAGGAGATGGTGATCAAAACCATCCCCAAGAAAAAGAAATGTAAAAAGGCAAAACGGTTGTCTGAGGAGGCCTTACAAAGAGCTGAGAAAAGAGAAGTGAAAAGCAAAGGAGAAAAGGAAAGATATACCCATTTGAATGCAGAGTTCCAAAGAATAGCAAGGAGAGATAAGAAAGCCTTCTGCAGTGATCAGTGCAAGGATATAGAGGAAAAGAGTAGAATGGGAAAGACTAGAGATCTCTTCAAGAAAATCAGAGATATCAAGGGAACACTTCATGCAAAGATGGCCAAACAGAAGCAGAAGATATTAAGAAGAGGTGGCAAGAATACACAGAAGAACTGTACAAAAAAGATCTTCATGACCCAGATATCCATGATGGTGTCTTCACTCACCTAGAGCCAGACATCCTAGAGTGCAAAGTCAAGTGGGCTTTAGGAAGCATCACTGCAAACAAAGCTAGTGGAGGGGATGGAATTCCCATTGAGCTATATCAATTCCTAAAAGATGATGCTGGGAAAGTGCTGCATTTAATATATCAGCAAATTTGGAAAACTCAGCAGTGGCCACAGGACTTGAAAAGGTCAGTTTTCATTCCAATCCCAAAGCAAGGCAGTGCCAAAAAATGTGTGAACTACCACAGCAGTTGCACTTATTTCTATGCTAGCAAAGTAATGCTCAAAATTCTCTGTTGAAGCAAGGCTTCAACAGTACTTAATCGAGAACTTCCAGATGTTCAAGCTGGATTTATAAAATGCAGAGGAACCAGAGATCAAATTGCCAACATCAGTTGGATCATAGAAAAAGCAAGATAATTACAGAAAAGCATGTACTTCTGCTTCATTGACTATATTAAAGCTTTTGACTGTGTGGATCACAACTGTGGAAAATTCTTCAAGAGATGGAAATACCAGAACCCTTACCTGCTTCCTGAGAAATCTCTATGCAGGACTTGGAACAATGGACTGGTTCCAAATCTGGAAAGGAGAATATCAAGGCTGTATATTGTCCCCCTACTTATTTAACTTATGTGTAGAGTACATTACTTTGCCAGCAAAGGTCCATCTTGTCAAGGCTATGGTTTTTCCAGTGGTCATGTATGGATGTGAGAGTTGGACTGTGAAGAAAGCTGAGCGCCGAAGAATTGATGCTTTTGAACTGTGGTGTTGGAGAAGACTCTTGAGAGTTCCTTGGACTACAAGGAGATCCAACCAGTCCATTCTAAAGGAGATCAGCCCTGGGATTTCTTTGGAAGGACTGATGCTGAAGCTGAAACTCCAGTCCTTTGGCCACCTCATGCGAAGAGTTGACTCATTGGAAAAGACTCTGATGCTGGGAGGGATTGGGGGCAGGAGGAGAAGGGGACAACAGAGGATGAGACGGCTGGATGGCATCACTGACTCGATGGACGTGAGTCTGAGTGAACTCCGGGAGTTGGTAATGGACAGGGAGGCCTGGCGTGCTGCGATTCATGGGGTTGCAAAGAGTTGGAGACGTCTGAGCGACTGAACTGAACTGAACTGAATTTAGAGTACATCATGTGAAATGCCTGACTCAATGAAGCATAAACTGGAATCAAGATTGCCGGGAGAAATATCAAAAACTTCAGATATGCAGATGACAGCACTCTTAAGGCAGAAAGTGAAGAACTAAAGAGCCTCTTGATGAAAGTGAAAGAGGAGAGTGAAAAAAGTTGGCTTAAAACTCAACATTCAAAAAACTAAAATCATGGCATCTGGTTCCATCACTTAATGGCAAATAGATGTGGAAAAAATGGAAACAATGACAGACTTTATTTTCTTGGGCTCCTAAATCACTGCAGATGGTGACTGCAGCCATGAAATTAAAAGACACTTGCTCCTTGGAAGAAAAACCATGACAAACCAAGACAGAGTATTTAAAAGCAGAGACATTACTTTGTTGACAAACATCCATCTAGTCACAGATATGTGTTTCTCAGTAATCATGTATGTATATGAGAGTTGTATCATTAAGAATCCTAAGTGCTGAAGAATTTATGCTTTTGAACTGTGTTGTTGGATAAGACTCTTGAAAGTCCCTTGGACTGCAAGGAGTTCAAATCAGTCCATCCTAAAGGAGATCAACCCTGAATATTCATTGGAAGGACTGATGCTGAAGCTGAAGCTCCAGTACTTTGGCTACCTGATGTGAAGAGCTGACTCATTGGAAAAGATTCTGATGCTGGAGAAGATGAAGGCAGGAGGAGAAGGGGATGACAGAGGGTGAGATGGTTGGAAGGCATCATGGACCCCCTGGACATGAATTTGAGTAAGCTCCTGGAGTTGGTGATGTACAGGGAAGCCTGGTGTGCTGCAGTCCGTGGGGTTGCAGAGTCAGACACGACTGAGGGACTGAACTGAACTGTTCAGGTGCTGTGGGGGATTTAAAAGCACTTTGTTAAATAGAAAGGGGCATTCATAAATTATTGAAAGTTACTGTAGACAACATACTATAACAGCTCCTTGATTTTTGTGTACCCTGTTTTGAAATGGTTGTAGATTTTTACTTTCCTGTTTCCTTGAGAATTCCTTGGATTGTAAGGAGATCAAATTAGACAATCCTAAAGGAAATTGATCCCGAATATTCACTGGAAGGACTGATGCTGAAGCTGAAGCTCCAATACTTTGGCCACCTTATGTGAAGACCTGACTCATTAGAAAAGAACTTGATGCTGGGAAAGATTGGAGATAGGTGGAGAAGGGGATGACAGAGGATGAGATGGTTGGATCGCATCACTGACTCAATGGACATTAATTTGAGCAAACTCTGGGAGATGGTGAAGGACAGGGAAGCTTGGCAGGCTGCAGCTGCAGCCATGGGATCGTAAAGAGTTGGAAATAAGTGAGCGACTGAACAGCAACAACAACAACTGCTACTTTCCTGTTTTCTTTCAGCCTTTAATGCCTTGTCTGGCTCTTCATATTATGTAATTTGGATTACAGTATGTAAGAGAGAGCCTTTAATTTGTGTGGAAAATGTATTGAAATTATTTCGTACTGAAAAACTGAAAGTATGTTTAAAAACTATTCCATAATTCCAGGGAAGTAGGACAGTTGAGATCTAATAAAACCTCTTTCTGTATGTTGATAGACACATTTGCTGCCATTATAACACTTTGCTTAAGGAACCAGAGAATTGTAGATGAATACAAACACAAACAACTATTTGAATTTGCCGCTTAATTCTCTGGATCCCTTAAGCTGTACCACTTTGGGGTTGTTATTACAACTCTTACTCAATGTGAGAAATAAAGTGAATGAAATATAGCATAATATTCTCTTGTAAGTTTCAAAGACTGTCTTCTTTATTTCTATAAAGTTAATAGTTAATAATTTTGCCTTTTTTGGGGGTAATTTTAAACTAACAGTAGCAAGGAAAATGCAGTTAAGGAGCCAAGTGACTGATGTTTTGAATAAAAGATCAGTGTCAGGTTTATTACAGAGAGCAATATAAGGTATGAATTCAGTGTGTTCTGTCTCTTCTTGCAGTTTTGAGGACATACAGAGTGAAAATGGCTCCATTTAGTTGAGCGAGTTCAGGCTTTGGAGGGAGACTGTGTTGATGAGATATGTACTTACAGTATTGCAAGAATAATGTCTGTAACACGAAGGGTTATGTTAGTATCACAGGCTCCTCAGGGCTGACATGAGGTCTTTCCTCGTATTTCTGACGTGGAGGAGCAGGAGGGCTGTGAACTGACAGCCCAGACGAGGTCCCCGGGTGGTGTGGGCAGGGTGCTTCCTGTGTGCTGCAGTGTTGCAGCCTGGAGAACTGGAGACGGGATATTCCTGAAGATACACATGCTCTCTTAGTTGTGTCACGGCTTTTCCTGTGTTTGAATCCGTATTTCATGTACTTGAGTCCAGATGGAGTGCTTGTAGGACTGTAATGAGGGATGAACTGTGAGTTGGGAAGAGAGATACCCGGGGACGATTTGGAAGTACGATCATGGTGAGCAGCGTCTGTCTGCAGGCACGTGTGTGGAGATGCTGGGGAACATGTGTCTGTGTCTCTTTCAGCGTCAGCTGGTGACCTGAGAGGACTTGACTGCACAGTTCCTTTCCTACCAGGGTCTTCAGATTCACACACAGTTTATAAGAAATGTGCTTGCAAGGCAAACTTGTTTGTAAGATAATTCCCTTAGCTGCCAGAATTCACTGCTGAGTCTATCCTACCTAGAAATCCTTTATATTAGTTTGTAACCAGTATTTAATAAAGGCTTTATATATATCCAGCAGTGTGTGATGGAAGATTTGCATTAATATGTTTATAGTGGGGAGAGGAAGAAGGGACTTTTAAGGAGATAGAACAAGGTGAAATGTCTGATGCTGTCAGTTGTGAAAAAGTAAAGAAGGTGGTGTTGTGGGCTGGATTAATCTAGGAGGGGATCACTGAGCTAATGGTATTTCATCTGAATCTTAAAAGATAAGAAGGCAGAAAGGAGATGGCAGAGAAGCTCTGACGGGGGTTTTCCATGCCCGCTGCAGCCTCAAATGTCTGGTAATTTTCTGAGGAATGAAAGTTGTTGAGTTGGGTCACCAATTAGAACCCCTTTTTCAAAGCCATTAAAGATGATTTCTAAAATTTTCAGTTACAAACATGTATCTGAGCATCTCTTGGAATAGACACCTCCTTTTCCTTCACCCAGGCACTAAAAGTACCTACTGTTCTACTCTCTGGGCTTCCCTGGTAGCTCAGCTGCTAAAGAATCCGCCTGCAATGCAAGAGACCCCAGTTTGATTCCTGGTTTGGGAAGATACCCTGGAGGAGGGCATGGCAACCCACTCCAGTATTCTTGCCTGGAGAATCCCTGTGGACAGAGGAGCCTGGCAGGCTACAGACCATGGGGTTGCAAAGAGTTGAACATGACTGAGCCGCTAAGCACAGCACAGCACATTCTACTGTCTGCTTGAATTTAGAATACATGATAAACATATAAATGTAATAACACCTAACTTACAAAAGGGAAGCCCTAGTGGCTCAAGAGGTAAGGAATCTTCCTGAAATGCAGGAGACTCAGGAGACGTGGGTTCGATCCCTGGGTTGCGAAGATCCCTTGGAGAAGGAAATGGCAACATACTCCAGTATTCTTACCTGAGAAAACCCATGGACAGGGGAGCCTGGTGTGCACGGGGTCACAAAGAGTTGGACACGACTGAGCATGCACAACTTAGTTTTTACTGAATTTCCGAGATTTGATATCCCATAGCTTATAACAACTCATTTTCTTTTTCTGACCTTATTTTCTCCTCCTTTTATTCATTCTCCATTTGCTTGAATGAACATGACTTTATTGCTCGTCTGTATGGACTGTAAGCAAGCTTCATCATTTCCTCCCCAGACAAAAGTAAAGCCTTATTTTTATAATATCTGACTGTTAACTGGTTACATTGGAAAGCTTCCATCTTATCCCATCTTTTGTGAATGAGTTTGGCTGCCTCTCTTCCAGTGACCTTGAAAATGTCCAAAATGTTGCAGAGTTTAAAAAAAAAAAACTTAGAATTAAGTAAAGTTGAACAATTTTCTACTGGGCTACATTGTAAAAGTGGGAAGGAAAATTACTTTCCTTTGTTTTTTTTTGGGAGACATTTGCCAGTTGGAGCCTCAACAAAGATTGAGTTTAGAGGCCTTTAATTGAGCACCAAAAGGTTATTGCAGAAGATGACATAAGGAGATGTCATAAAGTGGCAAATTTGAAGCTCAGTAATAGAAAGCCATGTGAAGGTATAGGCATTCTGCCAGTTTACTGGGTTCTTGAAATAAATAGTTTGGAATTAAAGAAACAGTTACAGATTTCATACACTTGATTAACTTAGTTCACAGGAAAACTGGAGAAGGGGAACACACTTCAGATTGCTTTAGTTGTGAAGTCTTCTTGGCATTTATTAAAATTTTGCTTTAAAATATTTATTGATTATAAAGTATAGTAATGTAAAATCAGAGCAATTTTTAATCTAATATCTTATGTCAAACCATTGAAATAAAATTCCACATATATTTGGGTGAAAATAAATTGTGATGGTAGGTATTCAGTCCTGAACTATTGACTAAGTCAGCAGCCAGTAAATATTTCTCAAACTAGGCACAGTGATTGTAAGTATGTAGGAGGGCCACCCACTGAAGCCTGTAAATGGTTCCTGACCCTTGGGTCTTCTGATCTGTTGAAGAACCATGACACAATTATATAAGTAACCAGTTAATAATAATAGAAAATGTGTGATTGTATATATAAGATATATACAGGAAAGCATTAAATATTAATCTTCCCATAAATGTTAAGCTGTTCTCATGTTGTACTAGTTTGAGGTAAAGTACAATTTCTTAGGTTTTATTATTATTCTTTTGTTTGAATGACTATGCCTCTCATCCAAACAAAAACAAGAAAGGAGATTGCATTGTTTTCTGTTGAAGGATATTTTTGTGGATGAAGAATTCTTTGTTGGCAGATACTTTTAACACATTGAAAATATATGACTCTGCTGTCTTCTGGCTTCTTCTTTGGCTGCTGAGAAGTCAGCTGGTGGACTAACTGTTGCTCCTTTGAGGGTCAGATCACCAGCCTGCTTATTGTATGCTTTTAAAATACTGTTTGATTCACTTCTGTTTAATTTAAACTTTTTCAGTTTGGCTAGGAGTGAAATTCTTTAATTTATCCTGTTAGAGTTTCTCTAGGTTTCTTGGATCTGTAGATTGGGGTCTAACACTAATTCTGGACATTCTCGGCTATACTAATTTAAAATTTCCCTCCATTCATTCTTTCTCCTTTCTGTCTGGGATTCCAGTTAATGTATTGGAGACCTTCTTAGCCAGTCCTTCACATCTCATTCTCATCTCTGCCTTTTCCTTTTTTAAATCATTATCTCTGCTGAATTACAGATTTCTCCTGAACAACTTCCCAGTTTGTTATCTCTTGGTCCTGCTTTGTCTGTTTTGCTGTCATGTGTTTGGTTGTTTAATGTTTATTTATTTGACTGCATCAGGTTTTAGGGTATGTTACTGCGGCAGTGACTTCTCTGCGGCGTGTGGGCTCAGTGGTTTCAGCCTGTAGGCTTAGTTGCCTCTCAGCATGTAGGCTTAGTTGCCTCTCAGCATGTAGGGTCTTAGCTCTGTGACTGAGGATCGAATCCTGTCCCTTGCCTTGGCAGACGGATTCCCAACCACTGGACCATCAGGGGAGTCCCTCCATTGTGTTTTAAATTTTGGCTATTGTAGTTTCTTGAAGTTCTTCTAAAGAAATGTTGTTAGTTTTTATAGATTCTTGTTCCTTGCTGATATTTGAAAATTTGTTATTCTCTTTTCTAAATGTTACAGGTTGTGCTTATCTCTAACTTGTGTTGCCTTGCTTTCCATGAGCCTGGTTTTCTATGCCTGGTTGTTGCCCGTACACGATTCTGGTGTTCTGAGGGTGAGTGTGCTCTCTGAGAGGCAGTGTGTGGCCTCTGACAGTCCTGGGGTGTCACCAGTTGGCGACTCTTGTTGAGTCATCTTAGCACCGTTCCTCCTGGGCCTGTGTGCGCTCTGGCTGTGTGCGTGGCATGTTGCCTGGCCTGGAGTGGCCACAGCTTCTCAAGACTGTGTTCCTGGCTTTTTCTTCTCCTCTTTGTCTGATGCCTTGAGAGCTTGCTCTTTATTCTCGAGTCGTTGGGGGAGGGATAGTTAGTCATGCTAGTTCATTCTTCCCCTGGGGTGTTGTCCTTTGGGAGGGTCAGGGTCTCCTTCAGGAGGCCATGGTCCTCGGGCGTTAATCTTGACTTTTGCCACCTTGGTCCTTGAGGCTGTGGTTCTGAGCAGAAGCAGATGGCTAATGCCCTCAGGGCAAAAGTAGCATTGGTTCTCCTGGGTTTCAGGTGTCCTCAAATTTGGCTTGGCAGTTTCCCTTGTTCTGTCAATTTTTTAGTGCTCTTATGGCTCAGATGGTAAAGCGTCTGCCTGCAATGCGGGAGACCCGGATTCGACCCCTGGTTGGGAAGATCCCCTGGAGAAGGAAATGGCAACCCACTCCAGTACTCTTGCCTGGAAAAGTCCATAGACAGAGGAGTCTGGTAGGCTACAGTCCATGGGGTCACTAGGAGTCGGACACTACTGAGTGACTTCACTTTCACTTTCTAATTATTTTTTAATGGTTTATCCAGTATTTTTCATTGTTTTCAGTGGGAAGTAGATCTGAGTAACTTAAGAAATCAGAAACTGACTAATGGCCCAGGGCTGGAGCCAGGAGCCTCTGTTAGCTCCCTGGCTGTTGCAGATGTACACACTGCCTCCCCTGGTGAGGGCTGAGCAGCCTCTGTGCAGGCTGGGTGCAGAGAGGACCGCTCTTACTGTGTCAGGAAAACCGTGACTCTAATAAGTACCTTATTAAAGGCACTACTCATGCTTTCACCTGGCATGATCCTGTGTCTTTCATTTCTGGGGGTTTCCTTTCCATCTTTCTTACTGCTTATCTTTTTCTTCCATTTCTATCACAATGTCCTAATTCTTAGATTACCTTACTGTTGCTCATTGGTCTACTGTAGTAACCTCTTGAGTAGTCTTTGATTACTATGAAAATTGAACATCTTTTTTGTGAATTCTTAGGACCTCTTGTGTGAGTTATCTGTTTTTATCATGTGATGAATTATTTTATTATATGCTGTCAAAAATTTTTAGTCATTTGAAATTTTACTGTACAGAATATTTATTCTCTTTTTCTGTATTTCTTCATTTTGAACATCGTCACCTCTTGTAGTTTGTATATTCTAGTCGGTAAACGTTTTACCAGATTATTATGACAGAAGCTGGGAATATAAAAATAAATATAACACATTTATCTCCGCTTGTGTATGTGTGCTCATTTGCTTCAGTCGTGTCCAACTCTTTGTGACCCCATGGACCGTAGCCCAGTAGGCGCCTCTGTCCATGGGATTTGCCCAGCAAGAATACTGGAGTGCATTGCCATGCCCTCCTCCAGGGGATCTTCTCCACCCAGGGATTGAACACGCATCTCCCACGTCTTCTGCACTGCAGACGAATTCTTTACTGCTGAGCCACAGGGGAAGCCCCTGTGTCTTTGCTTGGGTTCATGTTATGGTGAGGAAGATACACACATGCTTGTGATACAGTGTGTAAATGCTGTAACACTGCATGTTCAAGCACAGAAAAGAGAGTAACTTGTTGATGAAATTGGGGGAGACTCTGTGTAGATAATGTTACCTGTATAGCCATTTTACTGTAGAAAAGCAGGGTATGGAAGGACATTTCAGATCTAGAAAATACGTGCAAAATCAAAGTGATGAAAGTCATGGTGCCATGGAATCGTATAGGCTGGTATCATTGGAGAACAGAGTACCTGGGGGTTGAAAATGGAAACCAGGATGAGCTTCAAGACCTGGGATAAACTAGGCTTTGATGGGCCCACGGACTGTGTGGAGTGGGCACGATGGGCCGTGAGTGGTGGGTGAAGCGTCTGGCTGGGGAGAGTGTATGGGCTGTGGGCTGCTGAAGTGGAGGGGTGGTGGGCAGTGGGCTGGGACCATGAACCTGGAATGTTCTGGTCTTCACGTGGATATGAGAGGCACTTTGGACAGTGGCAAGAAGGGAGCTGATACTGGGTCAACAAAGTTTGGATTTGGATTCTGTCTGTCCTGGTTTTAGCCCTGAAAATCCCACATCCTGAAAAACCCTAAGTCCTATAACTGGGACGGGGTCTTCATGGGGAGGGCTGATGCTTTTGGGGCCTCGAGTGATGTGTGGAGGTGCTGGCTAGAGTCGGGGGAGAGGGGTAAGTCTGTGTTGACTTAGGTGGAGCAGGAACCCTGGGAAGGGAGTAGGCAGCTGGTTAGGATGGCACAGTGGGAGATGTTTTGGCGTGAGCTCAGAGTGGGTATGCCAAAAGTGGGGGGCTTGTAGAGGACCGGGTGAAAGAGATAAGAGGGACTGGGAGAACGGTGGGGTCTCTGGAGGGCCTGAATTTGGGTACTAAGGGCAAGGACAAGGGACATATGTGAAGATAATCGTGCAAGAGATTCATTGAGAACTTTGGTCAAAGCTGTTTCAATTCTGGCTCTAGGTTTCTGACTCAGGTTTCTGACACCATCCCCGTTGGTTGGGGATGGCAAATAGATGGGGAAACAGTGGAAACAGTGACAGACTTTATTTTCTCAGGCTCCAAAATCACTGCAGATGGTGACTGCAGTCATGAAATTAAAAGACGTTTGCTCCTTGGAAGGAAAGCTATGATCAACCCAGATAGCATGTTAAAAAGCAGAGACATTTCTTTGCCAACAAAGGTCCATCTAGTCAAGGCTGTGGTTTTTCCAGTAGTCATGCATGGATGTGAGAGTTGGATTATATAGAAAGCTGAGCGCTGAAGAATTGATGCTTTTGAACTGTGGTGTTGGAGAAGACTCTTGAGAGTCCCTTGGACTGCAAGGAGATCCAACCAGTCCATCCTATAGGAAATCAGTCCTGAATATTCATTGGAAGGACTGATGCTGAAGCTGTAACTCCGATACTTAGGCTGCCTGATGCGAAGAACTCTCATTAGAAAAGACCCCAGTGCTGGGAAAGATTGAAGGCAGGAGGAGACGGGGACGACAGAGGATGAGATGGTTGGATGGCATCACTGACTCAATGGACATGAGTTTGAGTAAACTTCGGGAGTTGGTGATGGACAAGGAGGCCTGGCGTGCTGCAGTCCATGGGGTTGCAAAGAGTCGGACACGACTGAGTGACTGAACTGAACTGGACTGGGGTGGAATAATATAATCTGATTTTTCTCTGCCACTTATTTCACTAAGGTTCAGTACTTTTATATTTAACCCATTGTCTTTTGTAATATATTTTTACATTTGGTCTCAGGATTAGAGATGAATTTTTAAATAAATTTTCTTAGCATTGCTTTCTGTGTACTCAGCGTTATTTATTACACAACGTGTTGTTTACTCATTGTTACTCTACTTTATATTTTTCTATATTTACTGGCATTTTCCTAGACCGCACCAGCCTAGGAGTGACTCAGCCCATAAAGTGGCCACTGTTGAGTCCTGCTTTTCAATTCAGATCTGGGGTGGAGTGTGTGTATGTGAGAGAGAGCAAGCGAGATTGATCGATTAATTGAGGTTGATTAACTGGGAGTGACTTTCTTCTGTCTTCTGTGCTCCATGTGACTTCCTGGGTTTCTGGCCTTTCAGTGGCATCAAGCTGTTCATAATAAACCTCAGTGTTTGATGGTGAGAGCTGCCTGGCTGCCCTGTTAGTGATGATCCGTAAACCTCCGCCAAAGCCACGGCCCAGTGGTGCCATTGGTGCCTTTCGGGTGTATCTGCGGCTGTTGGAGTGAGCGGTCGCTGTGCTGATCTCTGAAGGCTGGTGCCCGGAGTTGCCTGGAGTGGACCCCCGTCACCTGTCTTCCACGGTGGCACGTGCCACCTCTCTGTCTGCACACCTCTCGCTCCTGTGAGAGGCTGAGCGCCGGGCCTTGGGCATCCTGCCCCCGGGCCATTGGGAGGCTGTTCCGCCCCTCACCTGGCAGCCCTCCGGTGTGTGTCCCACCCCCGCCCCCCAGGCTTGGGGATGCGCTGGGCCTCCAGGAGTGTCTGCCCTCCTGCTGCAGTGGCGGGAGGGCACCTCACCTTCTCCTCTGAGTCACTGCTGCTTTCCAGTGTTACTGTTGGTGGAGTCAACTTGTTTTTCATAAGCTTTTGCTGTGGTTGAGTAACACTGCTTACAAGTAGCACCTTACTTTTCTTCATGTCACCTGTTGGCACTGTCCCCTCCTGGAAGGTGCTGCAGGAGCGTTGCTGGGTGGGGTGGGGTGGGTGGAATACTTTCCTGATACTACCTCTCAGACTGAGCTGCTTGCGTGTGTGTCTAGGCTTGTTATGCCCAACTCAGGACTGAGTGCTCTTTTATTTAAGATACTTAAAGAAGTCTTGTATAAATTACCCAGCTTTTTTTTTTAAGAGGCTTGATTTCTAGGGGAGAAGAAATGTGCTTAAGTGTAAGTGATTAATCTTTCCTTTTTGGTATAAATTTTAGTGTATTCCAGATGTGCCTATGCTATTAAAGAAAAGGGCATTAATGAAATAACCAGATGATTGATTTTTACATGGATCATGTTAGCAAAGTTACTGAGACATCAACATACTAATTAGAATGACAGGATATTAAATTATTATTCATTTTTCTAACTTTATATGTTTTGGGCAACTATAAATGAATGACAGATAATTTGTAAGTGGAGATTTCCCCTAGAGATTTACCAGTTATTAACAGTTTAATTTTTTTCATACTTCCCTTTATTTGATTCTCTTCTGGATGTTTAAATGAAGGAAGTATTTTATAAGAATTAGATTGTAAGTTAAAAAAAATGTTTTAAATGAACTTTTATTTTAGGTAGATAAGTGTTCTGGTTAGTAGCTCAGTCATGTCCGACTCTTTGCGACCCCGTGGACTGTAGTAGCCATGCCCCTCTGTCTGTGGGCTTTTCCAGGCAAGAATACAGGAGCAGGTAGCCATTTCCTTCTCCAAGGGATCTTCCCAACCCAGAGATCGAACCAGGGTTTCCAGCATTGCTGGTAGATTCTTTACCATCTGAGCCACCAGGGAAGCCCGGTTATTTATTACTACGTAACATTTGTCAACAAGCTTAAAACAACAATTCTGAAAACTAACATTAAAACTTAAAACCACAGCCTAATCCTACGGTTTTAAAACAATTCCATTTTATTATATCTCACAATTTTGAGGGTCAGGGGTTCAGACTGGGCTCAACAGCAGATTTCTTCTGCTTCACATGGTGTCATATGGGGCTCCATGAGCCAGTCTGGTCTAGGATGTCCAGGACAGCTTCACACATGCCTTGTGCTGGGTGAGGACTTCTAGAAGGCTGGGCAGTGCTGGGATCCTCTCCATGGCATCCTGCAGGTGAAGAGGTGGACTTCTTTCCTGGTGGCCCAGGACTCCAGGAGATGGAAGCTATCAGTCCCTCAGAGGTGCAGCCTGGAGGGGCATGGCACCCCGTTCCATGCTCTGGTGGTCAGGCAGGCCCAGGCCAGCCCAGTCACGGGGAGGCCAATAGATCTCAGCTCTCAGTGGGAGAGTCAAGGCGTTTGCCACCATCCTCAGTCCCTACAGTAGGGGTAATGATTGGGTCACAAGGCGTTTGGGAAATGCATGCCCTCCATAGATCACAATGTTTACTATCCGTGTAGGACCAATATTTATTAAAAACAGTGATAACTATTAACATCATGATAATTGCTTTTCCCACAAATTGTTAACTTCATTATAAATGATTCCTAATTGTTTTATTATATACTGGATACTTTAAGCAGTCTTCCCATTGTTTCAATTTGGTTTTTACTATCAATATTTTAAGTTAATTTTGTAGTAAATAATACCTAAATATTAATATTTAATATTAATAAAACTAGAAGTTTTAATATTGTTGGATTATTACTTTTTACCTGCTATATAGATATGTTCCATTTTAAGAAAAACGGGTACTTGAAATCATTGATTTGTATTTATTGGTGATTGCAGCCATGAAATTAAAAAATGCTTACTCCTTGGAAGGAAAGTTATGACCAACCTAGATAGCATATTAAAAAGCAGAGACATTACTTTGCCAACAAAGGTCCGTCTAGTCAAGGCTATGGTTTTTCTTGTGGTCATGTATGGGTGTGAGAGTTGGACTGTGAGGAAAGCTGAGCGCTGAAGAATTGATGCTTTTGAACTGTGGTGTTGGAGAAGACTCTTGAGAGTCCCTTGGACTGCAAGGAGATCCAACCAGTCCATTCTAAAGATCAGCCCTGGGTGTTCCTTGGAAGGACTGATGCTAAAGCTGAAACTCCAGTACTTTGGCCACCTCATGCAAAGAGTTGACTCATTGGAAAAGACTCTGATGCTGGGAGGGATTGGGGGCAGGAGGAGAAGGGGACGACAGAGGATGAGATGGCTGGATGGCATCACCGACTCGATGGACATGAGTTTGAGTGAACTCCGGGAGTTGGTGATGGACAGGGAGGCCTGGCGTGCTGTGATTCATAGGGTCGAAAAGAGTCGGACACGGTTGAGTGACTGAACTGAACTGACTGATGTCATGCCCCTTCCCTCAAAGGATTTGAGGTGACTTGCAACAAGGCACGTGTGATAAGTATGTGTAGAGACAAAATATAAATGGTAGTGGAGGATGCGGATCAAGAAAAAGATGAGTCAGTAAGTGGTGTCCCCGTTTGTTCCGTGGCTGAAGCCCACACCCGGGAGTCTGTCTCTCTACCCCTCGATCTGCAGCCTGTCAGCCCTGCTACCTCCCAAACACGCCTCAGCTCTGCCCACTTTTGTTTTTCCTCTTTGAGGCCTGTGTCTTTTGCCTATTGCCGACTGCTGGTAGAGCGCCTTCTCCCTCATACAGTTCCTTACAACACAATCCCTTCTCCATTCAGCACCAGAGCAAGCTTAAAATCTTGGGGTAAATCAGATCTGAGCTTTCCTCTGCCTCAAATTTCAGCGTAGTGCACCGTTGTTAGCACAAAGGCCTGTCCTGGCCTTGGGCCCTGTCTGCCCCACTCCGGCCCCTGCTTCATGGTCTCCCATTCCTCTCGCCCACTAGGCTTCTTTCTCTCCATCACTTCAGCACGAGCTGTTACCTCTGCTTCGGATGCTCTTGTCATTCAGGTTGCCAATTAAGTGTCACTTCTCCTGAGAGGCTTTAATTGACTACCCAGCTGAAGTATAAATCCGTCCCATCTGGAGCACATCCCTTTGCTTTATTTTCACCATTGATCACAACCTGATAGTTTATTATTTTCTGAGTCACCCCATTAAAATATAAGCTGCGTGAAAGCACCGTTTTTTGTTTTTTGTTTTTTTTTTGCTTATTTAATAGCTGGATTCCATCTGCTGGAAATTGTGTTTGGTACATAGTAGGTCCTCAGTGTTTCAGAATGAGTGAATTCTACACACAAAAAAATCAAATGCTAGAATTGATGGCAGTATTTCTAGAACGTGATAAATTTATTTTAGAAAAGAAGATTCCTTCCCTGGTATTTACTGTTTTAGACTAGTGGTATGTTTCAGAGTCATTAAAGGACCTTTTAAAGAAATACACACCTCTGTGCTTCAACCTGTAGGTCTAAGTGGTATGAAGGATCTGTAATTTTGAAAAGCTCCACTGTGAATCTGAGGTATAGCCATGTTTAAGGACCAGGGCTTGAGAGAACTATGTGGATTCAAGGAGAAAACTGGCCAAACTGTTTATTAACATGAATGAATATTGATGATTGAAAGTTTATAGAATAAATCTCTGGGAAGCATTTGTTTATCTCTTTGCTTTAGCAGCCAGGATAATAGCCTAGTGGTTTCAAAGTGGCGTGCCCAAGATGATCATTTGAGAGTGTGGGAAGGATGTAAGTAATACAACTTATACATTTTTAATATCATTCCTTTTACATTTTAGGGGGGTGGATGGACATGTTTTCAGTACCTAATGTACAGTGGTATGTATATGTAATTTATAAACATACTGGAATTACGTGCTCAAGATAATTTATTGATGAAAATGTGTGATTCAGAGAGGAGGGAGATGACTGGTCAGTCAAGATAGGTGGTGCTGTGTTAGCCAATGACCCCAGGCCTCAGAGACTGCTAAAAGGTTTGTTTCTTGTTCCTGCTCTGCGTCTCCTGTGGGCCATTGGTGGCCCTTCCCTGTGTCATTTGCGTGCCGTGACTCAGGTGGATTAAGCAGTCTTTGTTTGGAACTTCGCCAGTTGCTGTGATGGAGGAAGGAGAGAACCCAGTTAATCACATGTTTGTAAAGCATTGGCTTGGGAGTGACATGTGTCACCTCTGCTCATATTTCACTGGCAAGTCGTGTGACTGCTTGTGAGTGCAGCAGGTAGCGGTTGTGTAACCCCCTCAGAGAGGGACTCTGCACGGGTGAGCAGAGGGCAGTCTACACAGCCAGCCTCCACCACCTGCTTGTTCAGTGTAGCGGCATTTGCAGCTCCAGCAGCAAAACTCCTGAGCCTTTCAGGAGCCCTGGCAGAGGGAGCCTGGTCTCCCTATTCTATGGTTTGATGAAGAATACCAAAAAGAAAAAGATACCACGGCCCAAATCCTTAATTCTGTTACTAAGGAGCATGTAAAACAACATTATTATAAAATAGGGAAATATAACTTTATCAAAACTATTAGAGCCCTGTGTAATTTTTTGCCTGAAAAAAGATTATACCACTACCCCGTATACCATTTGAAACATTCAAGTACTTAGTATTTGGTGGGTAGTTGTGGAAAATAGAGGTTAAGGTGGGGGATTGTGAGTAGTGGTGGAAAGAAAACTTTAGGGCTCAAATGTTCAGGGTCTTTGCTGATTGACAGTTAACCAGACTGAAGGTGAAGCACCCCTGGAATAAAAAAGTAAGTCATTCTGGAAATGCAGTTTTATTTAGAGCAATTTGTTACATACTTCTTTTCAGGAAGATGTTAATTTGGGAGGCATAATACACCTTGATTGTAAGGTGCTGTAGTGATAGCCTAGCTAACTTTATTACTTATTTTGTACACCCCCCTAAAGACCAGTCCTGTGTTAGTTTAATAAAATGACAAGTTCTTAGAAACCAGTTTATTTTCAGGAGGCATTTCACTTTATTTATTTATTTACTTGAAATATAGTTGACTCACAGTGTCATGTTAGTGTCAGTTACACAACATAATGATTCATTGTGTACATTACAAAGTGATCACCCCTATGCGTCTACTTACCATCTGTCACCATACGAAGTCATTACAGTAGTATTGACTATATTCCCTGTGCGGTACATGGTATCGTCATGACTTAAGTAGAAGTTTGTTCCTTTTAATTACCTTCACCTATTTGCCCTTTGCCCTATCCTGCACCCCTCTGGCAAAAACTAGTTCATTCTCTGTATTGATGAGTCTGTTTCTGTTCTGTGTTTGTTCTTTTGTTTTGGTTTTTAGATTCCACATATAAGTTAGATCATATGGTATTTGTTTTTCTCTGACTTATTTCACTTAGCACAATACACTCTAGATCCATCCATGTTGTCATAGTAGAAAGATGTTGTTCATGGTTGAGTAATATTCCATTGTGTATATATGCACCACATCTTCTTTATCCTTTTGTCTGTCAGTAGGCACTTGGATTGCTTCCATATCTTGGCTGTTGTAAATAATGCTGCATTGAACATGGGGGTGCACGTATCTTTTGAGTTAAGTGTTTTTGTTTTCTTTGGATAAATAAATACCCATGGGTAGAATTGATGTATTTTACAGAAGGTTTATTTTCAGTTTTTTAAGGAATCGCCATACTGTTTTCCATAGTGGCTGCACCAGTTTGCGTCTCCACCAACAGTGTATTATTTGTCATGTTTTTGATAATAACCTTTCTGACAGGTGTGAAGTAATATCTCTGGTTTCGATTTGCCTTTCCCCGGTGAGTAATGATGTTCAGCATCTTTTCATGTGCCTGTTGGCCATCTATTTGTCTTCTTTGGAAGAAGTATCTATTTGGTTCGTCTGCCCATTTTTGTTTTGTTTTTCTTTTTATAAATCCGTTTATTTGTTTGGCTGCTCTCAGTCTTAGTTGTGGAATGCAAACTCATAGTTATGGCGTGTGGGATCTAGTTCCCTGATGAGGGATTGAACACCAGCCCCCTGTATTGGGAGCACAGAGTCTTAGCCACTGGACCACCAGGGAAGTCCCCCCAGTTTTTAATCAAATTGTTTTTTGACATTAAGTTATATGAATTGTTCATATATTTTGGATATTAACCACTTATCAGTTATAATTTACAAATATCTTCTCCCATTTAATAAGCAGTCTTTTTGTTTTGTTGATAGTTTTTCTTGTTCTGTAAAAGCTTTTTGGTTTGATGTAGTCCCACGTGTTCATGTTTACTTTTGTTTTTTTTGCCTGGGATGACAGATCCAAAAAAAATTGCCAAGACTGTCAGAGAGCATACTGCCTGTGTTCTCTTCTGGGAGGTTTTTTTTTTTTAAATTAATTTTTTAAATTGGAGGCTAATTACTTTAAAATATTGTGGGTTTTGCCATACATTGACATGAATTAGCCATGGGTGTACATGTGTCCCACCATCCTGAACCCCTCTCCACCTCCCTCCCCACCCCATCCCTCTGGGTTGTCCCAGTGCACCAGCTTTGACTGCCCTGCTTCATGCATTGAACTTGCACTGATCATCTATTTCTTGTATGGTAATATACATGTTTCAATGATATTCCCTCAAATCATTCCACCCTCGCCTTCTCCCACAGAGTCCAAAAGTCTGTTCTTTACTTCTGTGTCTCTTTTGCTGTCTTGCATATAGGGTCTTTCTAAATTCCGAATATATATGTTAATATACTATATTGATGTTTTTCTTTCTAACTTACTTCAGTCTGTGTAATAGGCTCCAGTTTTATCCATCTCATTAGACTGACTCAATTGTGTTCTTTTTTTATAGCTGAGTAATATTCCATCGTGTATATGTACCACAACTTCCTTATCCATTCATCTGCTGATGGACATCTAGGTTGCTTCCATGTCCTAGCCAGTGTAAACAGTGTTGCAGCGGACATTGGGGCACACGTGTCTCTCTCAGTTCTGGTCTCCTTGGTGTGTTTGATCATCAGTGGGATTGCTGGGTCATATGGCAGTTCTGTTGTCAGTTTTTTAAGGAACCTCTGCACTCTTCTTCATAGTGGCTGTACTAGTTTGCATTCCCAGCAGTGTAAGAGGGTTCCCTTTTCTCCACACCCTCTCCAGCATTTGTTTGTAGACTTGATGGCAGCCATTCTGACCTGCATGAGATAGTACCTCATTGTGATTTTGATTTGCATTTCTCTTATAATGAGTGATGTTGAGCATCTTTTCATGTGTTTGTTAGCCATCTGTATGTCTTCTTTGGAGAAATACCTGTTTAGTTCTTTGGCCTACTTTTTGATTGGTTGTTTATTTTTCTGGTATTGAGCTGCATGAGCTGCTTGTGTATTTTGGAGATTAATTCTTTGTCAATTGTTTCGTTTGCTATTTTTTTCTTCCTTGTTTATAGTTTTCTTTTATGCAAAAGCTTTTAGGTTTAATTAGGTCCCATTTGTTTATTTTTGTTTTTATTTCCATTACTCTGGGGGGTGGGTCATAGAGTATCTTGCAGTGATTTATGTCAGCTAGTGTTCTGCCTGTGTTTTCCTCTTAAGAGGAAAGTTTTATAGTTTCTGGTCTTACATTTAGATCTTTAATCCACTTTGAGTTTATTTTTGTGTATGGTGTTAGAAAGTCTTTTACAGGTGACTGACCAGTTTTCCCAGCACCACTTGTTAAAGAGATTGTCTTTTCTCCGTTGTATATTTTTGCCTCCTTTGTCAAAGATAAGGTGTCCATAGGTGCGTGAATTTATCTTTGGGCTTTTTATTTTGTTCCATTGATCTATATTTTGTCTTTGTGCCAGTATCATACTGTCTTGGTGACTGTAGCTTTGTAGTATAGTCTGAAGTCAGGAAGGTTAATTCCTTCAGTTCCATTCTTCTTTCTCAAGATTGTTTTGGCTATTTGAGGTTTTTTTGTATTTCCATACAAATTGTGAAATTATTTGTTCTAGTTCTATGAAAAATACCATTGGTATCTTGACAGGGATTGCATTGAATGTGTAGATTGCTTTGGGTAGTATACTCATTTTCAGTATATTGAGTCTTCCAATCCACGAACATAGTTTATTTCTCCATCTATTTGTGTAATCTTTGATTTCTTTCATCAGTGTTTTATAGTTTTCTATATATAGGTCTTTTGTTTGTGCAGGTATATTTATTCCTAAGTATTTTATTCTTTTTCTTGCAAGGGTGAATGGGATTGTTTCCTTAATTTCTCTTTCTGTTTTTTTCATTGTCAGTGTATAGGAATGTAAGGGGTTTTATGCTTTCAGGTCTTACATTAAAGTCTTTAACCCATTTTCAGTTTATTTTTTTAATGTGGTGTTAGAAAATGGCCATTTCATTCTTTTGTATGTAGTTGTCCAGTTTTCCCAACACCATTTATTGAAGAGACTGTCTTTCCCCTGTTGTAAATTTTTGGCTCCTTTGTAGTAAATTAATTGATCAGAAAAGTGTGGGCTTATTTCTGACTCTGCATTCTGTTCTGGTGATCTGTTTGCTTTTCTGGCAGTACCATATTATTTTGATTACTGTAGCTTTGTAGTACAGTTGGAAATCAGGAGCGTGATATTTATTCCAGTTTTTTTTTTTTTTTCTTTCTCAAGATTGCTTTGGCTGTTTGGGGTCTTTTGTGACTCCACACAAATTTTAGGGCTTATTCTAGTTAGGACTGTTTAGGACTGCTCTAGTTCTGTGAAAAATGCTATTCTTGGCATTTTGGTATTTTTTGGTATTTTGATAGGAATTGCATTGACTGTAGATTTTTGGGAGTGTTGTGGACATTTTAATAATATTTATTCTTTCATTCCATGATCATCTAATGTATTTCCAATTGCTTATATTGTCTTCCTTTTCTTTCATCACTGTCTTACTGTTTTCAGAGTACAGGTCTTTAGCCTCCTGGGTTAAATTTATTTCCAGATATTATCTTTATTTTGATGCAAAATGGGATTTGCCTGATTTCTCTTTCTGATAGTTATTAGTGTACAGAAATGCATTAGACTCCTGTGAGTCTCAATTCAAATTATATGCCAGTCTCAATTCAAATTATATGCCAGAGTTAAACCAAAACATCTTTGTTATCGAATCGCTAAGTCATGTCCAACTCTTTGTAACTCCACGGACTATAGCATGCAAGGCTCCTCTGTCCTTCACTACCTCCCAGAGTTTGGTAAAACTCATCTCCATTGAGTCGGTGATGCCATCCAGCCATCTAATCCTCTTCCTTCTCCTCTTGCCTTCAATCTTTCCCAGCAGCAGGGTCTTTTCCAGTGAGTCAGCTCTTCACTTCAGGTGACCAAAGTTTTGGAGCTTCAGCATCAGTCCTTCCAGTGAATATTGAGGGTTGATTTCCTTTAGGATTGACTGGGTTGATCTCCTTGCAGTCCAAGGGACTCTCAAGAGTCTTCTCCAGCACCACAGTTCAAAAATATCAGCTCTTCGGTGCTCAGCCTTCTTTATGGTTCACCTCTCACATCCGTACATAATTACAGTAAAAACCATAGCTTTACTGTATGGACCTTTGTCAGCAAAGTGATGTCTCTGCTTTTGTTAGTACAGTGTTGAGTATCCTTGCCTGTCACTCAGGAGACTGGGGTTTGATTCCCCAACGGAGAGGCAACATGCCTTTTGTCAGACAGTAGAGAATCCGCCTGCAATGTAGGAGACCCAGGTTTGAGACCTGGATTAGGCAGATCCCCTGGAGAAGGGAATGGCAACCCATTCCAGTATTCTTGCCCGGAGAATTTTGTGGACAGAGAGAGGAGTCTTGTGGACTGCTGTCCATGGAGGTTGCAAAGAGTTGGACACGACTGAGCGACTAACACTAACTAACTAGGTTTGTCATAGCTTTTCTTCCAAGGAGCAAGTGTCTTAATATCATGGCTGCAGTCACCGTCCACAGTGATTTTGGACCCAAGAAAACAGAGTCTGTCACAGTTTCCATTGTTTCCCTATCTATTTGCCATGAAGTGATGGGACCAGATGGGACTGGATGCCATGATCTTGGTTTTTTGAATGTTGAGTTTTAAGCCAGCTTTTTCACTCTCCTTTCTCACTTCCATCAAGACACTTTCTGCCATTAGGGTCGTGTCATCTGCATATCTGAGGTTATTGATGTTTTTCCTGGCAGTCTTGATTTCAGCCTGGCATTTTGCATGACATACTCTGCAAATAAGTTAAATAAGAGGGTGACAATATATAGTTTTGACATACTCTTTTCCCAGTTTTGGATTAGTGGTGGTGAAGTATTAGTGGTGCTTATATTGCTGTGGAATTTGTTCAGTTAAAATCCCAGATATTATTATGACCAACATCTATATGTTCAGAGTTCCCTAACTCTTTGCTGCTGTAATAAGTGATTGTAAAAGGGACATGATTGATTAACACATTTGGTGTCAACTTCAGTATTGCCAGATCCTGTGAAAACCATTTGGGCAAAAAAAAAAAAATCCATAGAGTCGCTTATGATTATCCCCATTAATGGTGGGAAGAACAGGCATGTATATTAAATTTTTATATAATTTCAAATTAGTAAGTATTCATTGCACGTATTTGATGTATTTTTATATTTAAACTGGAAATCACTTAATAATGAGTATCATGAGGATGTACACATTTCTTGTTCCCTTTTGCCGTGTCTCCTCTGTCAGTTTCTTACTTTGTTATTTTTCTGTTTTGGCTTTCCTTGGCACTGTCTGTCCCTGTATATTCTAGAAGCAACACAGACACATAAGCTGTTGTGATTTTGCTTGAGAGCATATTGAATCTTCAGGTTAATTTGAGGAGAATTGGTACAGTATTATTTCTTCTGGTGCATGTTTATATGTCTCTCTGTTATTTAGGTTTTCTCCAGTTAGGTTTTATAGTTTTTTTCTGGAGTCTTACATATCCTTTGTTAAATTTATTTTGTTACTAGTTTTAATCCTGTTATGAATAGTTCAGTTCAGTTCAGTTGCTCAGTCATGTCCGACTCTTTGCGACGCCATCGACGGCAGCATGCCAGGCCTCCCCCTCCATCACCAACTCCCGGAACGTACTCAAACTCATGTCCCTTGAGTTGGTGATGCCATCCAACCGTCTCATCTTCTGTCATCCCCTTCTCCTCCCAACTTCAGTCTTTCCCAGCATCAGGGTCTTTTCTAGTGAGTTAGTTCTTCGCATCAGGTGGCCAAAGTATTGGAGTTTCAGCCTTAGCATCAGTCCTTCCAATGAATATTCAGGACTGATTTCCTTTAGGATGGACTGGTTGGATCTTCTTGCAGTCCAAGGGACTCTCAAGAGTCTTCTCCAACACCACAGTTCAAAAGCATCAATTCTTTGGTGCTCTGCTTTCTTTAGTCCCAACTCTCACATCCATACGTGACTACTGGAAAAACCATAGCTTTGACTACAAGGACCTTTGTTGGCAAAGTAATGTCTCTGCTTTTTAAAATGCTATGTGGGTTGATCATAGCTTTTGTTCCAAGGAGCAAACGTCTTTTAATTTCATGGCTGCAGTCACCATCTGCAGTGATTTTGGAGCCCCCCAAAATAAAGTCTGTCACTGTTTCCATTGTTTCCATCTATTTGCCATGAAGTGATGGGACCGGATGCCATGATTTTAGTTTTCTGATTGTGAGTTTTAAGCCAACGTTTTCGCTCTCCTTTTTCACTTTCATCAAGAGACTCTTTAGTTCTTCTCTTTCAGCCGTAAAGGTGGTGTCATATGCTTATCTGAGGTTATTGCTATTTCTCCTGGTAATCTTGATTCCAGCTTGTGCTTCATTCAGTCCAGCATTTCACATGATGTACTCTCCATGTAAGTTAAATAAGCAGGGTAACAATATACAGCCTTTTCATACTCCTTTCCCGATTTGGAACCAGTCTATTGTTCCATATCTAGTTTTAACTGTTGCTTCTTGACCTGCATACAGATTTCTCAGGAGGCAGGTCAGGTGATCTGGTATTCCCATCTCCTGAAGAATTTTCCAGTTTGTTGTGATCCACATAGTCAAGGGCTTTGGTGTAATCAGTAAAGCAGAAGTAGATTTTTTTCTTAATCTATCTTGCTTTTTCAGTGATCCAACGGATGTTATAAATGATAGTTTTTAAAAAAAAATCCATTTTTAAGCTTAGCTGTTGGCAGATAGAAATATAATTAGTTTTTCTGTATATGACATTGTATCTAGAAACCTTGCTTAATTAGGTAAATAGGTCTAATAATTTATTTGTGGATTCTTTGAATTTTCTAAGGATTCTACTCATATAATCTATAAATAAAGCCAGTTTTGTTTTTTGTTTTCCAGTTCTTACACTTTTCTTTTGGTTTTACCTGTCTGGTTTCCATTCATGGAGCCTTGTTTCCTTGTGTGTTTGTTTTCTCTGTGTGCTAGAGATTGATTGGAGGAGTGTATTGAGCCTTAGAATTGTATCTTTGTTGGGAAAGGTTTTTATTTACTCCTTTCATTAGTCTGTGGGTACAGCTGGTCAGGATACTGTTTATTTCCATCCAGAATCTGAGATCCCTGGATGCTGCGCTGCAGATCCCTACCAAGACTGATTAGCTTCCGGTGCCCCCTCCTCACTCCTCCTGGGTTCAAGAGAGGAGAGACAGTCTACCTGTTGTGGCAGAGTTGCTTTGAAGTTGCTTCACCAGAATTAGCCAAAATAAAAGCCTCTCTTTTCTCATACCTTTTTTTTTTGGCCTTGCCGTGAGGTTTGCGGGATCTCAGTTCCCTGACCAGGGGTTGAACGCGAGGCCATGGCAGGGAAAGCGCTGCGTCTTTACCACTAGGCCACCCGTCTGATAGTCTCTTTTTGTCTCTGCCACTTTGTCCAATCGCTTTTTACACTTTCTCATTCATGCAGATATCATTATCCTTGTCTTTTATAATCTTCACATAGTTGTTATCTATGTACTTAATGAATCTTTTTGTTTTTGCTCATGAAGTGATGTTTTACTGTTTGCCTTGTTATAAAATACAGTGTGCTTGGTACAGTATTTGCAAATGTGTTTGCAAAAATCCTTTGAGGCATGCTGCGGATGTACTTTGCTCAGAGAGGATTTGAGTTTGCTTCTGTCAGATGTCTGGGGCCTTTGAATCAGGGGTGACCTTAAAACAAGTTCAACGCTTGGGATTTCTCTAATGACCTGCAGCGTTAGAGCAGGAGCATCTCTTATTAATGATATCCCACTTAAAGAGGGCCCAACTCTATGTACTAATCTTCTGTGCCTTAAAGAAGATGCTTTAAAATTTTCTATCAGTGTATTTTCTTTGATTTCTGTGAGAAGCTGATCTGAATATGATGGTTTGCTTTACTTAAACATCACATTGTACTGTACTTTAACCAAACACCTGTTCTGGGCATTAGGCTTTTAAAAATTATTATAAATAGCATTGTGATGAAAGAAAATTTCCCAATTTGTGTATTTGTTCTCTGATTAATTCTAGAAGTGAAATTGTTAGCGTCAGTGTACTTTAATGCTTATTTATGTGTATTGTCAAAGTACTGTATGCAAGGATTGTTCCAACCCTGTGGATTTTAACATTTTCCATTTTAATAGGTAGAAAATAATATCCCATTATTATTTTAATTTACTTTCATTATTTTCAGTTATATGAATCTTGGCTTTGTTTTACTTTTGCATTATTAGTATTTATGCCCTACTACCTTGGGGTTTATTGACAGTAACTGAGATGTCACATGATACAAAAATTTCCCACAGTTTATCATTTATAATTCGTCTTCATCTGTAGATCTTTTCTTTTTCTGTAAAGAAGTTTACGATTTTTATCTCATCATATCTATCAGTATTTTTTTTCAAAGCCATAATTAGAGATAATAGACTGTAGTTGTTCTTACAAATACTAGTGTTTTATTTAAATTTGAAATTGTTTTCTGTAGCTAGAAAATTCCACTCTTAGTTCAAATAGGTATTTTAATAAATTAACATAACTCCACATTGAGGTAATGTTCATTTTTTTGTCTGTATTACCTTAATTTTTATTATAATTTCTTTTGTTTCATATTATAATACTTTCTGTTTCTCTGCTACTATTCTTTTGGTATGTGTCCTCAGAAATTGGCAGAGTAGAAATTTGAAAGTAAATTGAATTTAAATTTTCTTCCGTATTTTGGCTTCATTGATGATTATAAAATCACCTAGTAATTGTATTAGGAATGATTTGAGATATCAGGGTTTTGAGAGTTTTAAAACAGTATAGAATCTTCGCTAGAACAGGAAGTACTTTATTGAAACTGAATGCAGAGTTTTAATTTTTAAATGACATATGTTTCCTTCTAGATAAGTGATGAAGAAAAGACTGTCCGAGAACAGGATATTATTGCTTCATCATCCACTTTTGGTGGGGCTCAGTTGGATCCGGAGTCAGTCTATAAGGTAGGTGCACTTTTAAAGCACTTCCGAGGTTCCATGGTGCTTAACTGATGCATTTGTACAGCCTCTGGGGCGCAGCCTCACCCCTCCTACTTGGAGGTTGGTTTTACCTGCTGCTCTGCTCAAGGCTGTGCTGCAGCAACTCCGGGCCCTGCCTGGGTACTGAACTGCTTGCAGGCAAGCTCTCCTCCCTGTGTGCAGTCTTGCCTCTCACATGCAGGGTGGTGGCGGGGGATGCATTTGTCATGGGGCAGTAGCTCCAAAGAGCCCCCAGGGTCCCCACCCCTCAGTGGTGTTCTGGACCTGGCAAGCGTCATGACATGTACTGAAGGCTCAGTCTCACGAGAAAAGAGCCTGAGCTGGAGCCACCTGTTCAGACTTCCTGCTCCAGTCCTTCTTGGGATTATGGAAATAAACCCTCTTCCCGCCTCTTTGTGTCCTGTGTCACCCACACGGAGCTGGGTCATTGCTGCTTTCTGTGGCTGCAGGACTGCCATGTGGGTCCACATTGTTGCCTCAACCAAGCGGTGAATGGTTTTAGGGCAGGAACTGTATGCTAGATGTAGAAATGTGTAAACTAACCAGAAACTTTCTGCAAAAACACATGATCTGATTATTATGTGGTGTCATTGAATACACTGAAGAATTATGGCCATATAATTTAACTCTTCCATAAAACCTGAGCCAATAGGTTATATGGGGATTCTTTTCTTTTCTTTTTTTTTAACCTAATTTTTTACCTCATTTTTAAGAAGTAGAAAAACTATTGAAGAGTAAGGATGACTTTTTTCAACTTATTAATACTGTTATCATAATCTGCTCATCTCTTAAAATTTTATGGTAGTTTATAAGACTTTAAAGAAATGTAAGTAGAATAGGAAAACAATAGAATGGGAAAGACTAGAGATCTCTTCAAGAAAATTAAAGATACCAAGGGAACATTTCATGCAAAGATGAGCTCAATAAAGGACAGAAATGATATGGACCTGACAGAAGCAGAAGATATTAAGAAGAGGTGGCAAGAATACACAGAAGAATTGTACAAAAAAGATCTTCAAGCTGATTTTAGAAAAGGTAGAGGAACCAGAGATTAAATTGCCAACATCTGCTGGATCATCAAAAAAGCAAGAGAGTTCCAGAAAAACGTCTATTTCTGCTTTATTGACTATGCCAAAGCCTTTGACTGTGTGGATCACTATAAACTGTCGAAAATTCTGAAAGAGATGGGAATACCATACCACCTGACCTGCCTCTTGAGAAACCTGTATGAAGGTCAGGAAGCAACAGTTAGAACTGGACATGGAACAACAGACTGTTTCCAAATAGGAAAAGGAGTACATCAAGGCTGTATATTGTCACCCTGCTTATTTAACTTATATACAGAGTACAGCATGAGAAATGCTGGGCTGGAAGAAGCACAGGCTGGAATCAAGATTGCCAGGAGAAATATCAGTAACCTCAGATATGCAGATGACACCACCCTTATGGCAGAAAGTGAAGAGGAACTAAAGAGCCTCTTGATGAAGGTGAAAGTGGAGAGTGAAAAAGTTGGCTTAAAGCTCAACATTCAGAAAACTAAGATCATGGCATCTGGTCACGTCACTTCATGGCAAATAGATGGGGAAACAGTGAGAGACTTTATTTTTTGGGCTCCAAAATCACTGCAGATGGTGACTGCAGCCATGAAATTAAAAGATGCTTACTCCTTGGAAGAAAAGTAATGACCAACCTAGATAGCATATTGAAAAGCAGAGACATTACTTTGCCAACAAAGGTCATGTATGGACCTGAGAGTTGGACTGTGAAGAAAGCCGAGTGCCGAAGAATTGATGCTTTTGAACTGTGGTGTTGGAGAAGACTCTTGAGAGTCCCTTGGACTGCAAGGAGGTCCAACCAGTCCATCCTAAAGGAGATCAGCCCTGGGTGTTCATTGGAAGGTCTGATGCTGAAGCTGAAACTCCAATACTTTGGCCACCTGGTGCGAAGTGCTGACTCATTTGAAAAGACCCTGATGATGGGAAAGATTGAGGGCAGGAGGAGAAGGGGACGACAGAGGATGTGATGGTTGGATGGCATCACCGATTCAATGGACATGAGTTTGGGTGGGCTCTGGGAGTTGGTGATGGACAGGGAGGCCTGGTGTGCTGCGATTCATGGGGTTGCAAAGAGTCGGATATGACTGAGCAACTGAACTGAACTGAACTGAAGTAGAATAGTATTCAGTTTTAAAAAAATGTTTACTGGCAAATACTTATTTTAAAGGCAAAGCTGGACATTTATTATTATTTCCATTTCTTAGTATTGAGATTAACTTTTCTAATATATTCCTGTGGAGAAAGAGTGGAAACATAGATGAAGAAATTTGGAACCATTTTACTTACTAGCAATTTTTAGCACTGAGCATACTGTATATACATTGGATTCTACTTGATGCAGAAAATATGTTGTATGAGGGCAGTGCGATGTACCTAGAGGGCTTGAGCTTAGAGTTTGAAATTCTAGTGATTATAATTTATAAATTGATAAGAATAGAAATAATCCATTCTAACTTGGCTTATTCATTTTTGAAAGATCTACTCTGAAGCAAAACCTTTTTTGGCCTGCCACTCCTTCCTAATGCTGTTGTTTACTCACAAGGAGTGCAAATTGATCTTGCTTTTCTGTTTGTTTGTTTGTTTTTGATCTGCTGGCACTGATGACTTTTTCAAAGGAGGCATTTTGTTTAGATTCCCTAGTGATGAAGTTTTAGGATAATTTTGTAATGACAGGTACTGACTTATTTTCCATGTTTCACTCTGAATTCAGATCCCTTTTGCTGAAGCTTTGGATTTATTCCGAGGGAGGAAAGTCTATTTGGAAAATGGCTTTGCTTATGTACCACACAAGGATATTGTCGCGATCATCCTGAATGAGTTTAGAACCAAACTGTCCAAGGCTTTGGCTGTAAGTATTTAGTTTCCATATTCACTTCATTTCCATATGTTCATGTTTGTAATTACATACTCTTGATAGATTTGTTCTGTACTTCTTAAGAAGTACTATAATTATTATAATGATATTGAGATTGCTTCTGTTATTTATAGAACTCTTAGGTTTTAATTTTTTTAAGAATTCGTTTTATTGAAGTTGATTTACAGTGTTCTGTTAATTTTGCTCTTCAGCAAAGTGACTCAGTTATGCATATATATATTCTTTGTTATGTTCTTTTCCATGGTAGTTGATCACAGGATATTGACTGTAGTTCCCTCTGCTATACAGTAAGACCTTGATATTTGTCTATTCTGTATGTAATAGTGTGTGTCTGATAATCCCAAGCTCCCGATCCATCCCTCCTCCTTGGCGATCACAAGTCTGTTCTCTATATCTGTGAGTCTGTTTCTGTTTCGTTTGTTGTTCTTCAGTCGCTCAGTAGTGTCCAACGCTTTGCAACCCTGTGGACTGCAGCATGCCAGGCTGCCCTGTCCTTTACTATCTCCCGAACTTTGCTCAAATTAATTTCCATTGAGTTGGTGATGCCATTCAACCATCTCGTCCTCCGTTGTCCCCTTCTCCTCCTGCCCTCAGTCTTTGCCAGCATCAGGGTCTTTTCCAGTGAGTCAGCTCTTTGCATCAGGTGACAAAAATTTTGGAGCTTCAGCATCAGTCCTTCCAATGAATACTCAGGGTTGATTTCCTTTAGGATTGACTGATTTGATCTCCTTGCAGTCCAAGGGACTCTCAAGAGTCTCCTGCAGCATCACAGTTCAAAAGCATCAGTTCTTCAGTGCTCAGCCTTCTTTATGGTTCAACCCTCACATCCATACATCCCTACTGGAAAAATCATAGCTGTGACTATACGGACCTTTGTTGGCAAAGTGATGTCTCTGCTTTTTAATATGTTGTCTAAGTTTGTGATAGCTTTTCTTCCAAGGAGCAAGCGTCTTTTAATTTCATGGCTGCAGTCACTGTCTGCAGTGATTTTGGAGCCCAAGAAAATAATGTTTGTCACTGTTTCCATTGTTTCCCCATCTATTTACCATGAAATGGTAGGACTGGATGCCATGATCTTCGTTTTTTGAATGTTGAGTTTAAAGGCAGCTTTTTCACTCTCCTCTTTCTCTTAATCAAGATGTTCTATGGATCCTCTTCACTTTCTGCCATAAGGGTGGTATCATCTGTATATCTGAGGTTATTCATATTTCTCCTGGCAATCTTGATTCCAGTTTGTGATTCATCCAACCCAGCATTTCACTTGATATACACTGCATAAAGGTGAAATATGCAGAGCGACAATATACAGTCTTGGTGTACTTCTTTCCCAGTTTTGAAACAGTCAGTTTTTCCATGTTTGGTTCTACCTATTGCTTCTGCATACAGACTTTTCAGGAGGCAGGTGAGGTCATCTAGTAGTCCTATCTCTTTAAGAATTTTTCACAGTTTGTTGTGATCCATACACTCAAAGGCTTTAGCATAGTCAATGAGGCAGAAGTAGATGTTTTTCTGGAATTCTCTTGCTTTTTCTATGATTTAACAGAGGTTGGCAATTTGATCTCTTGTTCCTCTGCCTTTTCTAAATCCAGCTTGAACGTCTGGAAGTGCTCTGTTCACATACTGTTGAAGCCTAGCTTGAAGGATTTTGAGCATTACTTTGCTAGCATGTGAAATGGGTGCAATTGTGTGGTAGTTTGAACATTCTTTGGCTTTGATATAGATAAGTTCATTTGTGTTATATTTTATTTTATTTATTTTTTTTTAAGTTTTATAGTTTTTATTTATTTAAAAATTTTTTTTTTTAATTTTATTTTATTTTTAAACTTTACAATATCGTATTGTTTTGCCAAATACCGAAAAGAATCTGCCACAGGTATACATGTGTTCCCCATCCTGAACTCTCCTCCCTCCTCCCTCCCCATACCATCCCTCTGGGTTGTCTCAGCGCACCAGCCCCAAGCATCCAGTATCGTGCATCGAACTTGGACTGGCGACTCGTTTCATACATGATAGTGTACATGTTTCAATGCCATTCTCCCAAATCTTCCCACCCTCTCCCTCTCCCGCAGAGTCCATAAGATTGTTCTATACATCAGTGTCTCTTTTGCTGTCTCATATACAGGGTTATTGTTACCATCTTTCTAAATTCCATATATATGCGTTAGTATACTGTATTGGTGTTTTTCTTTCTGGCTTACTTCACTCTGTATAATAGGCTCCAGTTTCATCCACCTCATTAGAACTGATTCAAATGAATTCTTTTTAATGGCTGAGTAATACTTCATTGTGTATATGTACCACAGCTTTCTTATCCATTCCTCTTCTGATGGGCATCTAGGTTGCTTCCATGTCCTGGCTATTATAAACAGTGCTGCGATGAACATTGGGGTACACATGTCTCTTTCCCTTCTGGTTTCCTCAGTGTGTATGCCCAGCAGTATGCCCAGCAGTGGGATTGCTGGATCATAAGGCAGTTCTATTTCCAGTTTTTTAAGAAATCTCCACACTGTTCTCCATAGTGGCTGTACTAGTTTGCATTCCCACCAACAGTGTAAGAGGATTCCCTTTTCTCCACACCCTCTCCAGCATTTATTGCTTGTAGACTTTTGGATCACAGCCATTCTGACTGGCGTGAAATGGTACCTCATAGTGGTTTTGATTTGCATTTCTCTGATAATGAGTGATGTTGAGCATCTTTTCATGTGTTTGTTAGCCATCTGTATGTCTTCTTTGGAGAAATGTCTATTTAGTTCTTTGGCCCATTTTTTGATTGGGTCATTTATTTTTCTGGAGTTGAGGCGTAGGAGTTGCTTGTATATTTTGGAGATTAGTTGTTTGTCAGTTGCTTCATTTGCTATTATTTTCTCCCATTCTGAAGGCTGTCTTTTCACCTTGCTAATAGTTTCCTTTGATGTGCAGAAGCTTTTAAGGTTAATTAGGTCCTATTTGTTTATTTTTGCTTTTATTTCCAATATTCTGGGAGGTGGGTCATAGAGGATCCTGTTGTGATGTATGTCGGAGAGTGTTTTGCCTATGTTCTCCTCTAGGAGTTTTATAGTTTCTGGTCTTACATTTAGATCTTTAATCCATGTTGAGTTTATTTTTGTGTATGGTATTAGAAAGTGTTCTAGTTTCATTCTTTTACAAGTGGTTGACCAGTTTTCCCAGCACCACTTGTTAAAGAGATTGTCTTTAATCCATTGTATATTCTTGCCTCCTTTGTCAAAGATAAGGTGTCCATATGTGTGTGGATTAATCTCTGGGCTTTCTGTTTTGTTCCATTGATCTATATTCTGTCTTTGTGCCAGTACCATACTGTCTTGATGACTGTGGCTTTGTAGTAGGGCCTGAAGTCAGGCAGGTTGATTCCTCCAGTTCCATTCTTCTTTCTCAAGATAGCTTTGGCTATTCGAGGTTTTCTGTGTTTCCATAAAAATTGTGAAATTATTTGTTTTAGCTCTGTGAAGAATACCCTTGGTAGCTTGATAGGGATTACATTGAATCTATAAATTGCTTTGGGTAGTATACCCATTTTCACTATATTGATTCTTCCAATCCATGAACATGGTATATTTCTCCATCTATTAGTGTCCTCTTTGATTTCTTTCAGCAGTGTTTTATAGTTTTCTATATATAGGTCTTTGGTTTCTTTAGGTAGATATATTCCTAAGTATTTTATTCTTTCCGTTGCAATGGTGAATGGAATTGTTTCCTTAATTTCTCTTTCTGTTTTCTCATTATTAGTGTATATGAATGCAAGGGATTTCTGTGTGTTGATTTTATATCCTGCAACTTTACTATAATCATTGATTAGTTTTAGTAATTTTCTGGTGGAGTCTTTAGGGTTTTCTATGTAGAGGATCATGTCATCTGCAAATAGTGAGAGTTTTACTTCTTCTTTTCCAATTTGGATTCCTTTTATTTCTTTTTGTGCTCTGATTGCTGTGGGCAAAACTTCCAAAACTATGTTGAATAGTAATGGTGAAAGTGGGCACTCTTGTCTTGTTTCTGACTTTGGAGGAAATGCTTTCAATTTTTCACCATTGAGGATAATGTTTGCTGTGGGTTTGTCATATATAGCTTTTCTTATGTTGAGGTATGTTCCTTCTGTTCCTGCATTTTGGAGAGTTTTTATCATAAATGGATGTTGAATTTTGTCAAAGGCTTTCTCTGCATCTATTGAGATAATCATATGGTTTTTATTTTTCAATTTGTTAATATGGTGTATTACATTGATTGATTTGTGGATATTGAAGGATCCTTGCATCCCTGGGATCAAGCCCACTTGGTCATGGTGTATGATCTTTTTAATGTGTTGTTGGATTCTGATTGCTAGAATTTTGTTAAGGATTTTTGCATCTATGTTCATCAGTGATATTGGCCTGTAGTTTTCTTTTTTTGTGGGATCTTTGTCAGGTTTTGGTATTAGGGTGATGGTGGCCTCATAGAATGAGTTTGGAAGTTTACCTTCCTCTTCAATTTTTTGGAAGAGTTTGAGCAGGATAGGTGTTAGCTCTTCTCTAAATTTTTGGTAGAATTCAGCTGTGAAGCCGTCTGGACCTGGACTTTTGTTTCCTGGAAGATTTTTGATTACAGTTTGAATTTCCGTGCTTGTGATGGGTCTGTTAAGATTTTCTATTTCTTCCTGGTCCAGTTTTGGAAAGTTGTACTTTTCTAAGAATTTGTCCATTTCTTCCTCGTTGTCCATTTTATTGGCATATAATTGTTGATCGTAGTCTCTTATGATCCGTTGTATTTCTATGTTGTCTGTTGTGATCTCTCCATTTTCGTTTCTAATTTTGTTGATTTGATTTTTCTCCCTTTGTTTCTTGATGAGTCTGGCTAATGGTTTGTCAATTTTATTTATCCTTTCAAAGAACCAGCTTTTGGCTTTGTTGATTTTTGCTATGGTCTCTTTTGTTTCTTTTGCATTTATTTCTGCCCTAATTTTTAAGATTTCTTTCCTTCTGCTAACCCTGGGGTTCTTCATTTCTTCCTTTTCTAGTTGCTTTAGGTGTAGAGTTAGGTTATTTATTTGACTTTTTTCTTGTTTCTTGAGGTGTGCCTGTATTGCTATGAACTTTCCCCTTAGGACTGCTTTTACTGTGTCCCACAGGTTTTGGGTTGTTGTGTTTTCATTTTCAGTAGTTTCTATGCAAATTTTGATTTCTTTTTTGATTTCTTCTGTGATTTGTTGGTTATTCAGCAGCGTGTTGTTCAGCCTCCATATGTTGGAATTTTTAATAGTTTTTCTCCTGTAATTGAGATCTAATCTTACTGCATTGTGGTCAGAAAAGATGCTTGGAATGATTTGTATTTTTTTGAATTTACCAAGGCTAGATTTATGGCCCAGGATGTGATCTATCCTGGAGAAGGTTCCATGTGTGCTTGAGAAAAAGGTGAAATTCATTGTTTTGGGATGAAATGTCCTATAGATATCAATTAGGTCTAACTGGTCTATTGTATCGTTTAAAGTTTGTGTTTCCTTGTTAATTTTCTGTTTAGTTGATCTATCCATAGGTGTGAGTGGGGTATTAAAGTCTCCCACTATTATTGTGTTATTGTTAATTTCTCCTTTCATACTTGTTAGCATTTGTCTTACATACTGCGGTGCTCCCGTGTTGGGTGCATATATATTTATAATTGTTATATCATCTTCTTGGATTGATCCTTTGATCATTATGTAGTGACCATCTTTGTCTCTTTTCACAGCCTTTGTTTTAAAGTCTATTTTATCTGATATGAGTATTGCTACTCCTGCTTTCTTTTGGTCCCTATTTGCATAGAAAATCTTTTTCCAGCCCTTCACTTTCAGTCTGTATGTGTCCCCTATTTTGAGGTGGGTTTCTTGTAGACAACATATGTAGGGGTCTTGTTTTTGTATCCATTCAGCCAGTCTTTGTCTTTTGGTTGGGGCATTCAACCCATTTACGTTTAAGGTAATTACTGATAAGTATGATCCCGTTGCCATTTACTTTATTGTCTTGGGTTTGAATTTATACACCGTTTTTGTGTTTCCTGTCTAGAGAATATCCTTTAGCATTTGTTGGAGAGCTGGTTTGGTGGTGCTGAATTCTCTCAGCTTTTGCTTGTCTGTAAAGCTTTTGATTTCTCCCTCATATTTGAATGAGATCCTTGCTGGGTACAATAATCTGGGCTGTAGGTTATTTTCTTTCATCACTTTAAGTATGTCTTGCCATTCCCTCCTGGCTTGAGGAGTTTCTATTGAGAAGTCAGCTTTTATCCTTATGGGAATTCCCTTGTGTGTTATTTGTTGTTTTTCCCTGCTGCTTTTAATATTTGTTCTTTGTGTTTGATCTTTGTTAATTTGATTAATATGTGTCTTGGGGTGTTTCGCCTTGGGTTTATCCTGTTTGGGACTCTCTGGGTTTCTTGGACTTGAGTGATTATTTCCTTCCCCATTTTCGGGAAGTTTTCAACTATTATCTCCTCAAGTATTTTCTCATGGTCTTTTTGTCTTCTTCTTCTGGGACCCCTATGATTCGAATGTTGTAGCGTTTCATATTGTCCTGGAGGTCTCTGAGATTGTCCTCATTTCTTTTAATTCGTTTTTCTTTTCTCCTCTCTGATTCATTTATTTCTACCATTCTATGTTCTAATTCACTAATTCTATCTTCTGCCTCTGTTATTCTATTCTTTGTTGCCTCCAGAGTGTTTTTAATTTCATTTATTGCATTATTCATTATATACTGACTCTTTTTTATTTCTTCTAGGTCCTTGTTAAACCTTTCTTGCATCTTCTCAATCCTTGTCTCTAGGCTATTTATCTGTGATTCCATTTTGATTTCAAGATTTTGGATCAATTTCACTATCATTATTCGGAATTCTTTATCAGGTAGATTCCCTATCTCTTCCTCTTTTGTTTGGTTTGGTGGGCATTTATCCTGTTCCTTTATCTGCTGGGTATTCCTCTGTCTCTTCATCTTGTTTAAATTGCTGAGTTTGGGGTGTCCTTTCTGTATTCTGGCAGTTTGTGGAGTTCTCTTTATTGTGGCGTTTCCTCACTGTGTGTGGGTTTGTACAGGTGGCTTGTCAAGGTTTCCTGGTTAGGGAAGCTTGTGTCGGTGTGCTGGTGGGTGGAGCTGTATTTCTTCTCTCCTTTCGAAGAGTTGGGTTGCTTTTCTGGGTGCCTGATGTCCTCTGCCGGCATTCAGAAGTTGTTTTGTGGAATTTACTCGACGTTTAAATGCTCTTTTGATGAATTTGTGGGGGAGAAAGTGTTCTCCCCGTCCTACTCTTCTGCCATCTTGGCTCCTCCTCCCAAAATGTTTTAAAAAAATTAAAAAAAAGAAAAAATGATCGTAAAAATAGTAAAAATATATCTAGGACTTTCTCTGGTTTTGTTGTTGGTATTGTGGGTTCAGTTCATTTTCGGCTAGTTCCTTGGTCCGACTTATATTTCTCAAGATCTATAGGCCCCTTCCTATGTAGACAGGACTAGCCACAGGGTTTTAATCTATTGCCTGTAGCTTCCAAGGCGGTTCCCTCTGTTATAGCTTCTTCTTTTTGCTGGTCTCTTCAGTGTCTGGTTTCTGCCCTGACACAAAGGGGACGGTGGAGGACACTTTTTTTTTTTTTTTTTTTAGGCTCACTTGTTCAGTCCTGCTGTTGGGAGGGAGGGACGCTGCAAACAAATAACACTGGCGTGGGCTCGCAGTTCCTCAGCCACACTGCGTTTGCCCTGCTCACGGTGCATGTAGCCTCCCTGCCCACACTGCTCAGGCTCTAGGTTGCTCCACCGGGAACCATCCGTGGCTGGCCCTGGGCTGCTTCCACCTCCCAGGTCCAAGCCACTCAGGTTCAGGCACTCGGGTAGTCCTCAGAGGTGCAGACTCGGTTGGGCCTGCGTTTTGTGCCCTTCCCAGGTCCGAGCAGCTCAGGTGATGAGGTGTTTGGTGAGCGCTATTGCTGAGACTTATCGCCTCCCCGCAGCTCAGTTATCTAGGTGTACAACCGGCACACCTTCTCAGGCGGATGTTGACCGTCCAGACCCCCAAGAAGTCTTAGTTAGCAAAGAAGCCTGCTTACAGTTTTATAGATAATGTCTGTCTGGGGCTGCGATTGCCCCGTTCCGGCTCTGGCTGCCTGTCACCGGAGGGGGATGGTCTGCAGCTGGCTATCTCTGTTCAGTCCTTTGTTCCGTGCGCGGGCCTGGCGGTGTCTTAGGTTAGGGCTGGCTTTTCGCATGGTAGATATCCCACAGTCTGGTTTGCTAGCCCCAATTATTTTGCTCAGATAGCGCTCGGGGTATTCAGGCCAGATTCTTACTCTAAGCGATGCAGCCCACGCCGCACCTCCCTGCCCAGCCCCCGCTTGCTAATGGCGTGTGCAGGCGTCTGCGCTGCTTCTCTGCTGGGGGAGTTACCGTAGGGCTCATAATCTGCGGGTTTTAATTGTTTATTTATTTTTCCTCCCTGTTATGTTGCCCTCTGTGCTTCCAAGGCTCGGCACAGATTCGGCAGTGAGAAGGTTTCCTGGTGTTTGGAAACTTCTCTCTTTTTCAGACTCCCTTCCCGTGACGGAACTCCGTCCCTCCCTCTTTTGTTCCTTTTTTTGTCTTTTATATTTTTTCCTACCTCCTTTCGAAGACTTGGGTTGCTTTTCTGGGTGCCTGATGTCCTCTGCCGGCATTCAGAAGTTGTTTTGTGGAATTTACTTGGCGTTTAAATATTCTTTTGATGAATTTGTGGGGGAGAAAGTGTTCTCCCCATCCTACTCCTCTGCCATCTTAGCTCCTCTCCCTGTGTTATATTTTAGATTCCACATACAAATGATGTCACATGGTATTTGTCTTTTTCTCGTTTACCTCACTTAGTATGATAATCTGTAGCAGCCATCCATGTTGTTGCAAGTGGCATTATTTCATATATATATTTTTAATGGCTGAGTGGTATTTCATTGTATATGCATAGCACATTTTCTTTATCCATTCATCTGTCAGTAAACATTGAGGTTGTTTCTATCTCTAAGCTACTATAAATAAGTGATGCTATGAATATAGGGGTGCATAGATCTTTTTGAATTATGGTTTTTCTGGATATATACCTAGGAGGGGGTTTGCTGGATCATAAGGCAATGCTATTTTTAATTTTCTGAGGAAACTCCTTACTGTTTTTCATAGTGGCTGTACCAACTTATATTCCCATGAATGATTCCCTTTTCTCCACACCCTCTTCAGCATTTGTTGTTTTTGTAGACTTTTAATGATGGCTATTCTGACTGATTTGAGGTAATACCTCACTCTAGTTTTGATTCACATTTCTCTAGTAATTAGTGATGCTGAGCATCTTTTCATGTGCCTCTTGGCCATCTGTATGTATTCTTTGGAGAAATGTCTCTTTGGATAGTCTGCCCACTTTTTGATTGGGTTATTTGTTTTTTGTTGTTGTTGCTGTTGAGTGGTATGAGCTGTTTATATTCTTTATTGCATCATTTGCAAATATTTTCTCCCAGCCAGTCCATTGGGTGCCTTTCTGTTTTGTTTATGGTTTCCTTTACTGTGCTAAAGCTTATAAGGGTGATTAGGTCCCATTTGTTTATTTTTATTTTTATTTCTATGGCATTGGGAGACTAACCTAAATACTGAAAACATTGGTAAAGTTTATGTCAACGAATGTTTTGCCTCTCTTCCTTTCTAGGAGTTTCTTGTTGTCATGTCTTATATTTAAATCTTTGAGTAGATTTTCATTTGTTTCTCAGTTCAGTTCAGTTCAGTCGCTCAGTCCTGTTCGACTCTTTGCGACCCCAAGAATCGCAGCATGTCAGGCCTCCCTGTCCATCACCAACTCCCGGAGTTCACTCAAACTTATGTCCATCGAGTCAGTGATACCATCCAGCCATCTCATCCTCTGTTGTCCCCTTCGTCTCCTGCCCCCAATCCCTTCCAGCATCAGGGTCTTTTCCAATGAGTAAACTCTTCGCATGAGGTGGTCAAAGTATTGGAGTTTCAGCTTTAGCATCATTCCTTCCAAAGAAATCCCAGGGCTGATCTCCTTCAGAATGGACTGCTTGGATCTCCTTGCAGTCCAAGGGACTCACAAGAGTCTTCTCCAACACCACAGTTCAAAAGCATCAATTCTTTGGCACTCAGCTTTTTTCACAGTCCAACTCATAGTTAATTTTGTCATTTTTTTCTTTCTTCTGATAATGCTGATGGTGAGATGACTAATTTTGTGAACAACCTCTGTTTCTTCAAGGTTGTGCCTTTTTTCCCTTGGAGATGGATGTCGTGTATGACCATTAACAATTAGTGGTGCCTGTGGTAAATAAAACCCATAGATTTCTGCTCTAAATTGGAATTTTGTGTCAGTAGAGGGCAATGTAGAAGACAGTCTTTATATTTAAGTACTAAAAGCAGTGCTAGGTTAACACTGCTGGGTGAAATTGGAGATGGTGAGTTAAATAAGTACCATAATCAGTGCTTTTTAAGAGACTTGTTAAAAACAGACACTTAAGCGGTAATATCTTAAAAATACACACATTTTTCAGTGGTATTTTCTGTTAATCTGAGTCTGGTTTCCTTCTGTACTTTTTTGGGGCACTATTTGAGTGCTTAATGTCTAGTACATAACTTCAAATTTAAATGCTGTCCCTCTTATCTCACACGCTAGCAAAGTAATGCTCAAAATTCTCTAAGCCAGACTTCAACAGTACGTGAACTGTCAAATTCCAGATGTTGAAGCTGGATTTAGAAAAGGCAGAGGAACCAGAGATCAAATTGCCAACATCCATTGGATCATTGAAAAAGCAAGAGAGTTCCAGCAAAATATACTTCTGCCTCATTAACTACGCCAAAGCCTTTGACTGTGTGGATCACAACCAACTGTGGAACATTCTTCAAGAGATGGGAATACCAGACTACCTTCCCTGTCTCTTGAGAAATTGATATGCAGGTCAAGAAGCAACAGAACTGGATTTGGAACAACCCACTGGTTCCAGATTGGGAAAGAAATATGTCAAGGCTGTATACTGTGACCCTGCTTATTTAACTTATATGCAGAGTACATCATGAGAAACTCTGGGCTGGATGAATCACAAGCTGGAATGAGGATTGCCAGGAGAAATAACAGTAAGCTCATATATACAGATGACACCACCCTTATGGAAGAAATCGAAGAAGAACTAAAGAGCCTCTTGATGAAAGTGAAAGAAGAGAGTGAAAAAGCTGCCTTAAAACTCAACATTCAAAAACCAAAGATCATGACATCTGGTCCCATCACCTCATGGCAAATAAATGGGGAAACAATGGAAACTGTGACGAGCTTTGTTTTCTTGGGCTCCAAAATCACTGCAGGTGATAACTGCAGCCATGAAATTAAAAGACGCTTGCTTCTTGGAAGAAAAACTGTGACCAACCTAGACCAACATAGTAAAAAGCAGAGACATTACTTTACTGACAAAAGTCCATCTAGTCAAAGCTATGGTTTTTCCAGTGGTCATGTATGGATGTGAGAGTTGGACTATAAAGAAAGCTGAGCACCGAGGAATTGATGCTTTTGAACTGTTGTGTTGGAAAAGACTCTTGAGAGTCCCTTGGACTGCAAGGAAATCCAGCCAGTCCATCCTCAAGGAAATCAGTCCTGAATGTTCATCAGAAGGACTGATATTGAAGCTGAAACTCCAAAACTTTGGTCACCTGATATGGAGAACTAACTCACTGGAAAAGATCCTGATGCTGGGAAAGACTGAAGGCAGGAGGAGAAGGGGACGACAGGATGAGAAGGTTGGGTTGCACCACCAACTCTATGGATGTGAGTTTGAACAAGCTCCGGGAGTTGGTGATGGAGAGGGCAGCCTGGTGTGCTGCAGTCCATGGGGTGTCAAAGAGTCAGACACGAGTGAGCGACTGAAGTGAACTGAATGTCTAGTACATAACTTCAAAGTTAGGTTGTGTTGCTTTTTTTAAGCTTTACTGATTACAATATAAGCAAATGCCAATCTTTCCTTTTGAGTTAAAACTTAAATTGTTTTCTGGTATAAGTAATTTTGTTTCCTGACTCTGGGGTTACCTGCACATATACAGTTTAGCTATATCAGCATTTGGAAACACTAAAATACTAACTTTTTATTAAATGAGGCCATTTATGAAATCACATAGCATATTGGGTGCTCTTCCTCTCTCCTTACTCCTATGTGTATCTGTGCATGTGTTTTGTCCTCAGTAAAGTCAGTGTTCTGAAATAGTTTCTGTTTTATAAAATAATTTTATTCATTTGTTTTTGGCTGTGCTGGGTCTTCACTGCTGTGTGGACTTTTCTTTTGTTGTGGTGCCTGCGCTTCTCATTGCAGCGGCTGTCTTGTTGTGGAGCACAGGTTCTGGGGTGTGCAGGCTTCAGCTCTTGGTGCGTGGTCTCAGTGGTTACGGCTCCTGACCGCTCAGGCATCAGTTCAGCAGTTGTGGTGCACCGGCTTAGTTGCTCCGGGGCATGTGAGATCTTCTTGGGTCAGGGATTGAACCTATGCCTCCTGCATTGGCAGGCAGATTCTTTACCACTAGGAGTCACCAAGGAAGCTCCTTAAGTAGTTTCTTGACGGTTTACTGGCAATTTCTACTGTGACTGACCCTGCATCATAATGTACTTACAGATAAGGGCTGTGCCTTTCCATAGCTGAAAGTCTCTCTGGAGACACTGATGTCTGCCTATTGACTGGCTGCCCCCCTTCTTTTGTTATGATTGGTTTTGTTCTTTCTCTCTCTCTCGCAACATTTTGGGCAGCACTTCTTTGTGTGAGGTAGGTGTATAATTTCTAGGACATTGGGCATCTCTAGCTGTCATCCACTAAATGCCAATATTGGCCTTCTAGCCCTATGACAGCCAGAAATACCACCATGAATTTCAGGAAGCTTGTGGTGTCACCTTGAACTGATCACGGCTATTTCCTTCTCCTTTCCAAATTTTGCATGTGAGACGGTGTAGTTCTGACTGAAAATATGAGAAGTTGTTGAGGGGAGCTTTTGAAAAATGTTTTCCTTGCTGATAAAAAATGGGCTAAAAGACCATGTATATTTGCTGTTTAGTTTATCTTCCCAAAATCTAAAGTACACAGAAGGGTATGTGGCAATTATTTGCAAATTTTATAAATTTTTTCTCTCTGGGTAGAATATGGAGATCTAAATGTACTGAGATTAAAGATAAAACAATGAGTTCTTAAGTTAGTAATTTTTTCAACAAATTTCACTTAAGCTTTGTATTTTCTGGTAAGAAATATAGCATGTGAACTTTGAATTTGTTTCTCCTGCTGTCCTTCCTGCTCATTCATTCTTCTTCCAACATACTTTTTAAAAAGGTTAATAAATTTTTGGAATTTTGAAACAATGAGAAACTTACAGAAAAGATACAGGTAAAGAAACAGTAACTTTTCCCCTAAACATTTGAGAGTAAGTTCCCAGTGTAAGATCTCCTTATCCCCAGTATTTTAGTATGTAATTTCTACAAATAAGGATGTCTTCACATCCTTACATGGCTGTCGTTTCAGACCTCGTTCAGTTTTCACTACTTGTCCCAGTCATGTCCTTTATTTCAAAAAGATCTAATGTAAATCACAAGCACTGTTTGCTGTGGTCACATTAGTTTCCTTTGGTCTGGAAGGGGTTCTTAATTTCTCCTTTACTTTTGTGACTTTGCTATTTTTGAGCATTACAGGCTAGGTATTTGTAGAATCTTTGTCAATTCAGATTTGTTGTTTCTGCATGTTTAGAGTATAGTTATAAATCTTGAGCAGGAATATCATAGAAGTGATACTGTGTTCTTTTCACTGAATCCTAGCAGGTGACACATGATTTTGATTCATCCCAGTTCTGATTGTCTTTATCACAATTTATCCCAGCTGTTGATAGGCATTTGGGTTTTGTTTTCATTCTTGTGGTTATTACTAGTACTGGTACTATGAACATCCTATGACATCTTTGACAGACACATTTCTGTTGGTTATATGCCTAGGAGTGGAACTGTAGGGTATGAGGTATGTCTGTGTTTTACTTTAGTGAATTCAGGTGTATTTTAATGAATGTGTCCTGATCACCAGTGGGTTGTGGAGAGTTCTGGCCTTAGTCTTGGTTGATCTGAGTGGAACAGTGACTAGTTCCTGCAGACAGTGCTTGGCTTTCTCCTGGTAGGTCAAGGCTGAGTCTGGTTGCGAGGCTGTCCAGCGTCTGCCCTTTGTCTCGCTGTGCAGGGGAGTGGGTGGGGGGTTGTCCAGGAAGCTGTCCTGACAGTCTGGGGGCTAAAGGTGCTGGCAGGCGGGGAAGTTGCTGCTGTTAGGACTGTGCTGAAGGGGAAATTAAACCTACTGCGGTTACTGCCCTTTCTGGTGAGGAGGGTTTTGACCATAGAGTATGTAATTGCAAAAAATTTAAAATGTTCTTGCTGCTGCCAAGTCGCTTCAGTTGTGTCTGACTCTGTGCGACCCATAGACGGCAGCCCACCAGGCTTCCCTGTCCCTGGGATTCTCCAGGCAAGAACACTGGAGTGGGTTGCCATTTCCTTCTCCCATGCATGAAAGTAAAAAGTGAAAGTGAATTCGCTCAGTCATGTCCGACTCTTAGCGACCCCGTGGACTGCAGCCTACCAGGCCCCTCCGTCCATGGATTTTCCAGGCAAGAGTACTGGAGTGGGGTGCCATTGCCTTCTTGAGGATGTGAAAAATTGCCCTAAAGATTTAGAAAAAGTTATTCTAAGTAGTGGAAGAGGATGAAATAAATGGTGCTGTGTTGAGGTCCTTTAATGGACTGGAACCTGGTGGTCCAAGGTCGACGATAAGAAAGTGAAAGAGAAAAAGAAGCTAGTATTCCCTGGTTTATGCAGAGAACCAATAAAACCCTAGAACAGGGCTTGCACCGCTCACGAAGGCACAGGGCGTCCTCTAGATGAGGTCTTGAAAGCCCGGGCAGGAGAGTGAGCTTGGCGGGTTTTCACGCTCCAGAGAATTAGCCGGAGGGAGGGAGTGGGGGCGGGGGGTAGAGAGAGAAAGACATGGGGACGCAAGTCTCTGGTGGAGCAAAGGTGCTTTAATGATGTTTCTGTGAGTGTATATAGGCTGTTATACAAGGAATTTCTTTTGACAGTGATAAAGATCAGAAAACCAAACATACAGCAACCATTATCAAGGAAACAAGGAATTAGCAATGGTTATAAGGTCAGAAGACAATCCATATCTCAAGAAAGAGGGTCCTGACTAAGCAATTTTGTCGTAAGGAGAATGTTTACTGAAAGAAATCCACGCATGCGTTTTCATCCCATGACCTCAGTCCTGGGAGCAGTGTGCTGCTCCACTGGTTTCCATTATCAGGAACTGATAAGGAACAGAGGATTTATGAGAGACAGAAAACAGCACACAGGAATCCTCCTGTTAAATGTTCCCTGACAGTGCTGGGGGAAGTCAAATATGATGGGAGAGTTTTATCCCAGCTGACATCTCAAGGTGTTTAACAGCAGCTTTGACCATGTGGGTTATAAAGAATCTGCCTTTTGAATGTGCTTTAAGACTGGTAGAATACGGACGTTATCTTCTTGGTAAGAACTCTTTTCTCACCCTGCTGATCCTGGGAGACTCAGTTGTGGCACTGTTTCCTGCTGGAAGCCTCCCTTGAGTCCTGGAATTAAGTTGAATTGTCTCCTTTGTGTCCCCACTGCACTCTGCACCCATTGAAATTATTCTAGTTAGTGTTTTTCTTCTCAACTACAGTGTAAGCTTTTTGAAGGTAAGGGCTTGGTCTTAATTAGACTTTTCTCTCAACATAACTTGGAGAAGGCAATTGCACCCCACTCCAGTACTCTTGCCTGGAAAATCCCATGGATGGAGGAGCCTGGTGGGCTGCAGTCCATGGTGTCGCTAAGAGTCGGACACGACTGAGCGACTTCACTATCACTTTTCACTTTCATGCACTAGAGAAGGAAATGGCAACCCACTCCAGTATTCTTGTCTGGAGAATCCCAGGGACGGGGGAGCCTGGTGGGCTGCTGCGCATTGGGCTGCACAGAGTCGGACATGACTGAAGTGACTTAGCAGCAGCAGCAGCAGCAGCTCAACATAACTTAGGGTCTGTGCTCAATAACATTTTGTTGGAGTGACTGATGCTGAATAATGAAGATGAAGCTCACTGCCACTGGATCCTCAACCATAAGCCTCTGAGGTAGATGAAGATGACAGTCTGCTCATACAGCCAGGCAAGTGCTGCTCAGAGAGGCCAGGTGGTTTGTCCAGTGTCATGTCGGCCAGTAACTGCTAGAGCCATATCTGAATCTCATATTTTCTAATTGTGATTCTTAGGATCTTTTAATGAGAACTGTGCCTTTGTGAGAAGTTGTATTATCAGGGGAGTTAGATTTTCAAACTCTGAAGAAATATTGAAAGGCAAGTGTATTAGGGTCCAGGATTCCCTGGTGGCTCAGCCTGGTAAAGAATCCTCCTGCAATGTGGGAGACCTGGGTTAGATCCCTTGGTTGGAAAGTTCCCCTGGAGGAGGGCTTGGCAACCCGTTCCAGGATTCTTGCTTGGAGAATCCCCATGGACAGAGGAGCCTGGTGGGCTGCAGCCCATGGGGTTGCAAAGAGTTGGACACGACTGAGCGACTAAGCACAGCACAGAGCAGGGAAAAAAGGATGAATTGGAGCTCAGATGCAATAAATTGATGGCCAGTTAGGGAAGAGAATGAAGGAAAGATACATTTCTGTGCTTCACACAAGTTTATAACCTTTAACCAGTTCTCTCAGCTAATGTTTGTTTGTTTTTAATAACTTTTTATTGGTTTACCGACATGTTACTTTAAGTACTAGGGATACAGTACTTAACAGGATATATGAAATTTCTCCTCTTATAAAACTTACATTCTAGTGGGATATAGACAGTTACCACAGAAGTAAACAGTAATACATTACATATAACATGAAGAGAAGTAGCCGGTAGAGCAGATGTAAAGTCCATTCCAAGCCCTAGAGGTCACTGATGCCAGGGCCCCAAGGAGAGAAAGGGGACCTTTCTGCAGAATGCTGGAGTGTAGTGAGCTGGCAGAGAGTGGTGCAGACATAGGACTGAGCAAAGGGCCTAATGTGCTGGAAAACCATTGGATGGTTAGGAAAAGGGAGTGATGTAGTTTGATTTATATTTAAAGTAGGTTACTGTGGCTGAAAACCATTTTGGAGGGTAGAGAAAGAATGGTAGAAGGAAGACTGTGCAGAAGTTTATCTCTTGAATCTAAATGGTGCCTGGAAAGAGGCTGGTTGTAATGGTGATGACTGAGAGAAGTTGCTGGATTTCAGTTTCTTTTTTGAAGTGCTGTTGACATGACAGACTGGGCATGAGAGAAAAAGGAAATCAGGATAAAAATGGTAATGATAGCTTACACGTTATGAGCACTTAATATTTGCCAGGTACTGTTCTAAATACCTCACATGAGCTCACATTTCGTCTTCATGGAGTCCTGTTAGGCGGGTACCGTTTTCCCTGTCTGAGGCCTACAGCAGTCTCAGGTAGTGGGGAGCAGAGCAGGGTTTGCATCCGTGTAGCCTGGCTTAAGTCTGTACTCCTGACCATGGTACTGCACAGCCCAGACTCTTGGCCAGAGTAACTGATTAGAGGCTGACGCCTTTTACCATGACATTGAAGACTGTGAGAAGTCCACAGAATAAAACTGTTCTGTTCTGATCATGTTAAGTGGGAGGTGCTTGTCATCCAGCTGGAGATGAAAGTGTGAAGCTGGGTTTAAGTCTGGATTTCCGGGGAGGATGAAGTGAAGCCCTGAGGCGTGAGGGCCACAGTGGGAGGTGTGGAGAAGGCGGAGCCCACCCCCCAGTTTGAGTTCTCACCACTTCCACTCTGTGTCACTGGTGGAGCATGCTAGCTTGATTTTTAGAAAATGGGCAGCTTCTTAAGTTCTGGCTGGATGTCTTTAAGGCAGATTCTCTTTTTTCTCACATACTGTTGACTAATTTCACTCTCTAAAGGTGAGATTCATTATTAGAAGGTGTTGGTAAAACTTAGAAGATTGACTTTCAGAAAATATATATTTTTGTATCTTAAAGAGAGAAAGAAGACTTTGAGATGTGCCCTAGGAAATAACTGACAGTGATTAAGCAGCTTTTTTTTTTTAAGAATTGAGAGGAAAGTAAAGATTTTCTTTCTTTGAAAAAGATTTTCTTTTCCATATTTTTAGAATAGTAGTTCAACTGTGACTCATCAAGTATTTGTTGCTTTGGAAAAATGTTCTTTTTGTAGCACTTGATCAAGTAATTTTTATTTCTACAGAGTTTAGAATCCTCTTAAATCTTTTATAAGCAGTGTTCAGTTTGATTTCTTAAGCTATGCTTAAATAGAGTTAATTTCCTTGAATGGTTACTTATTTTGTAATCAGATAAGAATTTTCATTGTCTCATTTGCGTCTGGCTAATTGATTTACTTGGGTTTGGGATTGATTAATAGGTCTTTTCTAGTATTACTTCCTGGTTATTTCATGTTATTTTAAAGCGATCGCAGTGGACCAGTCAGTGCAGCTGCTAATCCTTCACCTCTGCCTTTCCTCTCTGGCATGGCCTGTTCATTCTCCCCTGGTCCTGAGCTCTGGGAGACAAAGCAGTACAGTTGAAAGCCATGAAACTAACAGAAAGAAATCATTCAATTTGGGGGAAAAAAATAAACATCTTTTTACTTTGAGATGCACTTGTTGACTAGGGATGCTAAGTTGAATACCCTTCTGTTTGCGAGATGTTGGTTTGTTAAGCCCTTGATAATGTCCCACTTACAGTTTATTGTCTATGCAGCATTTCTTTAGCATATCAGGTTTATTGCGTGGGGCCTGGGTGACCTAGAGTTGGAAGTGGGAAGTTCATAAGACAGGATCCTGACCCTCAAGGTCCCTCTGATCCACTGGTAGGACTAGAGGGGAAAGAGAGAGGCTAAAATGAACATGAAGTACTCAGTGGCTAGGCTGAAAATGGGAAGTGTCCCGAGAGTTGTATCACCTAAGCTCAGGACATTTTGAGAAAGGGTAGAGTAATGATTTGTCTCTAGGGAGATGGAGAGTTTGCAGAGAGCGGTAGAGTTCAGTGGTTAAAATGCTAAAAAGCCTGGGTTCTGTTTGGGAATGGTCAGTGGTTTGTTTGCTTGGATTTAATGCTTATGAAGAATAGTGGAATATCAGATTGGAAAAGTTTGAGTTTGAATATAATAGTGGTTTGCAAACTTTTTGACTGTGTTACCTACATATCTGTAATGTACAGATGTGTACATTAGAATTGGGGATTTTAAAGAAGTTTTAGGAAAAAATAGGAATAGATGTTTAGTTATTTCTTTCCCTACTTCAGTAGATCATCTTGTGTATATTCATTTTGGAAACACTTTTATACATTTCTAGTGTTATCACTGGAGATGTGTTTTAGTGATAGGAATGTGAGACAGAGTTATTTGGGAGAGAAAGTGATTTTGTTATTTAAGTGTGTTAACTGAATTAATAGGACAGTCTGGTAAATTTGAGTTGGAACTTATAAGAGTGCTTAGAGATTTGGACACAGATTTGGGAGTCAACTATGTGATTGTGAAATTTACAGCCAAGTCAGTTGATGCCATTTCTAAGGAGTAAAGCGTAAAGATTGAAGAAGACCTATTAACTAAACTGAGTATTTCAAGGATGAGTGTGGGGTCAGGCAGACACACTGGATCCCACAAACGAACAAGTCCTTACGAGTGATATGTACATATCTTTCTCCATATGTATTACATTTTAGAGAATCAGGCTTTTAGCACCATCTAAAATAGGATTGAGTTGAAGTTGTTTTAGTGAAATATTCTAGGTTTTTGATAGGATAGGTCAGATTCATTGAAAAAAAGTCATATATACATATGAAAGTGCTTTAAAAATTCCAAAATGTAAATTTTTCAGGTGTTCATTTGAATGGGCTTGTTCATGTGTAGAATAGAGTTTTAAGGGATTTTGACCTTCTCTTTTATTTCTTGCATTTTGTGTTTATGGAAATTATTGGTGGCAAAGATTTTAATGATTCATTTATTTCAAGTTTTCTTTGCTTTCTGGTTGCTAGCAGATATTAGCAGCACATAGACATAGGATTTATAGAGCAGGACAGGGTTTATAGAGCAGGACAGGGTTTTAGAGGTGTGTGGTAATCATCTGTGTGTTATCTTGTCCTTATTCCTGACAATTAGAATCCAAACTTGAGTGGACATGTCCTGTTGTGAATGGTGGTTCTTTAGCTGTCTTTTATGAGAATCTTTCTTTCTTTCTTTTTTTTTTAAAATTTTATTTTATTTTTAAACTTTACAGTATTGTATTAGTTTTGCCAAATATCAAAATGAATCCGCCACAGGTATACCTGTGTTCCCCATCCTGAACCCTCCTCCTTCCTCCCTCCCCATACCCTCCCTCTGGGTCGTCCCAGTGCACCAGCCCCAAGCATCCAGTATCGTGCATCGAACCTGGACTGGCAACTCGTTTCATACATGATATTATACGTGTTTCAATGCCATTCTCCCAAATCTCCCCACCCTCTCCCTCTCCCACAGAGTCCATAAGACTGATCTATACATCAGTGTCTCTTTTGCTGTCTCGTACACAGGGTTATTGTTACCATCTTTCTAAATTCCATATATATGCGTTAGTATACTGTATTGGTGTTTTTCTTTCTGGCTTACTTCACTCTGTATAATAGGCTCCAGTTTCATCCACCTCATTAGAACTGATTCAAATGAATTCTTTTTAATGGCTGAGTAATACTTCATTGTGTATATGTACCACAGCTTTCTTATCCATTCCTCTTCTGATGGGCATCTAGGTTGCTTCCATGTCCTGGCTATTATAAACAGTGCTGTGATGAACATTGGGGTACACGTGTATGAGAATCTTTCAGTAAAACGTACAGGCCTCTTCACTTTGCCCATGAAAGTTTAGCCCTGTAGAGGCTGAGTGGCTTACCAAAATTCATGCAGTGAGTGGGTGAAGGACTTGGATTCTTGGCTGTGGGTGTCCCATAACTCCTGAAAGTCGGTGCCTTTCCCCTATAGATTATTACCTCTCCCTGAGCCCCTCTGTTGCTCTCTGATTCACCCTCAGTTAGTGTTCATGACATGTCTGACATGTAGGCTTCTCCAGGGTAGGGACTGAGCCCTATTCGACTTCATCCTCTCTGATGCCAAGCACAGTACCTTAGGAAGAGCAGGTGCTCAGGATCTGGTGAACCCTCTGAGAGCTGCATGTTTGTGTTTTCTCCAGATTTACTGAGAACAGTGAGTTAAACGAGGTGGCACTTCAGTGTTCTGTTTATCACAGGAAAGAGTAGAGCACCTCACTATGTGGGAAGGGCTGTGTGTGCAGGGATATTTCTGCAGTCTCTGTTGGGAATGTCTGCAGCCACAGTGGCCTGCTTCCCAAGAACCACTGCAGTTGGCTGCAGGAATTACAGTTGTTACTCTTTTGATAGTTTTTCTCTGGAGTATGTAAAATGTGAGGTTATATTTTGTCTAGAAATTAACGATGCAGCATCAGCCAGGGTTAAACTCTAGCTTCCTTGAGAACAGCAGCTTCTCTTCTCACATTGAATTCACCCTCCAGAGGAGTTCTTGGGTTACTATTTCTGTGGTCACTTTGTATTCCCTGAGCACCCTTCCCCCTGAACTTGTTTATAAATATGCCTGTTCTTTAGATCATTTATCATATTTAACAGTTATAATTACCCCTGTTAACACTATAGCCCAGATTGGTAGAAAATAGTATTTTTATACACTGTAGTATCTTTTTCCACTGAGCTGCATTGCTTTCATTGACACCTGAGTGCACTGAAACACTGATTTTTTTTAATCTCTGTTACTCTCTTTTGATGAGGAAATATCTGAAGGTTCAGTTGCTAGGAAACAGCTGAATACAGACATTTTTTTTTTTTTGGAGGTGGGGTTAGTCCTTATAAATTCAATTCTTTGACAGCTCTACTCTTGCAGACCAAAAATTTATTCAGTCTCTACAAAGAAAGATACATACCTGTTAGTTTTCTAGTTTAGAAGTTTTGTACTGAGGTTGCTAAGAATGTGAATACATTTTGTTCCAGGATTGATTAAATATTGAAATGTAATTAAGTGACTGGACATTGAGAAGTAATGACTATGTGTGTATCTTTGAGTTTCAGGCTTTTTTACGTTTTCTTATTCTTCATTAATGAGAAAGAATGAGGATGAGAGAGAGAGACATACATGACACAGAAGAATTTAAACCAAAGTAAAATATTATATTAATTAAAACAACTTTGTCTCATAGAAATAGGATTGATTGTATCCTGTATTCAATCCAGATCAGCTTTTTTATCTATGACATTTAGTAGTGGTATTAAAAAGAATAGTGGCCAGAAAAAGAATAAATATTAAAAAGAAGCATTTGGTTGTATACATTTGGCTTTATTTTATGAGTGATTAACATTTTTGTCATAATTATATTGTGTTTAGAAAAAGATTTTTATTCCGATTCAACATAGTAACTCTGCGAGTATTCACTGTATGCCAGTCAAATGCACAGGGACACAGGTTTGATTAAGCTTTCAGGGTGCTCAGATGGTGAGGAGGCAGCAGTGGGCAGAGACGTAAACAGTCCTCCTGCGCTGTGGTCAGGAGCAGAGCAGTGTGTCCTGTAGCACAGAAAAGAGGTGATGGGCTATGAGGGGACTGCAGAGAGGGCTTCAAGGGAGAGGTCAGTTCTGAGCTGAGTTTTGTAGGACCCTTTCTTGAATGTGAACAGTCCCCTGGCTTGTCTTTTTTTGGGGATGGGAGGCATTGGGGATGAGGAATAAGACTGGTGTCTGTTGTCTTTGTTTGTAGATTTGCTCTTTGTTTCTTCTTTGTCCACACCTTTGGTTAGTTTGTCTTCCCCGCCTCTCTGTTCAGGCATACTCATTCTGAATCTTCCAAGTTTCACTGCTTGCCTATTTAATTGCACACATATATCTGAGGACTTTGGCAGGGAGTGCAGAATCCATCTTCTTATTTACGTGCATTGAGAATCTTGTGCCTCAGAAATAAAAATCTTATTAAGGCTTTATGTCTTAATCCAACTGACACAGAGAGAGCTCTGTGATCTCAAGTAGAGGGCGTGTGTACTAAAATTAGAATGGTGTGGAGAATGTTGTGTGAAATGTACGAGGAGAGTAATGTGTGAATTCAAAACAGAAATAAAAGCAGCCATTGAAAATTGTCCCAGACTTGTTGATACTAGGAATAATTAAGGAAAGAGGGAATTGAGAATCATTAAATGTATAGGTTTGGTTTCACCTAAATTTTTAAAAAGGCACTAAGAGTAGGAGTAAATGTTTTATGAGACTTGCTGTTTGTATAAAATCCATTTTATTTTTACTAACTTTGTACTTTTAGGATACATCTTAGAACATATTAGGTGAGTTTCAGTGTTTTCAGGCCTACATTTTAAATTACTAACCTATCATAGACTTTAGTAGTATTAATATTGAAGGCACTTAAGCACTAGTGTAGAAAAAATTATGGATGTCCTTTGAGCACCTGTGATTTTGTCCGTATATAAGACTGTATTTGTTGAGTTGCAGAGCAGTTTGGGAAGCAGTGTCAGTGAGCAGCTAAATTGAGGTGTGATATTCAGAGTGATAATCTGGAAAATACAGACCTGAAAATGGAAATAGATTTCTTTCTCACAAACTTGGAAATAGAAGAATAACAGAGTTGGTAACAGGGATGTTATCTTCCATACCCAGTTTTCACATTGACTATTACAGGCTGCAATAATGGGGAGAAGATGAAATAACATGCAGTCTTTAAGAAAGAAACGAATTAATACAATTTTGGATTTTGGCAGAGTAGCTGTAATCCCAAAGAAAGGGAGTAGCAATTTGCATTTATAGTCTTTTCTAACAGTTTTGTAATAAGTACATTATTATTAATCCTTTGGACTCCTTTTGAGCTTTGTTTAAAATATCAGGAAGGAAGTCATCTCTACAAGGATGCTTGAAAAAAATTATATACTGAAAGTCATAGAAATTATGGCTTTCCTTGATGGATTCAGTGTTTTGTGTATTTCTAACTCTCATTTTTTTAAACACGTTGACCAAGGAATTTATCCTTTGGCAATATTTATGAGTTGTGCAGACTTGGATTACTGTGGTGTTGAATGGTTTGCCTTGAAATCAAACAGAGATCATTCTGTTGTTCTTGAGATTGCTCCCAAGTACTACATTTTGAATTCTTCTATTGACTGTGAGGGCTACTCCATTTCTTCTACTGGATTCTTGCCCACAGTAGTAGAAATAATGGTCATCTGAATTAAATTCATCCATTCATCACTGATTCCTAAAATGTCAGTGTACTCTTGCCATCTCCTGCATGACCATGCCCAATTTACTTTGATTCATGGACCTGACATTCCAGGTTCCTGTGCAGTATTGTTCTTTACAGCATCGGACTTTGTTTTCGTCACCAGACACACCCACCACAGGCTGTTGTTTCTGCTTTTGCCCAGCCCCTTCATTCTTCCTGGAACTATTTCTCCGTTCTTCCTCAGTATTGGATACCTGAGGGGCCCATCTTCCAGTGTCATATCTTTTTGTCTTTTCATACTGTTCATGGGGTTCTCAAGGCAAGGATGCTGAAGTGATTTTCCAAGACAAACCATTCAATATCACAGTAATCCAAGCCTATGTCTCAACCACTAATGTTGAAGAAGTTGAGCAGTGCTATGAAGACCACCAAGACCTTCTAGAACTCATACCAAAAAAAGATGTCCTTTTCATCGTAGGGGATTGGAATGCAAATGTAGAAAGTCAAGAGACAACTGGGGTAACAGGCAAGTTTGGCCTTGGAGTACAAAATGAAGTAGGCAAAGGCTAACAGAGTTTTGCCAAGAGAACACACTGGTCATAGCAAACACCCTCTTCCAACAACAAAAGAGACACCTCTACTCATGGATATCACCAGATGGTCAGTACTGAAATCAGATTGATTATATTCGTTGCAGCTGAAGATGGAGAAGCTGTATACAGTCAGCAAAAACAAGGCCAGGAGCTGATTGTGGCTCAAATCATGAGCTCCTTATTGCAAAATTCAGACTTAAATTGAAGAAAGTAGGGAGAACCACTAGACCACTCAGGTATGACTTGAATCAGATCCCTTACTATGATACAGTGGAAGTGACAAAAAGATTCAAGGGATTAGATCTGATAGAGTGCCTGAAGAACTATGGACAGAGGTTCGTAACGTTGTACAGGAGGTGGTGATCAAAACCATCCCCAAGGAAAAAATGCAAGAAGGCAAAATGGTTGTCTGAGGAGGACTTACAAATAGCTGAGAAGAGAAGCAAAAGGCAAAGAAGAAAGGGAAAGATACACCCAGCTGAATGCAGAGTTCCAGATAATAGCAAGGAGAGATAAGAAAGCCTTCCTAAGTGAACAGTGCAAATAGAGGAAAACAATAGAATGGGAAAGACTAGAGATCTCTTCAAGAAAATTGGAGATGCCAAGGGAACATTTCATGCAAAGATGGGTACAATGAAGGACAGAAACTGTAAGGACCTAATAGAAACAGAAGACCTTAAGAAAAGGTGGCAAGAATACATGGAAGAACTGTGCAGAAAGGTCTTAAGTGACCCCGATACCATGATGTCTAGATCACTCACCTAGAGCGAGATATCCTGGAGTGTGAAGTCAAGTGGACTTAGGAGCCATTACTACAAACAAAGGTGATGGAATTCCAGGTGAGCTCTTTCAGTTCCTAAAAGATGATACTGTTCAAGGGCTGTACTGAATATGCCAGCAAATGTGGAAAACTCAGCAGTGGCCACAGGACTGGAAAAGTTCAGTTTTCATTCCCACCCCAAAGAAGGGCAATGCCAAACTACCACACAGTTGTGCTCATTTCACATGCTAGCAAGGTAATGCTCAAAATCCGTCAAGCTAGGCTTCAACGGTATGTGAACCGATAACTTCCAGATGTACAAGCTGGATGTACAATATGTACAAGAAAAGGTAGAGGAACCAGAAATCAAATTGCCAACATCCATTGGATCATAGAAAAAGCAAGGCAAACATCTACTTCACTGACTTCGGTAAAGCCTTTGAGTGTATGGATCACAGCAAACTATGGAAAATTTTTAAAGAGATGGGAATTAGACCGCCTTAGCTGCCTGCCGAGAAACCTGAATGCAGTTCAAGAAACAACAGATAGAACTGAACATGGAACAACAGTCTGGTTCACAATTGGGAAAAGAGTATGTCAGTGTTGTATATTGTCACTCTGCTTATTTAACTTATAAGTAGAGTGTGTCCTGTGAAATGCTGGGCTGGATGAAATACCAACAACCTCAGATATGCAGATGATACCACCCTAATGGCAGAAAGGAGGAACTAAAGAGCCTCTTGATGAAGGTGAGAGAAGAGAGTGAAAAAGCTGACTTAAAACTCAGCATTCAAATAACTAAGATCATGGCATCTGGTCCCATCACTTCATGGCAAATAGATGGGAAAAAAAATGGAAACAGTGACAGGCTTTATTTTCTTGGGCTCCAAAATCACTGCAGATGGTGATTGCAGCCATGAAATTAAAAGCCGCTTGTTCCTTGGAAGAAAAGCTATGACCAAACTAGACAGCATATTAAAAAGCAGAGATATTACTTTACTGACACAAGTCTATATAGTCAAAGCTATGGTTTTTCCAGTGGTCATGTATGGATGTGAGAGTTGGACCATAAAGAAAGCTGAGTGCCAAAGAATTGATGCTTTTGAAGTGTGGTGCTGGAGAAGAGTCTTGAGAGTCCCTTGGCCAATAAGGAGATCAAACCAGTCAATCCTAAAGGAAATGAACCCTGAATATTCATTGGAAGGACTTTTGCTGAAGTTGAAGCTCCAATACTGTGGCTATCTGGTATGAAGAGCCAACTCACTGCTAAGAACCTGATGTTGGGAAAGATTGAGGGCAGGAGCAGAAGGGGGTGACAGAATTAGGTGGTTGGATGGCATCACCAACTCAATGGACATGAGTTTGAGCAAACTCTGGGAGATAATGAGGGACATGGAAACCTGGCGTGCTGCAGTCCATGGGGTTGCAAAGAGTCCGACACTGAGTGACTGAACAGCAACAATCAGTTGCATGCCATGGGTTCAGCCTGAGGCGGTAAGTTATATGTGCAGGTATACACCCACCCGTGTCTTACATTTCGTGTACTCATCACTTACATATTGTATGAGCTTTCAGTAACAGGTCTCTCATCCATACTTCTTCCCAGTGTTTTTTTTTTGTGTGTGTGTGTGTGTGGTAAAATACATGTAACATGACCTTTACTGTCTTGTTATGTCATGTTTGTGTGGGGCAGTTGTATGTGGTTCTGTGTGTCCTGTGAGGAGATCCCCACGCACTGCTCTTGCTGCTGTCAAACCAGGCGTTTCTCTTTCTGTTTCTGGTGATGAAATACAGTTATAGCTCTTAGTGCTTGATCGCAACCTTGTTTCTGGGGCCAAACATAGTTATGATTCTTCTGTCTCACCTTGTAATTTCTACATGTGCCATTGCTGAAAGTACAAAGGACATGAATGGTTTTTAAAAAAGTCTGTGAATGTTACTTGTTATTGAACTAGCCATCAATTTGATATTTATTTTGCCTTCAATAATGTCTCAGCTTCTAAGAATATCATATTTTTGAACCCATTCTTTTAATTATGAAGAAAAAAATCTGTATTAAATAGAGTTGTAAGTATTTGTTTAAAAATATGGTACGGGACTTTAAAATTTTCATATTATAGTGTCAAACGATTCATCTGTACTTTTGGTTCATTGTTTATTATGTTGCTTAGAATACTTCAACACATTTCAGACTCAATTCATGATTCATTGTGGCTTGGACATGGTTCTGTGTACACACACACACACACACACACTTACATACACTCTCCAGTTTTATTTTTTAAACTTTTCCCTTCATGACTCTGCTGGTTTATCACAGTGTTATGTTAAGAAAGATTAACATTTGAATCAGTTCTAATGAGGTGGATGAAACTGGAGCCTATTATACAGAGTGAAGTAAGCCAAAAAGAAAAACACCAATACAGTATACTAACGCATAGATATGGAATTTAGAAAGATGGTAACAATAACCCTGTGTACGAGACAGCAAAAGAGACACTGATGTATAGAACAGTCTTTTGGACTCTGTGGGAGAGGGAGAGGGTGGGATAATTTGGGAGAATGGCATTGAAATATGTATAATATCATATATGGAACGAGTCGCCAGTCCATGTTCGATGCACGATACTGGATGCTTGGGGCTGGTGCACTGGGACGACCCAGAGGGATGGTATGGGGAGGGAGGAGGGAGGAGGGTTCAGGATGGGGAACATATGTATACCTGTGACAGATTCATTTCGATATTTGGCAAAACCAATACAATATTGTAAAGTTTAAAAATAAAATAAAATTAAAAAAAAAAAGAAAGATTAACAGTTTTCAGGAAGATGCAACCAGGCAATAATAGGTGGTTTAATTTAGAGTAGCTTAAGCGTAATGGACAAGCCCTGCCTTCCACTGAGATGATGTCTGTTGTGTTAATATGTAGTTCTTCACTAAAGAAACATCCATATGTTGATTGTATTTTACTTTTGATAGAGAACATTGTTTGAAAATTAGGAGAAATGTGAATGCTGCAGTTCAGCACAGTACAAAACTGTTCTGTCCTTTATATTCACTGAAGGCTGTTTTCTCTTTCTAGGTCATTCTCTGGAAATTGTTAGAACTGCTCTGTGTGTGTGTATGTGTATGCATGCCTGTGTCCCTAAATGAAGTGTTAGTGATCTTCTTTGCCCTGTATTTGCTTTAACTGTGCCCAGTATTGCTCTTTAAGGCCATCCTTGGCATCAGAGGCATTGAAAGTGACATTTTGTTAAGAAATGCCTCACAGTAGGGTCTCCTTTTCAGCAGGGGCCCAATTCACTCAAGAATCCCTTATTCCTTGTTTCACAGTCTTGTTCTTTAAAGATCAGATATACTTCTCCCATGACTATCCAACAGAAGCCATCAAACAGAATAGAAGCTATTTTAAATGAGTGTGTTTTTTTCCACTTGTTAAAGATTTACAGCATATTCTTGGAGAGTAAGTGTAGTGATGATTAGAATTACATATGCCTGTAGTATACCTTAGGTTAAAGATGTATGCAGGGTATGTTTTAATGTTTATGAGCTCTATTTTTTTCTTTTTAATAATTGTTCCTCTTTTCTATGATTGGGACTATGGTTTTTATAAGTATTATATTTAAATTTTTAAACTAGCTTTATTGAGGTATAAGTTAAATGCATAAAATTCAAGAGTTTTAAGTGTACAGTTGGATGAGTTTTGACATGTGTATGTGAATCATCACCACAATCAAGGTATGTAATATTTCCATCTCCCCACCCCCTCCAAATTCCTTGTCCCTTAAACATTTAATCTTCTTCTATGTGTAGCCTTGGGCAAATACCCATCTGCTTTCTGTCATGATAATTTTGTTGGTTTTAGAATTTTATAAGAGAAAAACTAACAAAATTATCTTATAATTATATATAGTTATAGAATTTTATATAATATATATATATTTATATATATAATTACATATATATAATTTTATATAAATTAAACCAAATATGTATTCTGTGTTTGGCTTGTTTTGATCTGTATTATGTTTTCAGTATTCATTTTTGTCAATTCATATTTTGGTAGTTTATTCTTTTTTTATTATTGTGTAGTATTTCATTTATGAATGTATCACAGTTTTTTTATCCCATCCTGATTTGATGAATATTTAGATTATTTCTAGTTTTTGCCTACTATGAATGAAACTGCTGAGAACCTTTGGATAAATACCTTTGAATGGAATTGCTGGGGTGTATGGTTAGTATGTATAGATATGTTGAACTTTATGAGAAACCAGGCTGGAGTCTTTTGCGTTCCCTCCAGTAGTGTATGAGTTCCAATTATTTTACAACCTTGGGGAAAGTTAGTATCATCAGAATTTTACATTTTAACGCTTCTAGTGGGTATGGCTTCCCTGGTAGCTCAGCTGATAAAGAATCTACCTGTAATGCAGGAGGCCCTGATTTGATTCCTGGGTCAGGAAGATCTGCTGGAGAAGGGATAGGCTATCCACTCCAGTATTCTTGGGCTTCTCTTGTGGCTCAGCTGATGAAGAATCTGCCTGTAATGCTGGAGACCTGGGTTCAATCCCTGGGTTGGGAAGATCCCCTGGAGAAGGGAAAGGCTACCCACCCCATTATTCTGGCCTGGAGTCCATGGGCTCACAAAAAGTTGGACATAACTGAGCGACTTTTATTTTCACTTTCAGTGGGTATGTGATGATATCTCCTTTTGTTTTTAATTTTCCTAATGACTAATGATGCTGGCCATCTTTTAATTCTTAACTTGTGATTTCTGTACCCCCATTGATAAAGTGTTTGTTTATATCCTTTTCTGATCGTAATAATTGAGTTGTTTTCTTGTTGAGTTTTATGAGTTTTATATATATATAGCAATAGAATTATGTCTGTATATATACATCCATATATAAATATGTGTGTGTATGTTTGTGTATTTTATGACTATTTTAACCCAACCTACACATACCTACACATTTCTTGTTTGTTTGAACAATATCTTTTGAAGAGCAAAAGTGTTAGGCTTTGATGAAATCCATCTTATTAGTTTTTTCTTTTATGATTCATTTTCTAAGAAATACCACTGCTACATCAGTTTTTTAAAAAAAAAAATTATCTAACCCAAAGACACAAAATAATTTTTCTTACATTATCTTTTAGAAATTTTATGATTTTAGTTCTTATTTAACTCTGTGATTCATTTTAGATTGATTTTAAGATATGTAGTAATGTAAAGGTCAGCATTCATTCTTTTGCATGTTCATTTCCAGTTGTATGAGCACCACTACTGGTCTTTTCTAGATTAGGCTACCTATTCTAGGTAGATTAGCTTGGCACCCTGTGAGAATAATTTGATCATGTGAACATGGGGGTGTTTCTGTGCTTTATTTTTGTTCCACTGATGCACATGTCTGTCCTTAGAATAATAGCACCCTGTCTTGATTACCTTAGCTTTGTAATAGATTGTGAAATCATGTGGTACAAGTGTTTCAACTTTGGTCTTTTTCAAAATTGTTTTGACTCATCTAGATCTTTCTACTTCCAAATGCATTTTAGAATCAGCTTGTCAGTTTCTACAAAGAAATCTGCCAGAATTTTGATTGGGATTATATTGAATCTATAGATCAATTGGTAGAGGATTGATACTTTAATGACATGGAGTTTTTTAATCCATGAACACTGTATATATCCAGTTATAAGTATTTTTTTATTTTTAGATTTTTTAGTTGCATTGGGTCTTTGTTGCTGCCTGTGGATTTTCTCTAGCTGTGGTGAGTGGGGGCTGCTCCTTGTCGGGGTGTGCGGCTGCTCATAGCAGCGTCTTCCTGGTGCAGGGCACAGGCTCTAGAGTGTGTGGGCTTCAGTAGCTGTGTCACAGAAGCTTGGTAGTTGTGGCTCATGGGCCCCAGAGCACACGGGCTCGGTAGTTGTAACTCATAGGCTCTACAGCATGGGCTCGGTTGCTCTGCAGCATGTGAAATCCTCCTGGAGCAGGGATCAAACCCTTGTCCCCTGCTTTGGCAGGCAAATTCCCATTCACTGTCCCATTCATTTCTCAGCAATGTCGTCTAGTTTTCAGTGTAGAGATTTTTCACATATTTTATTTCTTAAGTATTTTATGTTTCTGATGCTTTAATAAAGAGCAGTATAGTTTATTTCATTATCAATTTTTTGTTGCTAGTGTGTAGAAATAGAATTGATTTTTAAATATTTGTATCTTGTGATTTTGCTAAACTCACCTATTAATTTTGTAGCATCTTGGTAGGTTCTGTAGTATTTTCTACATAGACGCCCATGTAGTCTGTAAATAAAGACAGTTTTACTTCTTTGCTTCCAGTCTCTATGCCTTTTATTTATTTTTCTTGACTGTTAACAGTGGCTAGGACTTATAGTCAGAGAAGGAAATGGCACCCCACTCCAGTACTCTTGCTTGGAAAATCCCATGGACGGAGGAGCCTGGTAGGCTGCAGTCCATGGGGTCGCTAAGAGTCGGACACGACTGAGTGACTTCACTTTCACTTTTCACTTTCATGCATTGGAGAAGGAAATGGCAACCCACTCCAGTATTCTTGCCTGGAGAATCCCAGGGACGGTGGAGCCTGTTGGGCTGCCGGTCTGTGGGGTCGCACAGAGTTGGACACGACTGAAGCGACTTAGCAGCAGCAGCAGCAGGACTTACAGTGTCAAGTAGAAGTGATGAGTTCCTTGTTCTTGATCTTAGGAGGACACATTTGATACTATTAAGTAGGATATTAACTGTAGATTTTACATGGATGTCATTTTATCAGGTAAAGGAAGCTTCTTTCTGTTCCCAGTTTGCTAATTTTTTTGGTGGGGGGTGGTGCTAGTGGTTTTGAATTTTATTTAATCCTTTGAGCATCAATTAATTTGAGATATTTTATTATTAATTTGTTTATTGAGATGTGACTTTAAAATATTTGTTTAGTATTATTGCTTGAGTATTATTTTATAAATATTAAATCCTCTTATATTCCTGGAATGAATCTACTGTATCAAGGTATATTATACTTTTTATATATTGCTGAAATTTTGCTTAATTGCTTATAAGGGATATTGGTCTAGAGTTTCCTTTTTATATATTAATATTATATGTCTGATTTTAGTATCAGATTAACCCTGACCTTGTAAAATGAGTTGGGAAATATTTCCTCCTTTTATGTAGTTTATATAGCAGTATAATATTAAACATACAACTTAATTATTTTATATGTTGTTGTTACTCAGTCGTTCAGTCATGTCCGACTCTTTACAACCCATGGACTGCAGCACTCCAGGCTTCCCTGTCCTTTACCATCTCCTGGAGTTTGCTCAAACTCATGGCCATCAAGTTGGTGATGCCAGCCACTCGTCTCATCCTCTGTCATCCCCTTCTGTCTTCAGTTTTTCCCAGCATCAGGGTCTTTTCCAATGAGTCGACTCTTCGCATCAGGTGGCCAAAGTATTGGAGCTGCATCTTCATCATGAGTCCTTCCAATAAATATTCAGGGTGGATTTCCTTTAGGATTGATTGGTTTGATCTACTTGTTTTCCCAGGGACCGACCCTAAAGAGTCTTCTCTAGTACCAATTTGAATGCATCATTTTCTTGGTGCTCAGCCTTTTTTATTGTCCAGCTCTCCCATCCATACATGACAACTGGAAAAACCATAGCTTTGACTATACGAGCCTTTGTTGGCAAAGTATTGTCTCTGCAGCATATTAAAATATGCTGTCTAGGTCGGTCATAGCTTTTCTTCCAAGGAAGAAGCATCTTTTAATTTCATGGCTGCAGTCACCGTCCACAGTGATTTTGGAGCTCAAGAAAATAAAGTTTGTCACTGTTTCCATTGTTTCCCCATCTTTTTGCCATGAAGTGATAAGACTGGATGCCGTGATATTCTTGAATGTTTTTTGAATGTTGAGTTTTAAGTCAGCTTTTCACTCTCTTCTTTCACCTTCATCAAGAGGCTCTTTAATTCCTCTTTTTAAATAATTCCTCTTTTTTTTAATGTGGAATTATATAAATTATCCTCAACTTTTTCTGTCCTCTTTTCCCTTAAAGACTGGAAAAAGGTCGGTTTTCATTCCAGTCCCAAAGAAAGGCAATGCCAAAGAATGCTCAAACTACCACACAATTGCACTCATCTCACACGCTAGTAGAGTAATGCTCAAAATTCTCCAAGCCAGGCTTCAGCAATACATGAACCATGAACTTCCAGATGTTCAAGCTGGTTTTAGAAAAGGCAGAGGAACCAGAGATCAAATTGCCAACATCTGCTGGATCTTTGAAAAAGCAAGAGAATTCCAGAAAAACATCTATTTCTGCTTTATTGACTCTGCCAAAGCCTTTGACTATGTGGATCACAATAAACTGTGGAAAATTCTGAAAGAGATGGGAATACCAGACCACCTGATCTGCCTCTTAAGAAACCTATATGCAAGTCAGGAAGCAGCTGGACTGGACATGGAACAACAGACTGGTTCCAAATAGGAAAAGGAGTATGTCAAGGCTGTATATTGTCACCCTGCTTATTTAACTTCTATGCAGAGTACATCATGAGAAACACTGGGCTGGAGGAAGCACAAGCTGGAATCAGGATTGCCAGGAGAAATATCAATAACCTCAGATATGCAGATGACACCACCCTTATGGCAGAAAGTGAAGTGGAACTCAAAAGCCTTTTGATGAAAGTGAAAGAGGAGAGTGAAAAAGTTGGCTTAAAGCTCAACATTCAGAAAACGAAGATCATGGCATTCGGTCTCATCACTTCATGGCAAATAGATGGGGAAACAGTGGAAACAATGTCAGACTTTATTTTTTTGGGCTCCAAAATCACTGCAGATGGTGACTGCAGCCATGAAATTAAAAGACGCTTTCTCCTTGGAAGGAAAGTTATGACCAACTTAGATAGCATATTGAAAAGCAGAGACATTACTTTGCCAACAAAGGTCCATCTAATCAAGGCTATGGTTTTTCCAGTGGTCATGTATGGATGTGAGAGTTGGACTGTGAAGAAGGCTGAGCGCCGAAGAATTGATGCTTTTAAACTGTAGTGTTGGAGAAGACTCTTGCGAGTCCCTTGGACTGCAAGGAGATCCAACCAGTCCATTCTAAAGGAGATCAGCCCTGCGATTTCTTTGGAAGGACTGATGCTAAAGCTGAAACTCCAGTACTTTGGCCACCTCATGCGAAGAGTTGCCTCATTGGAAAAGATTCTGATGCTGGGAGGGATTGGGGGCAGGAGGAGAAGGGGACAACAGAGGATGAGATGGCTGGATGGCATCACGAACTCGATGGACGTGAGTTTGAGTGAACTCCCGGAGTTGGTGGTGGACAAGGAGGCTTGGCGTGCTGCAATTCCTGGGGTTTTAAAGAGTCAGACATAACTGAGCAACTGAACTGAAGCTTTAAGTAAGTTTGTGTTACAAGGTGATTTAATATTTTATAATTAAAAATTAATATTTTTAGCATTAGGATTTTTTTAGAAGCAGAAGGAAAAACCTCTGTGATTTAAAAAATAGGTGTCCAAGGACTTCGCTGGTGGTTCAGCGGTTAAGATTTTGCACTTCCACTGCAGGGCCTGGTGTGGCATCAGTCCCTGGTTGGAGAGCTGACATCCTGTATGATGCGTGTCAGAATCAAAACAACAACAAAAGCAAAGATTTCACACACACACACATAGGTGTCCAATAATTTTAGGAGAGAAGGGCTTTTCATAAAAAATTTGGAAAGTGTGGAATGTGTGAAGACAAAATATATAGTTTTGTTTTGATAGTATGGTACTTAGCATTTAGAATCCATTGTCTTCTAACATTATTTCACAGGCATTTTCTTAAAATATTATAATTTTTATGAACAACATTTTCTAATGATTATATTATCTGTCATGATGTTGATAATTACCTATATCAGTGATATTAGAATTTTATTGTTTCTGATTTTTTAATGTAATTAAAATTTTTATGTGAACCTTTATTTTCTGGTATCTTTTTATTAAAAACTTTTGATATGTTTTATTGGAACTGCTTTTTCATATACTACCACAGTTTGTATTTCCCCATGTATTAAGACTTGGCTGCTCTAATAGGTAAAAGTAGTATCTTTCTGCTTTTAATTCCATTTGTATAATTATTTGGGAAATATCTAAAAAAGTCTCTTGAAGACTTTTGAAGTAGTCACTCAGAAGAGTTATACAACAGTAGTATTAAGGGGACATATATGGAAAATGAGTTCTTGAAGTAAACATAAATAGTGTTAGTGAATTAAATAGTGTATTAAATAGTGAAGTAAGCAAACACAAATAGTGTCTTGAAGTAAACCCAAAGGCATAAGGCCATTGAATTTGTATAACATAAGAAAAAGGAAAGGGGTTTTATTTTGTATTAAATGGTCTTATTAGTTTAGTAGAAAATGGATAGAGTGAATAAAAGCTGTGAGTCTCATATTCTCATTTCTTCAAAATACACCAACACCTCATAAACTTAGTGAAAGAATCTCAGTACTTATAAGCTCACTTTTTATGGCTTATGTCGTTGCTTAAAGTTTTTCTGGGGGGGAGTTAGCTACCTGTTATCTAAAAATAGGTGTCTGGAACACAGAGCGAGACCACTCAAAAGTAGCAATTTGCAAGAAATGAAAGAAAATAGCAGTGAAACTCAAAACTGTGTGAAGGGGAGGGTGGAAAATTTGTCCTTTATAAGTAAATTTGATAGACAATATAATTTAAGAGTAGGATGACTGACAGACACTGACAGAAAAATGGAGGAGAATGAATTGATGTGTGTTTTGGTTGGCAAAACAAAATATAAACTTTTAAATAGAACCTTGGTGTATATCATTTTTATAGTAGGTAGATTCATTTATAACCTCTTTGTTTCCACCAGATGTCTGAGGCAGCTTACACGAAGCATATTGATTAAAACAGTTTAAAAAAGAAAGGAAAGAAAATTAGGATAAATGAATAAAGCATAACTTGTGTCAGTATGGATGCTGTGATTGGGTTTTGTATTTCGGTGTAAGCTTACTGGGACTAAAGGCAAAAAGGAAACCAGTTGTTTTCCTAGAATGGAGGTGACTATGCCAGTTTCTGAAATCCAAGACATGAGAACTGTGCTCTTCCAGATGAGTAAAAATTTTTTTACTGATGGAGGATATATGAATTAATATAAAAAGCATAAATCACCAAAATGGTAAACCTTTCAATATTTGAGACTCTTGTCAGACACTATAGTGGACATAAATGGTTTGAAGTCTTTTGTTTTTAGTTTTTATTCATTTAATTTATTGAAATATAGCTGGCTTATTATTAGTTTTAAGTACACAACAGTGATTTGATATTTTGACAGATTATACATCATCCAGAATTATTATAAAATATTCATTATATCCCCTGGGCTTTTACTTCCCACGATTATTTATTTTATAACTGGTAGTTTGTATCTCTTAATCTCTTTCACCTAGTTTGCTTCTTCTGCCACCCCTCTTTCTTCTGGTTTGTTCTCAATATCTGTGAGTCTGTTTCTGTTTTGTACATTTGTTTGTTTTGTTTTTTAGATTCTGCATATAATTGACCATATGCGGTATTTATCTTTCTCTTTCTGACTTATTTCACTGAACATAATATGCTTCAGGTCCATCCATGTTGTTGCAAGTGGTAGAGGTTCATTATTTTTAATAGGTGAGTAATATATCACCTGTATTTCACCGTGTATCATTGTATATACAGTATATGCTACATTTTCTTTAACCATTCATTCATCAGTGAGCACTTAAGTTGCTTCCAATCTTGTCTATTGTAAACAATACTTCTATGAACATAGGGATACATATATCTTTTCTAATTACTGTTTTTGTCTTCATTGGAAAAATATCCAGAAGTGGAGTTGCTGGATCACATGGTAGTTTTATCTTTTTATTTTTTGAGGAACCTCCATACTGTTTTCCACAGTGGTTGTATCAATTTACCAATCCAACACTAGTACATGAGAGTACCCTTTTCTCTTGCCATAAATATATTGATGTGGACTGTGCAATATACTTGATCCAAGTCTAGAGGTATTTGATTAAGTGGTAAATAAGGTGTGGGGTTGATTCGAGTTCTGCTGCTACAATGGTGAGGTACACCTGGACTTCATCCTTTGAGTTCAGTTCAGAGCCCAAACAACATCAGAGTAGACGATCAGAGGCTACTTTCATACCTTCTCTAAAGGATGATCACAAACGATACCCATTTGAAGAGCATGAGTATTTTTATTACAGTTGAGAAACATAGATTGAAAAGAATAGATGCTGCTTTTTCATCTTTGAATTCTCAATGCTTACCATATTACTTTGCATATTGTTGTTGTTGTTCAGTCACTGTCATGTCCAACTCTCTGTGATCCCATAGACTGCAGCTTCCCTGTCCTTAGCTATCTCCTGGAATTTGCTCAAACTCATGTCCATTGAATCGGTGATGCCATCCAACCATCTCATTCTCTGTCACCACCTTCTCCTGTCTTCAGTCTTTCTCGGCATCAGGGTCTTTCCATTGAATTGGCTCTTCACATCAGGTGGCCACAGTATTGGAGCTTCATCTTTAGCATGGGACCTTCCAATGAATATTCAGGGTTGATTTCCTTTAGGATTCACTAGTTTGATCTCCTTGGTGTCCAAGGGAATCTCAAGAGTCTTATCCCAATACCACACTTCGAAAGCATCAATTCTTTGGCGCTCAGCTTTCTTTATGGTCCAACTCTCACATCTGTACATGACTACTGGAAAAAATATAGCTTTGACTATATGGACCTTTTTTGACAAAGTAATGTCTCTGCTTTTTAATATGCTATCTAGGTTAGTCATAGTTTTTCTTCTAAGGAGTAAGTGTCTTTTAATTCTGTGACTGCAGTCACCATCTGCAGTGATTTTGAAGGCCAAGAAAATAAAGTCTGTCACTGTTTCCATCGTTTCCCCATCTATTTGTCATGAAGTGATGGGATTGGATGCCACGATCTTAGTTTTTGAATGTTGAGTTTCAAGCCACCTTTTTGACTCTCCTCTTTCACCCTCATCAAGAGGCTCTTGAGTTCCTCTTCACTTCCTGCCATTAGAGTGGTATCATCTGCCTATCTGAGGTTGTTGATATTTCTCCCAGCAGTCTTGATGCCAGCTTGTGATTCATCTAGCACAGCATTTCTCATGATGACTATATACAACCTTGACATACTCCTTTCCCAGTTTGAAACCAGACTGTTCCATGTCTGGTTCTGTTTCTTCTTGACCTGCTTGCAGGTTTCTCAGGAGGCAGGTAAAGTGGCCTGATATTCCCATCTTTAAGAATTTTCCACAGTTTGTTGTGATTCACATAGTCAAAGGCTTTAGCATAGTCAATGAAGCACAAGTAAATATTTTTCTGGATTTCCCTTTTTCTGTGGTCCAGTGGATGTTGACAATTTGATCTCTGTTTCCTCTGCCTTTTCTAAATCCAGCTTGTACATCTAGAAGTTCTCAGTTCATGTACTGCTGAAACCTAGCTTGACGGATTTTGAGCATTACCTTGCTTACGTGTGAAATGCGTGCAATTGTATGGAGTTTGAACATTCCTTGACATTGGTCATTTTGGGAGTTGGAATGAAAACTGACCTTTTCCATTCCTGTGACCACTGCTGAGTTTTCCAAATTTTCTGGCATATTGAATGTAGCATTTTAACAGCATTGTCTTTTAGAATTTTTAGATAGCTTAGCTCGAATTCCATTACCTATACTACCTTTGTTCATAGTAATGCTTTCTAAGGCCCACCTGACTTCACACTCTGGGATGTCTGGCTCTAGGTGAGTCTCCACACCATTGTGGTTATCTGGGTATTAAGGCATTTTTTGTATAGTTCTGTGTATTCTTGCCACCTCTTCTTAATATCTTCTGCTTCTGTTAGGTCCATACCGTTTCTGTCCTTTATTGTGTCCATCTTTGCATGAATGTTCCCTTGGTATCTCCAGCTTTCTTGAAGAGATCTCTATAGTCTTTCCCATTCTCTTGTTTTCCTCTATTTCTTTGCATTGTTCATTTAAGAAGACTTTCTTATCTCTCCTTACTGTTACCTGGAGCTCTGCATTCAGATGGGTGTCTTTCACTTCCTCCTTCATCCTTCAATTCTCTTCTTTTCTCATCTATGTGAAGTTGTTTGTAACTTTGCATATTATAAAGATCCAATAAATGTTTATTGAATGAATGACTAAAAAGAAAAATTGGAGAGATTTGTAAGATTTGTAAGAGAAATAAAATATTAAAAAGAATAGAAACCTTTCTAAAAATTTTTGAAGTTAGTATTAGATGATGAGAGCTGTTAATTATGTTAATACAGTTATGGGGACAACTTGCCAGTAATGTCTTGGTTAGAATCTAGTTTCTCTTCAGAATTTAACTGAAACAGTACTAATTTATAGGATGTTGTATATACTTACAAAATAATCCCAATGTTAAGTCACTTCTCACTAACCTGGCAGAGAAACCTCAAATTTCAAATAGCTGAATGTAGTAGCAGGTGTAATATTGCTTCTTAATTATCAAAGCTCTTTGAATACATTCTTTATTATCAGACAACTTGCTGGACTTTGATATGTTTGATATTTCTGGCATCTTATGCAGTGTCCAGCATTATATATGCAATGTGTGAACAAGTTTCATAAGTACTTTCTATATGTGGAGTAGAAGTGGTTTAAGACAGAATTCTTTTCTTTTTAATGTATTTAAGATTTTTTTATTTTTCTGAAGTGTAGTTGATTTAGTATGCTGTATTAATTTCTGCTGTACAGCAAAGTGACTCATATATATACATTATATGTACATTCTTAGATATACATCCTATACATTCATATACACACATATACGTATAAATACATTCTTTTTCATATTCTTTTCCAGTTTGGTTTATCACAGGGTATTGAATATAGTTCCCTGTGCTATAACAGCAATAGGACCTTGTTGTGAATAGTTTCCATCTGCTCATTCCGAACTCCCAGTTCATCCCTCCCTCCCCACCTTGGCAACCATAAGTCTGTTCACTGTGTAAAATAGGATTCTTGATATGAGTACCTTGTTTTCTCTTCTAGTTCACATGATAACAATCAATATAGCATAATAAAAACATCATTTAACGGCTGTGTGGGTTTGGAGAAGGAAAGGGATCTCTAACTGTTAAGGAATATGAAGGCAGCACTGATTAATCTTTAACACAAAGATTAATTGTGTGAAATTTACACAATGAATGAATTTACACAATGAATGTGAAATTTATTAATTTATTTAGTCGCTTCTTACTGGTTAAAGAAAGAAAAGGAACTATGCATCTTTTTGCACTTCTTTTGACATGTTTGCAGACATCTAGAGCCTTGCTAATCTGTTTGAACACAAAAATTGTAAGTCATTATTTTAACAGGAATTTAGCCTTTTGCAAATAGGTGAATATTTATAGCCAGAAGGTTGCTACAAGGCAGCTGTGAGGGAAATTGTAGTGCAAAACAAATGCTAAAAAATCCTTCACCAAAGAATCAGAGGTATTTATAATTAAGAATACTTAAAAATGGACATATACAGATGCCATAGTCATAAGATTGGAGAAAAATAACTGGGCAGAAGACCACATTTACATTAGAAAAAATGTAGGGGAAATTTTAGGGGGGAAACTCAAGTAGGGAAAGTTTCTATTTGTCAAAAGGGGGTTTTAGATAAGAAGTCTAGGTCTAAATTGAAAAGATAAGGTATGAATTTAGAGGGAGGATAAGGGATAAACTTAGGAATAGTAATGGGATAAAATTGTGTTTCCTATACTTTTATGTTCTTGTTCACTCATTAATATTTCATGATTGCCTCCTCTGTCCACAGTCTGTAAAAAGAAGCTTAGGAAGTATTTTCTGTAGTTTAGTTTTGCCTTGTCAGTTAGAGTAGAGATTAGTTATTTGCTTGCCAGACTTGGTTTCTTTTTTCCCTACACACCTACTCACACCCACATGAGAAAGTGATGAGGATGGCAGGGGCGCAGTGTAGGCTCCTTGCATCTGAGGGCACCGAGAGGAATGGTCCTGGAGCATGCTTTCCACAGTTCTTTCTGTGTTTGTACACACATTTTACTTCTCTGAGGTGTCCAGTTTTCCAAAGAGTTAAGTGTTTGGCATGAATTTACCTGCGTGTGTGATAGTAGAGGTGGCACAAGGTGGGCTTTGCTGTGGGGGGATTTGTTAGGACACAGGTGCAGTATTCAGGTAAGAAGCTCTGAGAACTCAGAGTGGATAGGAGGAGGCGTGAGGGTGTGAGCTACGTGCCCTTGAGCTCGGCCAGTCGATGACAAAGGGCTGACCCAGGAGGATGGGCAGGGAGAGTGTGGGGAGTTGCCATCAAAGACAAATGTCCAGAGGGTGTGTAGCTCTCAGACTTCCTGCAGACTGATGTTGGTGTCCAGGTGCATGGGGTACAGCAACACGACTGTCCTGTTACTGCCAGCGCTGTCTGGTCTGCTGAAATTGATGTGGTTTCGGGTGGTCTCTTTGTATGGAAGGGGAAGTAGCCGTGGCTGGGGCTTGGGAGTTGGTCCAGAGCAAAGGGTGGTTTCTCTGGGCCTGGTGACTGGCAGGACCCAGCCAAGGTATTTGGGCTCCAGCCAAGTGGTCTGGATTGCAGTGTGGGTCCCCTTCCAGCAGCACATTGGAGTGAGCTCACCAGCAGTCTGATGGGATCTTGGACAGACCCATAGTAGGTGTGGAGGCAGGGGCAGGAAGGATAGGCGGGGTGCAGTACAACTTGTGTTTATATTTAAGCTCAACCTTTGAATAGCCTTTTTATGTTTGGGCAAGTTTTACCAACATAAATATAGTCTTGTTAGTGTAAGAGTCAGTTTTGCCAGTATAGAGAGTTGTACTCACATTTTCATTCTCTTTTCTAGCCAGATCATAAGAATATGACTTAGACTTAACCCATTAGATCCACCTTCCATGAGACTTCGGTTAGAACCAAGGGAGCAGAGTCTGCAGAGAGCTTCTGCTTGTGTCAGTGGAGGGTGTGGGTTGCAGCCAGGGTTTCCCAGTGTCACCAGGTCAATTGCTGTGACGGCCGTTTTGTAATTACTCCTGTTTTGTAGCATGGTTGGGACCTTGTCCCTGGAACATTACTTTTGACCATATTTATCTTCCCAGCAGTCCTGTGAGATGCCCAGGAACCTCTTAAACCCCTTTTCTACCGATTAGCCAGGGTCAACTTCTTCTGTGTTCTGCTGAGGGCCGTAGTGTCCCCCCAGTGTACCTGGCTGCAGCTGAGCACGAGGGGTTGGCCGTCAGTGCCTGCTGTCGAGTAGGAGTGAGGGTGGCTGGAGACTGACCCCTGAGCCTACAGGACTCGTTTTAGATCGTTCTTTGAGGATGAGTTAGAAGAGAAATGGCAAACAGCTGTGGTGATACTTGGTCTGACTGTTGAGTGTATGAAACAGTGATTTTAGTTTTGTACATGTTTAAGGTTCCAGCAGAATTATTCATTTTTGGAGCTATATGGCATGTAATTGGAAATGCAGTTCTAACATTTGGGGAATAGAAGTGATTTATTCAACTGACAGTTATTTTAAGATTCTGTTGAAGGTGGATGAGAGGAACAGGGAATGAGGAGAAAAGGGTGGAGGGCAGGCCTCGGTGGGCGTTCATACTTGTGGGGGAGGGAGCGCAGGTGGAAGGGAGAGGCTGAGGAGGGCAGAGTGTTCCCGGGAGCAGGTGGCAGCGCCACATCCTGCAGAGGGCATAGAGCCTGAGAGAGGCCGTTGGTGTTTTTGTGACTTTGGAGAAAATCACGGAAAATAGAACAAAACCTACAGTAGCAGAGTGAAAGGCTGAAATCGCATCTGGAACAGTAGAGGTTAAATGAAGATTCTGGTCAGATTTTGTTAGACAGATTTGGAATCTAAATCATAAAATAAATTCTGAAACTAGGAAACAACCCATATCCTTAGTAGTTTTTATCAGGCTTGTTGTTAAGTTCATCTCAATACTTGCACCAGGGTATCAAATCCTTTTGTTTTCATGAGGCAACAGCGCTCTAGTGTGGAAAACTTGGGAAAATATTTTGCGTTTCAGTTTTAGTGTTCATTGAACACTATTATGTAAGCTGTAAACACATGTTAGAGAGCTTAAATGTTTGTGACATTTGTGTTTTTATTGTGAGTGTGAGATATTAATTTGTATTACAATGATTATCGTTAACAATTTGACCTCATTGTATATTTCTGCCAGAGTATTCAGTGAGAGCTATTTGATTTATATCTTTTCTCCCTTTTATCCTAGTTTTTCCCCATCCTCATAAACAATGACTTCATTATTACTGAATGAGAGGCTTGACTACTGTTTTTGATTAGAGCCTCTGTGACTCAAGGTTTTCATTTTTCTCTGTATTTTGAAGTGCTGTCTTTTTATATTTTCATTTTCTCTATTTTAAAGAGCTATCTGTTTATGTTTGATATTCTGATAGAATTATCTGCTGAAAATGAAAGTGTATGCTCCTTGAATTCTGACTTCAAAATAATCATTTAAAATAGATACGAGGTACTAGAGCAAGATGAAAGGTGCCAAGATGTCAGCCTTCATTTACAAAGGTTTATTATCAACGAGACTGGATCTTGACTTGTCCCAGTGTTAAACGTATGTCTTGCATTGTGATTTGAGCTATGGGTATCTCATCAGACATGCAGTTTAAATTTATAGGGTCCTATTTTTTGATTCAAGTTGTGAGAAGACATTAAATTCAAAACGTTTCTTAAGATAAAGATTTGTTTATGTGTTCTGTCATTTTTGTGCAGTGTGTTTTAAAATGAATTGCCGTCCAGTCTTGGTTTGTGGAAGATGATCTGAATATTACTACATATCATAGAACTTTAAGGGTTCTTCAGTGGTTGTCTAGTTCAGAATCTAAACCCTCCTATAAATTATTCCTTTATGTAAATGAAAGTTTCAAGTGTCTTTTTAGTTTTTGGTTTTGCTTAGGACCTGATTCCTGGCAGCACACACGGTGCTGGAGTTCCTCCTGCCCCGTCCCCATGATGGAGGAGACGAGGCCCCCAGAGGCTGCCTTGCACCGGGGCGGCATCTGCTGCAGAATGGAAGTCTGTCAGGGAGTTTGAATTCCTAGCCCGATATTCGTCATTTGTTTTAATAAACTATGTCAACAGGTATATAATTCATATAGTCTAAAAATTAAATATTTAAAAATGTTTTTTGTCATTATCTGTATTGAACAGGCTAACTACTGAAGCTTAGAATTTCACTTCGAGACCAAGTTGCTGTACCAAAAACCCCACCAAATTTTATTAGAAGTCACATGTCAGAATTTGATGGCAATAATACTATTTACATTTCTTCTTGATGGGATTTCCCCATAGTGTATTGCTGGTCTACAAATGAGAGCATCTTATGCTAAACAGGTTTTTCCCTAGGTGCAGCAGAGCTCTGTTTACAGTGTGACCTTTCAGAGTAAATTGGCAAGCATGTCATGCTCAGCGCTAAAAAGGGCTGGAAAAACAGTTTCTTGCTGATGAATCTTTGGGATGCTTCATTTACTTGAAATTTTAAAACAATGAGTTAAAGGACCATGTTGAAACATGGAATGTTTCAAAATGATGATTAATGAGGAACTTGTCACTTGGGATTCACTTCAGGTCCTATTTAGAGTGTCAACCCAGAGTCACTGCTTGTAACACAAATGGATGATTTTTATAATGTGTACATACAAGGTTAGTGTAGGAAGATAGTAATTTAGCAATGCAGTAAAAGCCTTGTGTCCTTTGCCTTTGTTCATTATGAAGTTGACTTGTTAGCCTATATTCTTCCTTAGCATTGTACCAAGGTATTGAGGGATTCTGCTGAAAATTTATTTTATATATATATATTTTATTTTTTTTTTTTGGTCTGAGAAGTTCTAGGTTTAGGAGCATATTTTAATAGATTTTTATGTACTTTCACCTATTTCATCATTATCCAAATAAGCATGTGGGTAAACTTCATTTTAGGCCAGAAATGTTGCAGTTGATAGTATGTAAAATTAACCAGGATCAGTATGTTGACGGTTAATGTGGAAGAGATTTAAAAGAACCCAAGGCCACGTGTGAGACAACACAAACGTTACGTTAATGTTGAGGTCCTTTAATGAATTGGAACCTGGTGGTCCAGAGTTGACCGATAAGAAAGTAAAGGAGAGAAGGAGACTGATATTCCTTGGTTTACGCAGAAAGCCAATAAAGCCCCTGGCACAGGGCGTGCTCTGTTTACGGAGGCCTCAGGTGCCTTCTTGATGGGGTGAAGGTGCAGAGTGCCTTCTCGAGACGGTCTGAGAAGCCCAGGCAGGAAAGTGAACTCAGAGGCCCTCTGCACTCCAAAGAAATAGCCTGAGAGAGAGAGAAAGAAAGACACGGGGACCAGAGCTCTGATGGAGCAAAGGTGTTTTATTCAACATTGTGTGAGTATTTATACTGTCTTACAAGGCAGCTATTTTCAGCAGAGATAAAATCAAAACTTACATGAGGTCATCCATATGAAAGAGAGAGGGTTGTAAATAATCACTTTTACCATATGGTTCACAAGAAGGAAGAGGGTACTTATCACTGTATTGAAAAACTAAGGAAGGAATTGCCTGGATCCCTCAGCCCCGGGAGAGGCTTGCATCTCCTCTTAATTCCTGAATATTCAGGAATTAATAAGGAATGGAGGATTCCTGACAGATCCAAACAGCACACAGGAAGCCTCCTGTTAAATGCTTCCTGACAGTTAAACCCTGTTTCCCTGAGTGGGGTTGAGGGTAGGAACCTTGGAGTTTGGAATAAAATGAACGTGGTAGGTGAGGTTGTGGCACAGTTGGGAAGCCTGAGGGCCACAGAGTTGGGTCTGGTAAGAGGTCCACAGTCACTGCACCGTAGGGGTTAAGGTGAAGGTGCAGGGCCTAAGGTGGTCTCTGTCAAATCCTTTTGAGGTGATGAAGAAGCAAACTAAACTGGGTCCATGCACAGCCATCAGAGGCTCTGCGTTGCTGGAATGAGTAGCTTAGTGCTGAAGGTCCAGGGCTGTCGTGGAGGAGCTCCTAGAGCTCTGCTGACGGTGGCAGGTTAGTGGCCAGTCATCCCAGCGGTGCAGGAGCTTGGTGAGTCTGTCTGAGGGTGCACTTAGACCTTTGGCTCTGTTGGAAGGTCCTCCTTGTGTGTGCCTGGGTCTCTGTGTGCTGCAGGCATGCCTGTGGGTGCACATGGGGGTGCTTGTATCCCACAAGGTTTTGGCTTGACTGAAGCCCCATCAGGATATGTTCATTCTATGTTCTGAGTATTTTCTTTTTAATACCTTATTTCTTAGGAGTGGCATTCTTGCATTTTGACTTTGGACTGACCAGGAATCTTTGTATATGAGGCCAGCTGTGAGTGGATGGGTACAGAAGTAGAGATGGGTGTGTTTTAGCCAGCATGGATTGTAAAAAAGTGCATTTACTTCAGTGAATTATAAGAAAAACAAAAAAACAAAATGTGGATTTAATTTAAACATCAGATACTCCCAGAAATTAAGAGATTCTTTTGCTGCCTGTTTAGTCAGGTTAGCTCTCTGGGGTTTAATTAAAAGACCAAGACAAATTTTTAATAAATACTTGTTTGTCACAACCACATCTTATAGTGCTTGAAGTAATGTACTTTATTAATGTAAGGGTAGTAAAAGATTTTTTAAGTTGGCATCAAAGGAGAGATTAAACCTAATTGAAAGTCTGGCCAAAGAAAAACAACCAGATTTTAAATATTCAGTTAGATGAGAACAGATGCAAAATATAGGAGCGGTTACCAGACTCCAGAAGATAACCTGAAAAAGTGCTAAAATAAAGATATTTGAAATTGTAAAGTAATTGATAAACAGCAGATCAAGGGTAGAGATCTTTGCAGTAGCTTCATTAAGAGACTATCACATTTGGGAAACTTTTATAATAAGGAGATTAAATTGCCACTAAATCAAAGAACTGCTTACACAGTAATTCTGGCCAGTAATTTAAGGGGATCTTACTTATGCAGAACAGTACATTCAAAAGACTGTCACATTGGATACTTCAAGTTGGAAGAGATTGGAAAGTGCATTTCTCACATAAGTTATTGAACCTGATGCTAAAATACCATTTCATCAGCAGTCTTTATGAAGAAGTTATTATTAATCTTGATGCAGATAGTGTATAATTTGAGACAACTAGAATACATTATTAATTATTAAAGAGTCTCTTTAGATACTTTATGCATATGCAAATAAATGCTATTCAGATAACTTAAAAAACTCTTGAATTGTGTTCCCTCAAGTGTAAGGTAGAAGAATAATGAATGAATGAACGAACAGACTTACATATAAAACTTTTTTTTTCTTGGTTAGGTGGGTAACTAACTATCTTATACTTAAGAATAGCTTTGACTTCTCAAATATTTTCTCACATAAAATAAGTACTGTGTTTAGTATTTTTGGTCTGATTGTGTATTTTTTAAAAATATAGCTGCACTGGATCTTATTTGTGAAACGCTGGGTCTTTAGTTGCAGCATGTGGAATCTAGTTCCTCCACCAAGTATCAAACCCAGGACATCAGAGTTGGGAACATGGACCACTAGGGAAGTCCCTGGTTGTACAGTTAAATTATATTGTTATTTCCTTTGCTTTTTGAACAAATAATATTTGTACATTTGATTTGGATTCTAAACACAATATTTTATGGGATTATTTTAATTGTTCATAGTGTGGTCTAATTTATAATAACATTAGGCATTTGACTCAAACACTGGAAATCTCTTTCATACATGTGAACCATTTGGTCAACATAAGTTTAATGGTTTCTTTAAAGACTAGATAATTCTCAGAAGCTAGATGTTGTTAATAGTCTGGTTAACGATGAGTTCATCTGGGTTCATCATTTATTGTATTTTATTCCTCTTTGTTGCAGAGTATTATTCCATTATGTGAGTATCTTGAAATGGGGAAAAATTCAAACAGGCGTTTTACAGAGTTCTATATGTATTAATGGCTTATAAATATGTGAAAAAGATCCTCAGTATCATGTGTCATCCAAGGAAATGGAAATTAAAGTCAAACTGGGATGTAACTACATACCCTCTAGAATGGCTAAAATTAAACAACCATTCACAACAAGTGTTGGTGACCAAATTGTATTCTCATGCTTTTCTGCTGGGGGTGTAGAATGGTGTCACTACTTTGCAAAGTAACTTGGCAGTTTCTTATAAAATTAAGCATGTATTTACCGTAGGATGCTGCAGTCTCACTCCGAGATATTTACCCCAAAGAAAGCAAACCATATCTATACATAGTCTTGTTCATTAATATTCATAGCAGTTTTATACATAATATCTCCAAGCTAGAAACAACCCAAACGCCCACCAGTAAGTGAATGGATTAATGCATTCTAATATAGATTTGATTTTGTTCTTGTACCCAAGGTTTGTCCTTGGCTAACTTAGAAATGTGTAAAGTTTTTAGAAATGTGGTACTGAAAGATTCTTGAAAAAAATTGCCAGATCTTTGTTAAGCTAAAGACTGTAGTAGAATTCTGTGTCATTTCATTCCTAAAATATTAAAAAACAGTGGCTCTCTGCATTGTGTTTGTGACCTAGAATAAGCTGGAAAACCTGAAATTGTGGCCCAGCCATGCTCTGTCTATCTGAAAATAGTTCCCTTCTCCTGGGTTAGAACTGAATTGTCTAGAAAATGAGATGAACTTCTGTACTTCTCTATCCCCTGGCATAGATTGGCTTAAACAATGCAGTAGTTTGTCTTGTTCCTCTCAGATTCTTTCAGTCTTAGTTTTGTTACATGTTTTCTTATTTTACACATTTCATAACTATTCAAAATGATTTGGGGAATGGATGTGTCAGATTGTTTTAAACCAAAAACTTTTCTGCAGTTGTAATTTAACTATGTCATTCAATTTTCAGCCTTACTGAATTTTTATCAGTGTTGTCTGTCTGTGTTGCATTCATATCTTTTTTGGGTTTATGGTTTATTTATAAATGAAATTAAGCTGTATTATATGAATTCATTAGGGATGATGAATTACGAGTTGTTAGGATTACTTACTCAGATAGTAGAAAATTGTAAGATCAGAAATCTGAATTCCTGAATCTTTTACATATGGTTTGCATGTTATAATGTTGCTTTTTCTTAAAATAAGAATACTGTAAATTGGAGCCTTGTTTTTATAAATGAAACTTTGCACATTAACTTCAAATTTCAAGCTGTTTCAATTAATTTAAATTTGTATAGAAAACTCAGCGATTATTTCCTAAGGGGACTTTAGGAATCCTGTGGCTACATCTAGACAGTAGAGAAACTAAACTACAAACTGACTTTACAAAAAAGCCACTTACTAACTATGTGGTTTAATTTTAGACAGGTGGAGTTGATATATATTTTTTGAATAAAAGATTATTTATACTCTGATTTTCTTTAAAAATTATACACACAATAGATGTGTTAAACCTGTCATTATCATATTGCTGAAATATAATCAGTTACTCTCTGGTAACAGAATATGAATCAGTACCAATACGTTAAGTTGTTTACTTTTCCTCTTTACCTTGCTTCATTGTTTCTAAAATTAAATCTAGGGAGGATAAAATTAACAAATAGAAATTGGTGTGAAATTGCTCTTGAAATCCTGGACAGTGTATTTCAAGGTATATTAATCAAATCCCTATGTAAAGGTATTTTGAAGAAAGAAAGAATGACATCACTGTTGATTTTTGCCTGAAACCTTGATTCTCGTTACTTCTGTTCAAGGTCCATGTCTGGGTTTTCTTGGCTCTGGCAGCACACCCGCACGACTGTGGGGGGACATGCATGTTTTGGGTGGGGGCGGCCTGATGCCCCAGCTGTTTCTTTGGCACGTGTGGAGGGTGGGCATGAGCTGGGCAGCACAGCCACTCAGCATGCTTCTTCAGGCTTCCCTGGAGCGTCCAGGAGCTATGAATGTGTATTATTTTAAACATTTTTTAAAGAAATGATTTTAATTTTTAAAATTACTTATTTTTGGCCCTGCTGGGTCTTGGTTGCTACTTGGGCTTTTCTCTAGTTGTGGCAAGTTGGGGCAACTTTGTAGTTTCTGTGTGAGGGCTTCTCACTGCAGTGGCCCCCCACCTTGTTGCAGAGCACAGACTCTAGGCCGCTAGTGGTTCGGTAGTTGTGGCCCATAGACTCAGTTTTGTCACTCCAAGGTTCTAGAGCACTGGCTTAATTGTTGCAGAGCATGGGCTTAGCTGCTCTGCAGCATGTTGATCCTCCAGGATCAGGGATTGAAACCATGTCTCCTCCTGTTGGCAGGTGGATTCTTTACCGTTGAGCTACCAGAGAAGCCCTAGGGATGATTTTAGACTCACATAAAAGTTGAAAAAATAGTTCAGAGAGTTTCTACTCTACTCCTCGCTTAACTTTCCCCAAAGATAACACCTGACCTAACCACAACACTACCTTGTTACTAACTAAACTCCAGACCTTTTTTTCAGATTTCACTGCTTTTTACATGTACTCTTTGTGTGTGTTTTCTGTGAAGTTTTATCACATGCATTGAGACTTGTAACCACCACACTTGAGATACAGAACTTTTCCATCACCATTCTCTTCTTCATAGTAATGCCTTCTCTCCACCCCTGGCACCCACTAATCTGTTCTCCATCACTATAGTTTGTCATATGGGGAATGATATATCAATGGAGCCACACCATTATAGGCTTTATTGTGTCTCCCCAAAATTCATGTGTTGAAATCCTAGCACTCAGTACCTTGGGGTGTGACTGTCTTTGGGGACGAAGTCAAAGTGAAGTCACTCAATTGTGTCCGACTCTTTGTGACCCCAGGGACTGTAGCCCACCCGGCTTCTCTGTCCATGGAATTCTCCAGGCAAGATACTGGAGTAGATTGGCATTCCCTTCTCTGGAGGATCTTCCCGACCCAGGGATTGAACCTTGGGCTCCTGCATTGCAAGCAGATTCCTAACTGTTTGAGCTACAAGGCTGTTAAAAGAGTTGATGGAATTAAAATGAGAAACTGTTTGGGTGGGCCCTAATCCAGTCTGACTGGTGTCCTTATAAGCAGAGGAAATTTGGGCACACAGAGACACACCAGCGGTGTATCCACAGAGAACAGACCGTGTGAAGACAGAGGGAAGGCGGCCAGGAGAGGCCTCGGAAGAGCACCTTGATCTTGAACCTTTAGTCTCCAGAACTGTACGAAAACTGTTTCCTGTTGTTTAAGGCTCTCAGTCTGCGGTGTTTTGTTATGGCAGCCCTGGCAAACTAATACATGCATAGTCTGTAACCTTTAAAGATTTAAAAAAATTCAGTCTAATTCTGCATCTACCAGTGTATCAGCAGTTCTTTCCTTTAATTGCTGAATGGAATTCCATTATGTGGATGTCCCTCAGCTTGTTTATCCATTCTTTTGTTCAAGGACATTTGGGGTGTTTCTACGTTTTGGCCTTTCTGAATAGAGCTGCTCTGAATACTCATGTACAGGTTTTTGTGCAAATGTACATGTTTATTTCTCTAGGGTAAACTCGTAGGAGTAAGGTTCTTGGGTCATGTAGTAAGTATATTGTTTAATGTTGAACCATTTTGCAATTCTGCTGGTGATGTGCAACAGTATAGCCACTCTGCATTCTTAGCAGCACTTGGTATTGGCAGTATTCTTATCATTCCCACTCTGCTAGGTGTGTGCTGGTATCTCATCATGGCTTTAATCTGCCTTTCCCTAATGGCTAATGACATTCAGCATCTTTTTAGTTGCTTGCATCCCTCTGTCCTCTTTGATGAAATGTGTGTGTGTGTGTGTGTGTGTGTGTGTGTGTGTGTGTTAGTCTCTCAGTCATGTCTGACTCTTTGTGACTCCATGGACTGTAGCCCACCAGGCTCCTCTGTCCATGGAATTCTCCAGGCAAGAATTCTCCACTTTGATGAAGTAGTTGTTTCTGATTTTAGTTCAGATGTAGAGCATTGCAGTCCTGGAGTCAGGGCCAGGAAGTTGACCTTGAGGATGGGTATGGGGTCAGTTGGCATCAGAGGGTGTGGGGTGCTCTAGAGGTGGAGAGTTGTTAGTCCAGCCTCAGTGAAGTAGTCCTCTGAACTGAGCTCTGCACCTGGGGTCTGTCCTTGGTGCTGTGCTGTGTGTCGTGGCAGGACAAGGCAGTGCTTGAAGGAGAAATCCATCTCATTGGAGACTCTTAAAGTCTATTGTTCATGAAGGGTTCTGTCCCTTTCCCCATTTGCTCATGTACTCTGTGGGTTAGTTGGTAAGTAGCTGAGAAACACTGGAGTCCTAAAGACACTGGATTGAAGTCTGAATCTGTAAATAGGTAGTAGAAAAAAGAAAGCAACTTTATGTGAACTGTCAGCTTCTCACATGAGTTTCTGGTATCTTAAAAACCTCATATTGAGAGAAACAAGTTAGACTAAAGGTGTAATACATGTAATTAAATCCCATAATGTAGGTTTTGAAGATTATTTGCATAATAAGTAATTTTAAAACGTATCCTCTATTAACTTCAGGCATTTTCTTCAAATAAGCATATCCTAGCTTTAGTGAGACTGGTTGCAGAACCAAAACAGAAAAGCTTTTGCATGTTTTGAAGATCAACTGTTTCAAATCAGACTGCTTTCTCACAAAGTATTCACACTGTTGTGGATTTTGTGGACAGAAGTGTTAGGGCCAGGTTTCAGAGTGAATGCTCCTGGGCGCACACATGCATCACCACATGCAAACACTCGCACACGTAGACGTGGACACACGTGGCTCCCCTCCTTCGGCCCCTTCCCCTGCCTGTCCTCTGGGTTGGGTGCTTCTCCTCCTTGCCCCATCCCCCTTCTCTAACGTGTCCATGTGGAAACCAGCCAGTAACTGTGCTCAGGTCTTCGTGACCTGCAGCGCCAGGGCCGCGCTCAGAGAGGTGTCCGTGGGGCCAGACCATCCTTCACTACATGATGCCTGTGAGCACTCAGGGTAAATTGCTCTGCCAGTTTCAGTCGTGAGTGACTCGACTGGTGACGTTCTGGAAAAGACAACTTCAGCTGCTATGAGAGTGAAGCCTGGTATTTGATTCCCAGGCACCTAGTGACATTTTCATGTAAAAGCTGCTGAGTGTCTGCTGCTCCTGTGGCCCAGCATGGCTGTGATGAATGAGTGTGCTCCTCGCAGCTCTCCTTCCAAGCATAACATGGGCACGTTCTTCTAAGTCAGGATTTTAAAATATATGCACGTGTCTGTAGGTTTTTATTTCTGTGTCTATTTTGGATCTGAAATAGAGAATTGAATGAGTAGTTGTGGCTGTAATGCAGCAAGACTGAAGCGTTTTTGTAGACATGGTTTACCGTAGCGTCTGGTTTTACTGTAGGAACTGTAAGATATTAAAACATGATTTTCTCCCTTAATATGGATGTGGTCTATTCCAAGTACTATGTTATCACCAACTTAGCCTTTGTAAAGTAAAAAAGATGAATGGAATACTGGCATTTGGGATTTCTTGTCTATTCATCTTCTCTTGGAGTAAGTGAACTTGGAAATATGAGAAATGAGAAAAGCTTATTACATTATGGGCAACAGATTATGCAGTTGCTTTCATGAATGAAATTTGCTTACATTCTAGAAAAACTACAGCTTTTCCTAAGTTTTTCTACCATTAAGCACCTGTTGAATCAGGAGTTGGCACACTATGGGGCTATATAGAGCAAATAAAATTTTTGTAAATAAAGTTTTCCTGGGACAGAACCTTCTGGTGGCAGAGTTTGAATACTGAGATCATGTGGGCTTCAAAGCCTAAAATATTTGCTATCAGACTGCAGACCCCCAGTGCTACATGGTAGCACAAAAAATGTTTATAAATCTTTATTTTTATTTTAAGTTGTGTTGAAAGACTGGGACTCTTTTCTAGTTAAAAAGTTAAGCTATCATTTTACACTGAAGGAAACAGGGCACTTAATGTTGGCAACTTTGGGGATCCTTCCTTTACCTCAACTAGTGATTATGTATATAACCTTAAATAGAAACAGTCAGAAGTTTTTAGTCATTGAATAAATATGTCAGACCAGTGTCTTTTAAGAAGCTAACAGTTAAATTATACAAGACATTCAAAGCAGGTGGTTGGAACCATTTATTTTCACATTTTATTTTGTTTGCAGTTTATAGCAAATTACTTTATGTTTTATGATATGGAAATAAATGTTTAATTTTTCCCCTAATGCCTGAGTGGGCTTGTTTTGTGGCATGTCTAGAGAGACTTGGGTTTGAATCCTGCTTTTTCCCCTTAATAGTTATGTCGGCAGGTAACTTCACTTCTCTGTGCTGTGCTTAGTCGCTTAGTCGAGTCCACCTCTTTGTGACCCTATGGACTATAGCCCACCAGGCTCCTCTGTCCATGGGGATTCTCCAGGCAAGAATACTGGAGTGGGTTGCCATGCCCGCCTCCAGGGGTTCTTCCTGAGCCAGAGATGGAACCCAGGTCTCCTGCATTGCAGACAGATTCTTTACCAGCTGAGCCCCTGGGGAAGCTCCCATGGTAAAATGGGGATGTCAGACCTGCCTTGTAGGGTTGTTGGCTTAATACATGTAAAGCACATAATGTAAAGCATGTAGTACAGTGCCTTCATGTTGTAAATGCTTACTGTACGTTGTCATCTGTATGGTTTGGTTTTATAGCACTTCATTAAAATATCTCCAGCCACAAGGGGGCAGCCTCTATCATTGAAAGCAGCGTGCTTGAATGAAGGTAAACGAAGTTTGTAAGAATTTGCCCTGAACCCTTAGCTCTTTCTCTAACAGTAGTAACTGTCAAGTTATGCTGTTCCTATGAGTTATCAGAGTTGAAAACCAAGCAAACACCTGCATTTCTGGAGTAACATGAAGGTTGTCCATCAATACAGTACAATCAAATTTAATTTGTTAACAGATTAATTGAGGCAAATGCTTCTTTTAAACCCTTGATTTATTTTTTCTGTTGCCTGCTTTCTGCCATTTAAATATTTTTCTCTACAGCTCGAGCTTCTGAGAGTGTGGTTTGCCCTTTAATATGTCAGATTCCTGGGTCTCTGCTCTGACTTACTGAGTTGAGCTCTCTTGGAATGAGCCCGAGGTGATTCTCATGCACACTGAAGTCTGCAAACAAGACCAGGGGACAGAGTGACTTAAGATGCAAATGACCGCATTCTCTTTTCCAGTGTTTTCGGTGAGAGGCCCCACTGGGAGGAGAATGGATTTCTGTTCGGCCCCAGGATTTGCTGAGGTTCACACAGGGCTCGTGGAGGAAGGCCGTTCAAGAGACTCTGGGCTCTGCCTGTCCTTCCTCCTCCTTGCTGTCCTGGCGAGGTCACCTTTCTGTCCCTCAGGTTACTGCTTCCCTTTGACTGCCAGCTGAGCCGCATTTACACGAGCTAACCCTCTTAGGGCAGCCTGATAATTCCTAGGGAACGTTGGAGACTGAGGAGAAAACAGATGCTTAAAGGAAGAGACAAACGTCGCGAAGTGTGGACTTCTGTCTGCTTCTGAAGACCCATTGGATCCTGGGCTCCCTCTCTCCCAGCAGTTGCGATGATGTGCACAGCTGGCTCTGCTTCCAGGCCCCCCAGTGTGCACCGCCTCCTCTGAGGCCACATAGAGGCCAGCTGCCTGCTCGTGTGGCTTCTCTTAAGACAGTGCCTACTGCTGGTTTACTTTAAAATGCCAGATTTCCATAGATCTTCTCAGTTTAGCCTCAAGAGTGTCACCAATTCAGTATCTCTTTGTTGGTCATGGGTGTTACTACTTAAACAATCTTCATAAATTTGCTACTCCTTTACTTTTCTGGGTCCTTCCCTGCTGGCTCAGACCGTAAAGTGTCTGCCTACAATGTGGGAGACCTGGGTTTGATTCCTGGGTTGGGAAGATCCCCTGGAGAAGGAAATGGCAACCCACTCCCATACTCTTGCCTGGAAAATCCCATGGACGGAGGAGTTTGGTACGTTACAGTCCATGGGGTCGAAAAGAGTCGGACAAGACTGAGCGACTTCACTTTCACTTTCTTTTGCACTTTTTACTTTTCTGGAGACTTCCATTAACTTAACTCCTGTAAAATGAGTGTTCCTTTTCCTTCCCTTCATTAGGAGGGATAGTAGAGGAAGGGTGAGGTGGTTCTTCTGACATGGGACTCCCATCCCCATGATTGCAGATATTTGAGTTATTCAGTGACGAGTGCTGTAGGATTCCCCCGGTGGGGAAGGTTATTTGCATGCTTGGAGGGGCCCTTTCCATGTCCCCTGACTCTGGAGAGGCCCACGTCTAAACTGTTCTATGCTTTTTTCTTTTTCTGCCGCACTGTATGGCTTGTGGGATCTTTCTTCCCTTACCAGGGATTGAACCCTGACCCTCTCCAGTGAGGGCACTGAGTCCTAATCACTGGACTGCCAGGGAATGTCTTATATTATATCCCGTTTTAAAGTCTCTAACAAAGACAGTTTCACAGCCTGTCGTGATAATCTGTTCCAGTATTTAATCAGCATTACAGATTATAGTACAGTTCTTCTGTACCACCATCAAGCTGTTGCTTTGAAACACATGAAGTTTCTTTTAGTTTATTAATACTGATTGATTAAACTCATGGTCTCTTATGATTTTGAGATCTTTCACTGCTCCCATGTTTGTGTGACTAGACATTACCTATATCATTTTTGGGGCATTTAGTCTTTTAATCCATCAGTGGGCTTTATTATATTTCATGAGTATGGTGACTGATTATTTTTAATTTAGAATTCTCTGGAGCTGCTGATTGATTCTTCTTGTCAGCAGTTGGCAAATTATATTCAGATTCTAACAAAATTATGCCATCCTCTTTTCATTAATAAAATTGAGTCTAATTTTAGCTTGTAAGTCTTCAGTACTTCTTCATTTACTCCTTTTCTTCTGTTCCCATCGTCTCTTTCATTTTTTATCTCTCCCTGCATTTGCCCTCTGCCTTCTCTTGTGTTAGAGTGAGGGGCCTAATATTTGATTTCAGAGCTTTTGCTGAGTTTGCCAACAGTGGTATTGACTAGGTTGTAATTTTTAAGAGCTGTAGGGACAGCTTTATTTTGGATGAAGAGGATTTGAATGAATAAAGCTGTGGAAAAACCACATCATATCTTATAAATCCTTATAAGGCCCCCAAGTCTCTTCCAGAGCATAATGTGATTTGTCAGTTGTCACCTTTGTGAGCTGCAGTCGTCGTCAATCATGAGAGAGAAAAATTTCTACTTAAATGTGTGATCATTTGTCTTTAGAAAATGTGATTTTCAACTTTCTTAGAGTCACAAAACTTATAAGAAGTAATGAGTTGGATTCCCATCAACAGGACTGATTGCTGGGCAGTGTTCAGGGGCAAAATAGAGACTGACTTGCCTTAGATTGGATGCTGTTTCCCCAGCCCTTAGGGCCTTCGACTTGTGCTCTGGGCTTGAGTGTTGATGGGCAGAGGACCTGTGATGGAATATATTTCGTGTGAAGTTTTAACCCTTTTTTGTTGTTATGATAAACAGATTTGTCTTACTGTTGAGCAAGAATTTGCGTGGAAGAATGAAAATAGGACTTTTTTTTTGTAGATTCTTTAAGTAAGTTGTGTGAGCTCTGGGAGTCTTGTTGGTGTGTACATGTTTAGCAGAAATTGTGTGCCCTGGTTTTGAAACTGGAAGAAAGTGGAAGAAACTAGAAGCCACTTTAAGCTTCTCTATTTCTTGTGTTTTGAAGTTTTTATAGAAAATAGTTATGTAGACTAGGCCTTTTATTTTGGGTCTTAGGAGTGAGGTTTTGGGATGCTGTTATTTTATTCACTCTTTGTCTTCTTCAGTTACCCTGTTTTCATCTGGTTGATTCCTATGTGTTCTTGTTCAGACTTCCCTGAGCAGAGGTGGAGTAACAGAGATGTGCCGGAGTCCAACTCCAGCAACCAGGGATTCAACCTGAAGAGATGGACGGTGTCGGCCAATGAGACAGCCTCTCAGTTTTCTATGGACTGCCTGTTTATTTCAAGTTTAAGATTCTCTTTTATAATTTTACAAAAAACATTAGGCCAGAAGTTTGACATTTTCAGTTCCTCCTCTCTCAGATTTATTATCTCCATAAATCACTGTTGCTTTTCAAACAGAGTTCCTGCTTCAATGGTTCTCTCAGAATCAGCCTTATCATCTATTATCTACCTCTTCTAATATGTCCCATAGTTAACTTGTGATTACATTGTAACTCATGCTATATTCCTCAGTTTACTACTTATCTTCCTAAATCCAGTTTGCCTCTAACATCCTGAGCTCACTGTCTCTTAAGAAGGCTTCTAGCTATAGTGTCTCTAAAAATTCCTAACTTTTATCAGTCAGTCAGTCAGTTCAGTTCAGTCGCTCAGTTCTGTCCAACTCTTTGCGACCCCATGAATCGCAGCACGCCAGGCCTCCCTGTCCATCACCAACTCCCGGAGTTCACTCAGACTCACGTCCATGTAGTCAGTGATGCCATCCAGCCATCTCATCCTCTGTCATCCCCTTCTCCTCCTGCCCCCAATCCCTCCCAGCATCAGAGTCTTTTCCAATGAGTCAACTCTTCGCATGAGGTGGCCAAAGTACTGCAGTTTCAGCTTTAGCATCATTCCTTCCAAAGAAATCCCAGAGCTGATCTCCTTCAGAATGGACTGGTTGCATCTCCTTGCAATCCAAGGGACTCTCAAGAGTCTTCTCCAACACCACAGTTCAAAAGCATCAATTCTTCGGCGCTCAGCCTTCTTCACAGTCCAACTCTCACACCCATACATGACCACTGGAAAAACCATAGCCTTGACTAGACGGACCTTTGTTGGCAAAGTAATGTCTCTGCTTTTCAATATGCTATCTAGGTTGGTCATAACTTTCCTTCCAAGGAGGAAGCGTCTTTTAATTTCATGGCGGCAGTCACCATCTGCAGTGATTTTGGAGCCCAGAAAAATAAAGTCTGACACTGTTTCCACTGTTTCCCCATCTATTTCCCATGAAGCGGTGGGACCGGATGCCATGATCTTCGTTTTCTGAATGTTGAACTTTAAGCCAACTTTTTCACTCTCCACTTTCACTTTCCTCAAGAGGCTTTTGAGTTCCTCTTCACTTTCTGCCATAAGGGTGGTGCCATCTGCATATCTGAGGTTATTGATATTTCTCCCAGCAATCCTGATTCCAGCCCGTGCTTCTTCCAGCCCAGCATTTCTCATGATGTACTCTGCATATAAGTTAAATAAGCAGGGTGACAATATACAGCCTTGACGAACTCCTTTTCCTATTTGGAACCAGTCTGTTGTTCCATGTCCAGTTCTAACTGTTGCTTCCTGACCTGCATACAGGTTTCTCAAGAGGCAGGTCAGGTGGTCTGGTATTCCCATCTCTTTCAGAATTTTCCACAGTTTATTGTGATCCACACAGTCAAAGGCTTTGGCAGAGTCAATAAAGCAGAAATGGATGTTTTTCTGGAACTCTCTTGCTTTTTCCATGATCCAGCAGATGTTGGCAATTTGGTCTCTGGTTCCTCTGCCTTTTCTAAAACCAGCTTGAACATCAGGAAGTTCACGGTTCACGTATTGCTGAAGCCTGGCTTGGAGATTTTGAGCATTACTTTACTAGCATGTGAAATGACTGCAATTGTGCGGTAGTTTGAGCATTCTTTGGCATTGCCTTTCTTTGGGATTGGAATGAAAACTGACCTTTTCCAGTCCTGTGGCCACTGCTGAGTTTTCCAAACTTGCTGACATACTGAGGGCAGCACTTTCACAGCATCATCTTTCAGGATTTGAAATAGCTCAACTGGAATTCCATCACCTCCACTAGCTTTGTTCGTAGTGATGCTTTCTAAGGCCCACTTGACTTCACATTCCAGGATGTCTGGCTCTAGGTCAGTGAATACACCATCGTGATTATCTGGGTTGTGAAGATCTTATTTGTACAGTTCTTCTGTGTATTCCTGCCACCTCTTTAATATCTACTGCTTCTGTTAGGTCCATACCATTTCTGTCCTTTATTGAGCCCATCTTTGCATGAAATGTTCCCTTGGTATCTCTAATTTTCTTGAAGAGATCTCTAGTCTTTCCCATTCTGTTGTTTTCCTCTATTTCTTTGCATTGGTTGCTAAGGAAGGCTTTCTTATCTCTTCTTGCTATTCTTTGGAACTCTGCATTCAGATGCTTATATCTTTCCTTTTCTCCTTTGCTTTTCGCTTCTCTTCTTTTCACAGCTATTTGTAAGGCCTCCTCAGACAGCCATTTTGCTTTTTTGCATTTCTTTTGCATTTCCATGGGGAGGCTCTTGATCCCTGTCTCCTGTACAATGTCACAAACCTCATTCCATAGTTCATCAGGCACTCTATCTATCAGATCGAGTCCCTTAAATCTATTTCTCATTTCTACTGCATAATCATAAGGGATTTGATTTAGGTCATACCTGAATGGTCTAGTGGTTTTCCCTACTTTCTTCAATTTAAGTCTGAATTTGGTAATAAGGAGTTCATGATCTGAGCCACAGTCAGTTCCTGGTCTTGTTTTTGCTGACTGTATAGAGCTTCTCCATCTTTGGCTGCAAAGAATATAATCAATCTGATTTCGGTGTTGAGCATCTGGTGATGTCCATGTGTAGAATCTTCTCTTGTGTTGTTGGAAGAGGGTGTTTGCTATGATCAGTGCATTTTCTTGGCAAAACTCTTATTAGTCTTTGTCCTGCTTCATTCCGTATTCCAAGTCCAAATTTGCCTGTTACTCCAGGCTTTTCTTGACTTCCTACTTTTGCATTCCAGTCCCCTATAATGAAAAGGACATCTTTTTTGGGTGTTAGTTCTAAAAGGTCTTGTAGGTCTTCATAGAACCATTCAACTTCAGCTTCTTCAGCGTTACTGTTTGGGGCATAGACTTGGATTACTGTAATATTGAATGGTTTGCCTTGGAAACAAACAGAGATCATTCTGTCATTTTTGAGATTGCATCCAAGTACTGCATTTCGGACTCTTTTGTTGACTATGATGGCTACCCCATTTCTTCTGTGGGATTCCTGCCTGCAGTAGTAGATATAATGGTCATCTGAGTTAAATTCACCCATTCCCAGTCCATTTCAGTTCGCTGATTCCTAGAATGTCGACATTCACTCTTGCCATCTCTTGTTTGACCACTTCCAATTTGCCTTGATTCATGAACCTGACATTCCAGGTTCCTATGCAATATTGCGGTTTACAGCATCAGACCTTGCTTCTATCACCAGTCACATCCACAGCTGGGTATTGTTTTTGCTTTGGCTCCATCCCTTCATTCTTTCTGGAGTTATTTCTCCAATGATCTCCAGTAGCATATTGGGCACCTACTAACCTGGGGAGTTCCTCTTTCAGTATCCTATCATTTTGCCTTTTCATACTGTTCATGGGGTTCTCAAGGCAAGAATACTGAAGTGGTTTGCCATTCCCTTCCTCAGTGGACCGCATTCTGTCAGACCTCTCCACCATGACCCACCCGTTTTGGGTGGCCCCACGGGCATGGCTTAGTTTCATGGAGTTAGACAAGGCTGTGGTCCTAGTGTGATTAGATTGACTAGTTTTCTGTGAGTATGGTTTCAGTGTGTCTGCCCTCTGATGCCCTCTTGCAACACCTACCGTCTTACTTGGGTTTCTCTTACCTTGGGCGTGGGGTCTCTCTTCACGGCTGCTGTAGCAAAGTGCAGCCGCTGCTCCTTACCTTGTACGAGGGGCATCTCCTCGCTGCCGCCCTTCCTGACCTTCAACGTGGGATAATTCCTCTAGGCCCTCCTGCGCCCGTACAGCCACTGCTCCTTAGATATGGGGTTGGTCCTCCTGGCTGCCACCCCTGGCCTCAGGTGTGGGTTAGCTCCTCCAGCCGCCGCCCCTGACCTCGGACACGGGCAGCTCCTCTTGGCCACCGCCCCTTACCTCGGACGCATGGTAGCTCCTCTCGGCCGTCGCCCCTGACCTCGGACTTGGGTAGCTCTTCTCGGCCATTCCTGCACCATCGCAGCCTGGCACTCTCGGCTGCTGCCCCTGACCTTGGATGTGGGGTAACTCCTCTTGGCAACCGCCCTTTGGGCATGGAGTCCTCCCAGCTTCTGTCCCTGACCTTGGACATGGGGTAGCTCCTCTCGGTTGCGCTTAATGTGCTGGTCGAAATCTTTAACTTCTAACTATTTTAATTATTTCTAAGCCCTAAATTCAGTAAACTCCTTTGCCATAAACATTCTCTTCACAGATAGGCTTCAGATATCAATCCCTCCCATGGCCTCAAGCTACGACCTATGTGCTCATCCTGGAACACTCTTTTGTAAAAGTCCTTGAACAAATGTCAATAATTAACTTTATGAATTATTTTCTGAGCACAACTGCAGAAGTCTTTGTGCCTTCTCATGCTCTTCTCATGAACAATAAGCACCTTAATATACCTTTTCAGTCAACTCAGCCGAGGAGAGGAAGAGACAAGTCAGAATTACAAAGCATAACTCCTTCAACCTGGGATCTGTGCCTGTGGAATGAGGAGAGGGGGCTGGGGACCGTGCCTCCATTTTGTCAGTAATGCCTAACGCGGCCCCCGACAGAGATGCACAGTTTTTCGGAGGGAAGGGTTGAAACCTGGAATTCAAATTCATTTTCAGTGTAGACTTTTGAGATAAAATGTTTGAAAGAGAGATGATTTGTACATTAGCAACTAACAAAGATCCTTGGGAAGGATTTTAAATACAGTTGACCTCTGAACTACATGGGATTAAACTTTGTTAGTCCATTTATATGTGGATTTTTTTTCAGTAAATATGGACTACTGTAGTATGTGATCAGTGGCTGATCAAATCCTTGAATGTGAAACCCCTGATTTGGAGGGCTGACTAAAAAGTTACAAGCGGATTTTTGAGTAGGGGTGGGTGGTTGGTGCCCCCATGTTGTTCAGGGGTCAACTGTAAACTCTTCTCCAATTCCACTCCCTTTTTAAATGGTATTCATTACTTAAAGAAGTTAAATGTTTTCCTAACAGTGTTGTAAAATTGCTTTAAGAAAGTCTCTTTTTTCAGTTTTGAAATATTTTAAATGTAGTCTTTTGCTTAATAAATTAAAAATATGCTAGTTATTTTTTTCCCATGATTTGCTCTTTAAGGTTTTTTCCAAAACCCTAAAGAACTTCTTGGTAGTGTATCAGTGACCAAAGTCTTTTCCTGTAGAAACGTTCAGTTTTTCAAGCTTTGTTGCTTTGACATGGAAAGTCCGTCCAGGAAAGATTATTGCTGGGGCTGGGTTCACAGACTTGCATCCCAGGGACTGTGTAGAGGAAAATGAAGAGAAGGAAAATTGTTGTGGAAATTGACATGGGCGGTCTGTTCCTGGCTCTTCCAACTCCAGTAAAGAGGTGCTGGCCACTGGAATCACCTCCCCCACCTGGCCTGCAGCTGTGGCTCTCCTTGAGCTTGATGGATATGAGCGTGTTTTAAAATTATTTCAGAAATCATCCTAATTCTGGCTGAATATTGGTGCATCAAAGTCATATTGCTTCAAGCATGAAGGAAATAGATTTAAATGCTCCTTGAGAGGTTTAGTTTAAAATGACTGGGTTCTGAAATTTGGAGGATTTTATGAAGTCTGTCTAATAGTGTTTGTTTATAGGAGCAGAAATCTATACTGTCTCTGGGAGTTGGGGGTGGTGGTCCCTCCCTCTGTAGGTTGATTCTTTCAAGTTAATGAACCTTGCATCTTGCTTTTGAACTTTTTAAGGAAATGCTACATCTTAGGATAGGAGTCAGTCACTGTTGGTTTTTAAAAGAGAGTTCCGTGGCCATATCTTGGACCTATTATGTTGTTTGTTTGTTTTTAATTTTAATTATGGTCACTTTGACTTTGAATTTGAGTTGAAGGCTTTTTGTCTTTTGAGTGGAGTTGACAGTGTTATATGGAAAAGACTTATGTGTTTAACTTTTTCTTTTAATTGAATCTAAATGAGGCAAACTCTTCTCTTAGAGAAGTCAGTCCTGGTTAGTAGTCTATGAATTTTTTTTTTTTGCCTTTATCTCATGTTGAGAGGATTAGATTGCCATGAACTTTGAGGACAGATACTTTTTTTCCTTGTGATATTTTTGTAAATTCTGTTACATTGTATGCTCAGTTCAAGATTATGTAAAATATGTTTAAAGCAGATGCTAGAATTTTAGTTTTCATACATCAAACATTATAGTTGTATTTTTTTGAAGCTAATAACTAGATTATCAATTTAAAATTCAGGCTTATTTAATGTGGAAACTTGAATGGTCAGTGCTTATTTTTAAAAAATATTTTAAATTGCATATATATATATGTATATAAATGTATCTAGCTATAAATCTAGATCTTTCTATCTGTTTTCTGATGACTAAACTAGAATAATATATGTTCCTTTTGGAAATTTCAGAAAACAACAGCAAAATGCCAGTAAGTAAATGAAAATTACTTGCAATCCAATCACATAGAAATAACATCAGTTTACATTCTGGTAAATATAATTTTTCTAGTTCAAATTGTATTTTATCGTTAGGAGAAACTTCTCAGTCAGATTTTCAACCAAGGCTTCTGTAGATAGTATTATTAGTTGACACCAAGAGAGAAATGTAAGAAAAGGAGTTAGGGATGGTACTTGGTTTCCCCTTTAGTTTTCTCTTTTGAAAAAGCAGTTGTTTTCAGACAGCTAATTTATTTTGAGGCACAGACATCCATTCCTCCATGCCCTGGATTCAAGAGCTTTCTCTAGACTGCAGGATGTCCAGTCCTCTGACTAATCTGTCTTTGTGAACTTTCTTGTCATTTAGGTAATACCTTAGATTTTGACTTTTGACTGACTGCGCTTTGAATGAATGATTCCATCAACTAATAAGACCATACAGTAACTATATTTGTTGATCAAATTAAATTACTTCCCAGAAGCCATATTTATTCATTCTCTGTGAAACTCACTGTGTCTAAATCTTTTCCCTATAGCCTTCTTGCCATTTAACAGCAAAATTTGAATAGTTCTTTGGTTCAGGATAATCATCTCAGAACAGAAATGATGCTGGTTTGGCACAAGTGGCATTAGAACCCCTCTGACATCAAAAGGCATCTGCATCTCTGATGTGGCATCTCCGTGAATGTGAAGGAATTAACAGGGGCTGGTTATTTTTTGCTGAAATCAAGTGCATCTTTGACATTTACTGTGTCAATGATGTGGTACTAAATGTAGCTTGCAGAGGTCGCATTGTTCATCAGCTCACGTGTCTGTGTGGGCTTTCATGTGAAGGAGCTGTGTGCTCTTTCATTCTCAGGTGTAACTTAAGGAAAAGCTCCATCAAAGAGAACCCCCTTCCCACTGCCAGAGCAGTAGCAGTCTTGGCTATGAGTTGTTCATTCTGCCAGGCTTAATAATCAATACCTCTTTCTTTCTTTTCTGAAAGAAAAGAACAATTGCAGTTTTAACCCAATGGGAGAAAATAAACCAGTACATTAAAAAATTTGTTTTTTTTTTTTTTAATTTTTGCTTTTGCACAGTGATAATAATGATTCCTATAAGGAAAGTAATAACATATGTGTATGTGTTATTTGCTCAGTTGTGTCTGAGTCTTTGCAGTCTTATGGACTGTAGCCCCACCAGGCTTTTCTGTCCATGGAATTCTCCAGGCAAGAATACTGGAGTGGGTTGCCATGCCCTCCTCCAGGGTGTCTTTCCGACTCAGGGATTGAACCCGGGTCTCCTGCATTGTAGGCAGATTCTTTACCATCTGAGCCACTAGGGGAAGCCCAATAACATATGATAGTATGTAAATAGTTTTGATTTTCATCAGTGTTTTGTTTAAACAATCTAAGAAACAGTGGTTATGTAAACAGACCTATCATACTTCCCTACAGAATTATGATAGTTTTCTGGTTTTACTAGCGTTAATGGATAATTTTCAAAAAAGTAAAATCCACTCTCAGATAAATATAAAGTGAATGTATGTCAGAGATTTTATTTAACTCATGAGATTAATGAGGGAATCAGGAAAATGTTATGGCTGGTTCAAAGAGCATTTGAGACGTTAGCTATATATAGGCAATTTAACAACGAAATGTTTCTATCTAATGATAGAAAATTGGTTAATACCGATGGAAGACATCAACCTTTGCGGTTATCTGGTCCACCAGACACACAATTTTTGCATCTCATTTGGATAAATATTTGCAAATTCACAAAGTCCTTCTCTCATCCTGGGAGCTTAATCCAAAGTAAACAATGAGTTGCATTAGGTCCACGTGCTTGCTGTGTCTTTTCCTCTCCATTTGAAGCTGAAAACATGTGCCCAGATGTTTCCCAAGTTTGGATACCTTTTTTTCTTGATATAAAGAAAAGGGAAAAAAATGGAAAAGAAGGAACATGATGTTTGCTGTTATTACGAGAACATGAAGGGGGAAGTTTAGGAAAAAAGAAGACAGGTTAGGTAAGAAATTTTTACTTTGACAGTGTTTGATATTAAAGATTAAACACATCTTATGTTATAGAAGAAACAACATTTTTCCTTTTCTCCTGGTCTGTAATGTTGGTGCTTCTCTAAAAACCAGTGGAGAAGGTTAGCTGTTGTAGACTCATTCATGTTCTTGGGCGTGAGTTTGTCCCACAACTGAGTAGAAGGAACTCTTAGTAGAACAACCTTGTCTCAGTGAAGCGGCTTGTGTAACTCAGTGAAATTATGAGCATGCCATGCAGGGCCACACAACACGGATGGGTCATAGAGGAGTTCTGACAAAACATGGTCCACTGGGGAGGAAGTAGCAACTCACTCCAGTATTCTTGCCTGGAGGACTCCATGAACAGTATGAAAAGTCAAAATAATATGACACTGGAAGATGAGCCCCACAGGTTAGAACATGTCCATTATGCTACTGGTGAAGAGTAGAGAGCAATTACAAATAGCTCCAACAAGATTGAAGTGACTGGGCCAGGTGGAAATGACACTCTGTTGTGGATGTGTCTGATGTGAGAGTATAAAGTCCAGTGCTATGAAGAACAGTTTTGCATAGATCTATGATCAAGGTCATACCTGAATGGTCTAGTGGTTTTCCCTACTTTCTTCAATTTAAGTCTGAATTTGGCAATAAGGAGTTCATGATCTGAGCCACAGTCAGCTCCTGGTCTTGTTTTTATTGACTGTATAGAACTTCTCCATCTTTGGCTGCAAAGAATATAATGAATCTGATTTCGGAATACAGTCAATCAAATCCCTTATGATTATACAGTGGAAGTGAGAAATAGATTTGAGGGCCTAGACTAGATAGATAGAGTGCCTGATGAACTATGGAATGAGGTTTGTGACATTGTACAGGAGACAGGGATCAAGAGCCTCCCCATGGAAATGCAAAAGAAATGCAAAAAAGCAAAATGGCTGTCTGAGGAGGCCTTACAAATAGCTGTGAAAAGAAGAGAAGCGAAAAGCAAAGGAGAAAAGGAAAGATATAAGCATCTGAATGCAGAGTTCCAAAGAATAGCAAGAAGAGATAAGAAAGCCTTCCTTAGCAACCAATGCAAAGAAATAGAGGAAAACAACAGAATGGGAAAGACTAGAGATCTCTTCAAGAAAATTAGAGATACCAAGGGAACATTTCATGCAAAGATGGGCTCAATAAAGGACAGAAATGGTATGGACCTAACAGAAGCAGTAGATATTAAAGAGGTGGCAGGAATACACAGAAGAACTGTACAAATAAGATCTTCACAACCCAGATAATCACGATGGTGTATTCACTGACCTAGAGCCAGACATCCTGGAATGTGAAGTCAAGTGGGCCTTAGAAAGCATCACTACGAACAAAGCTAGTGGAGGTGATGGAATTCCAGTTGAGCTATTTCAAATCCTGAAAGATGATGCTGTGAAAGTGCTGCCCTCAGTATGTCAGCAAGTTTGGAAAACTCAGCAGTGGCCACAGGACTGGAAAAGGTCAGTTTTCATTCCAATCCCAAAGAAAGGCAATGCCAAAGAATGCTCAAACTACCGCACAATTGCAGTCATTTCACATGCTAGTAAAGTAATGCTCAAAATCTCCAAGCCAGGCTTCAGCAATACGTGAACCGTGAACTTCCTGATGTTCAAGCTGGTTTTAGAAAAGGCAGAGGAACCAGAGACCAAATTGCCAACATCTGCTGGATCATGGAAAAAGCAAGAGAGTTCCAGAAAAACATCCATTTCTGCTTTATTGACTCTGCCAAAGCCTTTGACTGTGTGGATCACAATAAACTGTGGAAAATTCTGAAAGAGATGGGAATACCAGACCACCTGACCTGCCTCTTGAGAAACCTGTATGCAGGTCAGGAAGCAACAGTTAGAACTGGACATGGAACAACAGACTGGTTCCAAATAGGAAAAGGAGTTCGTCAAGGCTGTATATTGTCACCCTGCTTATTTAACTTATATGCAGAGTACATCATGAGAAATGCTGGGCTGGAAGAAGCACGGGCTGGAATCAGGATTGCTGGGAGAAATATCAATAACCTCAGATATGCAGATGGCACCACCCTTATGGCAGAAAGTGAAGAGGAACTCAAAAGCCTCTTGAGGAAAGTGAAAGTGGAGAGTGAAAAAGTTGGCTTAAAGTTCAACATTCAGAAAACGAAGATCATGGCATCCGGTCCCACCGCTTCATGGGAAATAGATGGGGAAACAGTGGAAACAGTGTCAGACTTTATTTTTCTGGGCTCCAAAATCACTGCAGATGGTGACTGCCGCCATGAAATTAAAAGACGCTTCCTCCTTGGAAGGAAAGTTATGACCAACCTAGATAGCATATTGAAAAGCAGAGACATTACTTTGCCAACAAAGGTCCGTCTAGTCAAGGCTATGGTTTTTCCAGTGGTCATGTATGGGTGTGAGAGTTGGACTGTGAAGAAGGCTGAGCGCCGAAGAATTGATGCTTTTGAACTGTGGTGTTGGAGAAGACTCTTGAGAGTCCCTTGGACTGCAAGGAGATGCAACCAGTCCATTCTGAAGGAGATCAGCTCTGGGATTTCTTTGGAAGGAATGATGCTAAAGCTGAAACTGCAGTACTTTGGCCACCTCATGCGAAGAGTTGACTCATTGGAAAAGACTCTGATGCTGAGAGAGACTGGGGGCAAGAGGAGAAAGGGACGACAGAGGATGAGATGGCTGGATGGCATCACTGACTACATGGACGTGAGTCTGAGTGAACTCCGGGAGTTGGTGATGGACAGGGAGGCTTGGCGTGCTGCGATTCATGGGGTCGCAAAGAGTCAGACACTACCGAGCGACTGATGTGATCTGATCTGATCTGATCTGATGCCCCAACCACTAATGTCGAAGAAGCTGAAGTTGATCCATTCTGTGAAGACCTATAACATCTTCTAGTTGTTGTTGTTCAGTTGGTAACTCATGTATAGCTCTTTGAGACGCCATGAACTGTACCATGCCAGGCTTCCTTGTCCTTTTAATGCTGAAGAAGCTGAAATTGACCAGTTCTCTGAAGGCCTACAAGACTTTCTAGAGCTAAAACCAAAAAAAAAAAAAAATGTCCTTTTCAACATAGGGGATTGGAATACAAAAGTAGGACATCAAGAGACACTTAGAGAGGCAAGTTTGACCTTGAAGTACAAAATGGAACAGAGCAAAGGCTAACAGAGTTTTGTCTAAAGAACACACTGGTCATAGCAAACACCCTCTTCCAACAGCATAGTAGGCAACTTTGCCCATGGACATCATCATATGGTCAATACCAGAATCTGATTGATAATGTTGTTTGCAGCTGAAAATCCAGAAGTTCTATCCAGGCAGTAAAAATAAGACCTGGAGCTGACTGTAGCTCAGATCATGAGCGCCTTATTGCAAAATTCAGAGCAAAATTCAAGAAAGTAGGGAAAACCACTAGGCCATTCAGATATGACCTAAATCAAATCCCCTATGACTATACAGTGAAGGTGATGAATAGATTCAAGGGATTAGATCTTGTAGACAGAGTGCCTGAAGAACTATGGATGGAGGTTTGTAACATTGTACAAGAGGCAGTGACCAAAACCATCCCAAGAAAAAGAAATGCAAGAATGCAAAGTGGTTGTCTCAGGAAGTTTTACAAATAGCTGAGGAAAGAGAAGTGAAAGGCAAGGAAGAAAGGAAAAGATATACCCAACTGAATGCAGAGTTCCAGAGAATAGCGATGAAAGATAAGAAGGCCATTTTAAATAAACAATGCAAAGATATAGAGGAAAACAATAGCATGGTAAAGACTAGAGATCTCTTCAAGAAAATTAGAGATACCAAGGGAACATACCGTGGGCACAATAAAGGACAGAAACTGTAAGGACCTAGCAGAAGCAGAAGAGATTAAGAAGAGGTGGTAAGACTACACAGAGGAACCATACCAACAAAAATCTTAAGGACCCACATAACCATGATGGTGTTGTGACTCACCTAGAGCTGGACATCATGGAGTGTGAAGTCAAGTGGGTCTTAGGTAACATTACTGTAAACAAAGCTAGAGGAGGTGACAGAATTCCATCCGAGCTATTTAAAATTCTAAGAGGTAGTGCTGTTAAAGTGCTGGATTCAGTATGTCAGCAAATTTAGAAAACTTATTAGTGGCCACAGGACTGGAAAAGGTCAGTATTCATTCCAATCCCAAAGATGGGCAAGGCCAAAAAATGTTCCAGCTACTGGACAATTCCATTCATTTCACATGCTAGCAGAGTTATACTCAAAAATCCTTCAAGCTAGGCTTCAGCAGTACATGAACCAAGAACTTCCAGACGTACTAGCTGGGTTTAGAAAAGTCAAAGGAACCAGAGGTCAAATTGACAATATTCATTGGATCATAGAGAAAACAATGGAATTCCAGCTACTTTGGCATCATTGACTATGCTAAAGCCTTTGGATCACACCAAACTATGGAAAATTCTGAAAGAGTTGGGAGTACCAGACCACCTTACCTGTATGCTGAGAAACCAGTATGTTACAGCCGGACATGGAACAATGGACTGATTCAAAATTGGGAAAGGAGTCCACAAGGCTGTATATTGTCACCCTGCTTATTTAACTTAACATGAAAAACACGTTATGCAAAATGCCAGGCTGGATGAATCACAAGCTGGAATCAAGATTCCCAGAAGAAATAACAACAACCTCAGATATGCAGATGATAACCACTCTAATGGTAGAAAGTAAAGAGGAACTAAAGAGCCTCTTGATAAGGGTGGAAGAGAAGAGTGAAAAAGCTGGCTTGAAACTCAACACTCAAAAAACTAAGATCATGGCTTCTGGTCTCATCACTTCATGGCAAACAGAAGGGTAAAAAGTGGAAGCAGTAACAGATTTTATTTTCTTGGGCTCCATAATCACTGCAGACAGTGATTGCAGCCATGAAATTAAAAGATGCTTGCTCCTTGGAAGGAAAGCTATGACAAATCTAGACAGTGTACTAAAAAGCAGAGACATTACTTTGCCTACAAAGGTCCGTATAGTCAAAGCTATGGTTTTTCCAGTAGTCATGTATGGATGTGAGAGTTGGACTGTAAAGAAGGCTGATTGCCGAAGAATTGAGGCTTTTGAACTGTGGTGTTGGAGAAGACTCTTGAGAGTCCCTTGGACTGCAATTAGATTAAACCAGTCAATCTTAAAGGAAATCAGCTAACTCATTTGAAAAGACCGTGATCCTGGGAAAGATTGAAGGTGGGAGGAGAAGGGGTCGACAGAGGATGAGATGGTTGAATGGCATCACCGACTCGATGGACATGAGTTTAAGTAAACTCCGGGAGTTGGTGATGGACAGGGAGGCCTGGTGTGCTGCAGTCCATGGGGTCACAAAGAGTGAGACACGCCTGAGCGGCTGAATTGAATTGAACTGATGCTGAAGCTCCAATACTTTGGCCACGTGGTACGAAAAGCTGCCTCATTGGAAAGACCCTGATGCTGGGAAAGATTGAGGGGAGGAGGTGAAGGGGGTGACAGTAAATGAGGAGGTTGGATGGCATCACCGACTCTGCAGATAGGAGTTTGAGCAAACTCTGGGAAACAGTGAAGGACAGGGAAGCCTGACGTCCAAGGGGTCGCAAAGAGTGGAACATGACTTAGGGATTGAACAACAACAATGGTTGATTTATAATTTTGTGTTAGTTTCAAGTATATAGCACAGCAAGTCAGTTACGTGTGTGTGTGTGTGTGTGTGTGTGTGTGTGTGTGTATTCTTTTTCAGATTCTTTTCACTTGTAGATTATTATAAAATATTGATTGTATTTCCCTGTGCTGCACAACAGGGCCTTGTTAGCTATATGTTTTATATATAGTAGTGTGTATATGTTACTCTGAACTCTTATCTTTTTTTGTTGCTCAGAATGATAAATAACGTTTCTTTTTAGTGCAGATAATAGAATAGCTTGAAGAAGAAAGAAAGCGTATGTGACCATGCAGCTGATGAGATTCAGAGCTGAGTGGGCTTCAGGCCTGGCAGGCACTGGCTCTGTTTCTTTGTGAATCTCTTGGTTGTGCTCTCTCTGGATCAGCTTTGACCTTCGGCCGCTTCCCTTATGGAAACTGAATGGCCCTAGTGGTCCCAGACTGCACATCGACATACCAAAAGGTCCAGGGAGAAAGAGAGTAGTAGTTTGGTTTTATACTGATTGGACCAGCTCTGGTAATATGTTTTATCTGTGAGTCATGTATTGTAGCAAGGGGGATGATGGATTATATGCACCTTAAGCTCTTTTTTTTTTTTTTAAAGCAGTATTCTTCATTTTCAGTTTCAGGATTGTTTTTCTTTCATAGAGTAGTTGTGAATCATGTGAAATGGACACTAATTGTTTATGCTGGAGGATAGTTGAAGTCGAGGCTAACATCAGATGAACTTCTGCTCTTGCATGTAAAATATTAATACTTTCATGAAAATATGTTTAAAAGTGCAGTGTGTGAAAGGTAAGTAGTATATAATATGTTAAGTGTGTGGTGGATTTGGTTAGTTTCTAGCGAGATAGGAAATAGAATATAGTCTATTATATGGGCTTATAAGGAGACTGCTTTGCTAAACACAGACAATGAGGTGGGTAGATAAGAACCATCAGAAATAACCAGTCAGTTATTAATGGAGACTCGGTCCAAGGCTGTTAGTTAAACAGCCCTTAAAGTTCACAGTTCTGCACAGGAGTTTGCTATTTTCCTGGAGTAGGTATTTGGGAGTAGAACCTACATTCTTCCCTCAAGATGAACGGGGGCTGAACTGGCCGCCTCCACTTCTCGTGTGTTATCCTGGCACCCACCAGACTGCTGTGCGTGCTTGTTCACTGCTCTGAACCCGCGCTCTTTGGTGGAAGGCAGGCAGTCATGGTTGGTCCAGATGTGGTTCCTCCAGGGAGCAGTGAGGTCTTGGCCCTCGAACCTCACCACCATGAACTCTTGGGAGGCCTGATCTGACCAAAGTCTCACAGCCACTATACCGTTGCAAATAATTTTTCCACCAAATTCTGTGATGTATACAAGTGTATGATATGTGGCAGTTGAGAATGACTTTAGTGCGTTTTTGTTGTGGATCTGGGCCTCTTTACCTTTAGTGAGCTCTGTCGTGAAATCTGGGAATACTCAGGTGTGTCTGTGCAGATTTACAAAGGTAGTGGCTCTGGATGTGGTGTGTGGGGCTGACCCCGGTCTCAGTTGCTCTTCAAGTAGCTGATCGCAGAACTGACACACGTGACAGAATTGAACAAAGTGACAGTTGACGTGACAGTGAGTTTCTCGAGAGTCAAAGGAAAGTCAGGCTCTTATGGTCCCAAACTGAGAGATGTGTTGAGCTGTGTGCTGAAGGTGGGCAGGGTCTGGGGAGCTGGAGAGGAGTACAGGCTTTTCAGAGAGAATGGGTGAGGGGGAATGTGGGCGTGGGGAGAGGGTGCGATGAATAAAATCAGCACTGCAGACAGTGATCATAGCGATGTAACTGAGGGAGCACAGGTGGAAATCAAGTTGACTAGGATGAGACAGGATGAGACATTCTAATATGAGGCCAAAGAAGCAGTGCAGAGAGAAGTTGCAGGTTGAAAATTCGGTATTTTAGGAGACTATTAAATTAAGCTTCTCAGCAGTAGCTTCTTTATGTAGAGAAAGAATTTGTTTCAAATGATTTGTTCCAAATTGAAGAAGTGTTAGGGAATTAGGAAAACCTTCTAACTTGTCATTAAAATGGCCCATAACTCAAAAAAATGTATGTATGTTTTGATAAAATAGTTTCATATTTTCATCATTGAAGAAAAATAGGTAATGCATAACCTTTTGTTTTTTTTGGTGTTATTCAAATAGATAGCAGAACTATTCCCAGACTTCCAAGGTTACTTTTGGGAGTAGTTAAATTTTGAGGTATTTGTATTATTTGTTTCTTTTTCTTTTGGGAAGTGAAATAAGTAAATTGTCATTCACTTTTCTGAAGTGAATTTGAAAGAATTAAAAAATATTCCTTTCAAATGTATAGCAAACATTTTTAAAGTGCAGTCCTCTAAGGCTATTTATTGGGACAATGCATTATGGAAATTTCTAAGGAAAAATCTAACACAAAATGTATTCCTGGCAAGAAATTTTAATCAAAATAGATTACTTTTAAAATCCAGTAACTTATAAGATACCTAAAATTTCAAATCAACAGGAGTCACACAATTTCATGTAATGAAAATAGAATGTCTGCTTAATACTTATGGTTTCTTTCAGACATTAACCTTTATACTGAGAGTAAATTCTGAAATAGGATGGGGTTTGGATGGGAAGAGGGATGCCCATCTAACAGCAGACTGTTTTGGGGATCTGTTATAAGCCTGGGATAATGTGGAAAAAAAATTTAAGCCATCTTTAAATCAAATTGAGGTTTATGTTTTCATTTTGATCAATAGGGATTAATTTGGAAAAGTAAACACTAATGAGCCAATATATATGTTAATTTCTCGGGGTTGACAGTTTAGCCTTAGGTGCTAAATTTGTATCAAAGAATTATGATCAAATAATTTCTCATTAAATTGACAAACATTTGCTTTAAACAGTTCTCTCGAACAATTAAAATTATTATTGTTCTTATGTTCGACTCTAAATTTGAGAAACTAAGTCTTCTAATTGTAAGGAGAATAAAATGACAAAATGTGTCAGGACTATTCAATTATTTTATGTAAATATAAACCCATTTACTTTAAGGAGAACCATCACACCTTTTAAAATGACATCAATCAACACCTTTTGTTAGGATTGCTTTTATTGAGCTGACAAGTAGATATTTTTGTTATGGAAATACTGCATTTTTAGTCTCCTTACTAATGTTTGTTCCCCCCCACCCAGCAGGCAGAGGAATAAGTTAATCGTCTGGCTGCTAGTAGCTCTAAGTGCTTTTCAAAGAGCGTTTTAATGCTTGTAATCACTAAACAAAGGAGTACTATAGATTAAATGTGTTATGAACCACACACGGAAGCAGTGTCTTTTTATTATCTGTAACTTTAATGGAAAGAAAATGTTAATTTAGGGTAATGAAATAGACCTCCAAGTATGATCAGTGAATAGACCATTAGGTTAATTAAAATGAGGATATGTATCACGGCTGTGCTAGAACTGTCACAGTGGAAGAGACAGATTCATTTAGTGTTTGAACAGTAAAATTCAGAATATGTCACTCCCAAACCCGATTTACTACACAATGGAACAAGATTGATATCAAGGGTAATTCAGTTTTGTTTCATTTTCTTTTACCTGTCACATTGCTTGTCATTCTGAAGAGCTTGTCACTAAAAGATGAAAATTTATCCAATCTATTAAAAATCAATTAAGTGTCAGTTTTGTTACTTTTCTATCACCTAGCTGAATTAAACACAAAAACAAGACTTAAGTAATAGGCAATGTACAGATTGTGATATTTCAAAAAGTTCGTTTCAGTTGAGTCACACAGTCCTGTCAGACTCTTTGCGAGCCCATGCGGCAGCACGCCAGGCTTCCCTGTCCATCACAGGGAATTGCTCAAACTCATGTCCATTGAGTTGGTGATCCAACCATCTCATCCTGTGCTGTCCCCTGCTTCTCCTGCCTTTAATCTTTCCCAGCATCAGGTCTTTTCCACTGAATTAGTTCTTTCCATCAGATGGCCAAAGTATTCAGCATCAGTCCTTCCAATGAACATGCAGGACTGAGATGGACTGGTTGGATCTCCTAGTGGTCCAACGGACTCTCAAGAGTCTTTTCCAACACCACAGTTCAAAAGCATCAATTCTTCGCTCTCACATCCATATGACTACTGGAAAAACGGTAGCTTTGACTAGACGGACTTTTGTCGGCAAAGTGATGTCTCTGCTTTTTAATATGCTGTCTAGGTTGGTCCTAGCTTTTCTTCCAAGGAGGAAGTGTCTTTTAATTTCATGGCTGCAGTCACCACCTGCAGTGATTTTGGAGCCCAAGAAAATAAAATCTTTCACTGTTTCCATTGTTTCCCCATCTATTTGCCTTGAAGTGATGGGACCGGATGCCATGATCTTAGTTTTCTGAATGTTGAGCTTTAAGCCAGCTTTTTCACTCTTCTTTTTCACTTTCATCAAGAGGCTCTTCAGTTCCTCTTCACTTTCTGCCATAAGGGTGGTGTCATCTGCTTATCTGAGGTTATTGATATTTCTCCTGGCAGTCTTGATTCCAGCTTGTGCTTCATCCGGCCTGGCATTTTCCATGATGTACTCTGCATATAAGTTAAATAAACAGGGTGACAATATGCAGCCTTGATGTACTCCTTCCCCAGTTTGGAACCAGTCCGTTTTTCCATATCTGGTTCTGTTGCTTGACCTGCATACAGATTTCTGAGGAGGCAGGTCAGGTGGTCTGGTATTCCCATCTCTTGAAGAATATTCCGCAGTTTGCTGTGATCCACACAGTCAAAGGATTTGGCCTAATCAATAAAGCAGAAGTAGATGTTTTTCTGGAACTCTCTTGCTTTTTTGATGGTCCAACGGATGTTGGCAATTTGATCTCTAGTTCCTCTACCTTTTCTAAATCCAGCTTCAACATCTGGAAGTTCTAGGTTCATGAAATGTTGAATTCTGGCTTGGAGAATTTTGAGTATTACTTTGCTAGCGTGTGAGATGAGTGCAATTCTGTGGTAGTTTGAGCATTCTTTGGCATTGCCGTTCTTTGGGATTGGAATGAAAACGGACCTTTTCCAGTCCTGTGGCCACTGCTGAGTTTTCCAAATTTACTGACATATTGAGTGCAACACTTTCACGGAATCATCTTTTAGGATTTGAAATAGCTCAACTGGAATTCCGTCACTTCCACTAGCTTTGTTTGTAGTGATGCTTTCTAAGGCCCACTTGACTTCTCATCCCATGTCTGGCTGTAGGTGAGTGATCATACCATCGTGATTATCTGGATCATGAAGATCTTTTTTGTATAGTTTTTCTGTGTATTCTTGCCACCTCTTCTTAATATCTTCTACTTCTGTTAGGCCCATACCATTTCTGTCCTTTATTGTGCCCATGTGTCCATGAAGTGTTCCTTTGGTATCTCTAATTTTCTTGAAGAGATCTCCAGTCTTTCCCATTCTGTTGTTTTCCTCTGTTTTTTGCATTGATCACTGAGGAAGGCTTTCTTGTCTCTCCTTGCTATTCTTTGAATTCTGCATTCAGATGAGTATATCTTTCCTTTTCTCCTTTGCCTTTAGCTTCACTTCTTTTCTTAGCTCTTTGTAAGGCCTCCTCAGACAACCATTTTGTCTTTTTGCATTTCTTTTTCTTGGGGATGGTCTTGATCCCTGCCTCTTGTACAATGTCACGAACCTCCATCCATAGTTCTTCAGGCACTCTATCAGATCTAGTCCCTTGAATCTCCCTTCCGAAAGTTAGCAACTGTGAATTCATTAAATTGTAAAAAAATGTAGTTGAAACAACCACTGCAGCTTTTTGGTTCTTAGTTCTTTTGGTTGTTTGTTGTCTGAATCTGTTGGAAACATATTTTTTTTATAGTTATCCACTTGGTCAGTTTACTATTTGAATTTACTGAAAAGACTTTTTGATGTTTTTTGTTTCTTCCTTATGGAAAGTCTTAGCATTGTGTCAACCATTGGTAGGTTTTCAGTAAGTGCTTCCTGTTTTGATATAAAAGGCTTGGCTTGTGTTTAGAGCCCCATCGGATGTCTCACATAACCGATTAATTTCTATTCAGATCTTAGATGTAGAATCACAGCATGTGGCCTAAAAGTCAACCAACATAATCACGGCCAGTAGCTTTTTGTGTGGGACCTGAAGTATGAATGCAGGTACTAAATGTTTTATAGAGTAAATGCTTTCCCCGGAGGTTTGTATTACCAGTCAACCTAGTGTTAACTGAATTCTGTTGCTAAGTCTAGTATTGCAGTGGGTACTTTCATGTGCTTAAGGCTTTCTCCAGGCGGTGGTCCATGATCAGCATGTGCTTAGGAAGCAGTCAGCTTCTCTCCTCACCTTTAGGAAGGCGCATTCTCTTTCTCTTTTGTTTCATCATCTTGATTCTAGGAAAATCTTCTCTTATTTTTGCCTTACTTCTCTGTTTTCCTGCAAAGTACCTAGATGATATTGAGTAGGAGATATTTAATGAGTTTATGTAAGTGTATGTATATATTATTTTTGATTATTTGTGAACATTACTTTAAATAAGCTTAATATAGGGAAATTTTTTAATGATTATATTAGGAAGTGCATATTCTGTGATTAGCTTCACTACAGAATTTTTCTGAATAATTTCCTTAGAACGTCTAACAGGTTTCATTTTGTCCTACTTTTTTTTTTTGAAGACTTACTTGGGCTTTTTAAGAAGAATAGGGACTTGTAATTCTTCAGTCGTCCTGAATGGGGCCCAAAGGCTGTGTGGAAAGGGCAGCACTGGGGTTTGGAGGCCCTTGCCAGGACGTCCATGAGCCCGTGGTCTCTCCTGGTGTGTCTGTTGCTTTGTGTTGGCTCCATCTTTAAAATTCTATCACTGTGTGCTATCTTCATCATTTCCTGCTTTGTCTTTCCTCTTTGTCTCTCACAGCTTTCGCTTACTTACAACTCAGTTTGACTTGTCGTGAAGTATTGTGGGTCCAGCTGTAGCGTTTGTCATGCGTTGCTCAGTGCCCCAGTTCTTTCTCTCTCTCGCTCTCCATTCCTCAGGGAAGGAAGCTAATTGACAGAGAGGATCAGTCAAGATAGGCATGTGGTGCTAACAGAGGTTATCTACCTACTGCCATGTGGTCATCGTGGATTGCTTGGGAACTCTGTCCCATATTTTCTTCATTCAGGGATCCAAGCTATGCTCATTTTTTGAGGCACTGTCAGAAATGAAGTCCCCGTGGGTGCACCAGCTTATCCAGCTTTTATCCAGAAGTAGCATCACTCTGGCTCATATTTCACTGACTGAAGCAAGTTGCCTACTCCCCATGGCACTGGTAGAGTGAAAATGCGTGGTCCCCCTCCTGTGCCCTGGAGGAGAGCTCCAGGTATCTGGGGGACAAGCACTAACGATGACTGCAGTTGGCCCCTCTAGCTGTCAGCCACTCACATTTCTTGCCACATGGGTTCCTTTTTTCCTGGGAGATAGTCCGTGTCCTTGGCCAGGTGACTTCCGCAAACTCCTTGGAGGCAAAGTGTGCTGTCTCCCCAGTGGCAGGGCTTCCATGTGACATGGAGCATGTGCAGACATGATATATGCCAGCTCCGGGCAGAAGCTGTAGATGTTGTTTGTGTGATTTGACTTGAATTCTTTCCAGATGGGAAGTTCAGGCTCCTTATGCTTTGATTCCAGAGTGAGAAGAGGTGTAATGTAGACCTGTAGCCTGGAACAGGCTTTGACTCAGCCCTTACCTTCTACTTACTGTGAACTCTGTGTGCAGTTGGTCATTGACATTTGACTATGTTACTACCAGCAAGAGCTTACTTTACACCATGAAATTTAGAGTTAAGAAAACCTGGGCTTGAGTGTTAACTCCACTAGTTGTGTGATTTGGGGTGGGGATTTGGGGATTCCTTAGAAGGGTTTCTTAATCTATAAAATGAAGGTAATAATGCCTACCTTACAGTTTTGATGTGAGGGTTAAATTGAGTGACTTATCAAGTAATTAGTGTAGCACTCAGCCCTCAGGAAGAGTCAGTGAATGTCACTCCCTTCCCTTTATGTTCTGCCCCATTAGTGGAGATGTTTCAGTGCAGGATTACTTCAGAGGATGTAGATAATTAATTGAAAAGAATCAGTTATGAGATTAAGGATTGGATAAAATGCTCTTTTTAAGTGGGCCTTGTTAGCCCCAGTTCAAAAATTTCCTTCTGAAGAGAATCCAAAATGCTCTCATACCTGATCTTTTTCACAAATGATGGGTTCTTATTGCAGTGATAAGTCAGCTAGGTTTGTAACTAAGCTGAATGGTCCTGCTGCAGTAGGCCTGCCAGCCCCACAGACTGTCTGAGAGATCCCCTTCTGCCTGTTGAACAGTCCATCAGGGACATTAAGAGCTCCATGGTCTCCTCCAGTGCCTCCTCCACAGAGAGGGACCTGCTGCACTGGGAACAGGGCAGTTAGCCCAATGTCTTGCCAGTGGCCTCAGGTTTGCCTGAGCTTGAGAAGATGAGATGCTTGTGTGAAATCATGGACCGAGTTAACCTGTGCCTGCAGGAGAAGACAGAAAACAACACAGAAAGCCCATGGTGTGTGGCTTGGCTGGTTACACGAGATGAAGTGTCCCATTCACAAACAGGCATAAAGAAACGTCTGTAGAGAGTCTACATGTTTTGAACTTTGTAAGATAGAAAGAGACAAACTAATTCTCAGTCCCAACAGTAAGGGTAAAGCTGAGAAAGAGAGGCAAAGACCAGTGAAAGCTAGACTGGCAAGGATCACAGCAAGAGTAGTTTCTTGCCTCATGATGTTCCTGAAGCTTTTTGATACTGTTCCCTTCTGAAGGTGACGTGTGCCCTGCAGATAGCAGGGGGGTGGGGGTGCTGGCATGTGGCTGCCAGTACACACTCATGCCCGCGTGGTGCCAGATTCCTTGTTCTCAGCCCCCATTGCTCATGTTGCGAGAAGCCAGCCGCCACGTTGTGAAAACACCCACACAGTCTCTGGGAAAGGTCCATGTGTGGAAGTGTGGTGCCACAAGCCAGTGTGAGAGATCTGTCTTCACACAGGTTTCCAGCCTCAGGCGGGTCCTCTGGTGACCGGCACACTCACCCCCGGCCTGACTGCAGCTGATAATGGGCCATGAGCCTGAACCTCCTGCTGAGGCCCTCAGGAGCTGTGGGGTCACTGCACAGCAGATGAGATCTCTGAATGGATGCAAGTGTCTTTTTAGTGACACCCAGTGTAAACCTTTCAGTATACACTGTGTTCTTTCAACTGGACAAAATGACTCAGAAAAACAGTTGTTACACTATACTTAAGTTTCATTTGTTCTGGTTTAAAATGATGATTTTAATAAAACACTAAAAGGAGGACAGGGGTTTAAAGTGTAGCCTATGTTGGGGAAAAACTATAAGACTTTTTATTGTTGATATTTTCTTTTGTTTGATTTTCTACTTAACTGATTTTCCAAATTTTAGTATTTCCTGAGCCTAAAACTTAAAACAGGTTGTATCAGGCTGAATTTTCGAGACAAACAGGCCTGGTAGAAGATAAAAGTTTAAGGCATTGGTTCACAGACTGGGAGGCTATTTGGTCTGAAATCTGTGGGTGGATCAGTCAGCTGGCTGGCTGGAACCTCTGGTGAGAATTGAAGTTGTCATTTTGAATCTGAACTACGTAGGGCAGGCTGTCATACTGGACATTGGCAGGAGTTCTAGATTACAGTGTTGAGGCAATATACTCTGTTATCAGGAACCTTGGTTTTTGCTCTTAAGGCCTTCAACTGACAGACTGAACGAGGCCCATCCCCATTAGCAGGGGGTAACCTCTGTAAAGTCCACTCGTTGTAAATGTTGATCACATCTACAAAATACTAGCACAGCCACATCTAGATCAGTGTTTAACCAAACAACTGGGCATCTAGCCCAACCAAGTTGACACAAAGTAATGATCTTGCAGGTGAACAGGGCGGAGGAGGGAGTGTGGGGCATGGAGACTTCCTCTCCCTCATGCATTTGTGTGAAGGCTGTTGCTGCCTGTTCTCTCTTCTCCTTTAGTGCATTTGATGCCATGTGGTGGTGATGGTAATATATGTCAGCAAACGGCTTTGGTGGTGGTCTTTAACCTGTCTAGGGGGCTCTGTTTCTCAAATTTATGTTTAAAGAAAAAGTAAATTTTGTTCCTGTTTAGGGGCTTCCAAGTTGGTGCTAGTAGTAAAGAACCTGCCTGCCAGTGCAGGAGGTGCAAAAGACAGGGTTTGATCCTTGGTTGGGAAGATCCCCTGGAGAAGGAAATGGCAACCCACTCCAGTATTCTTGCCTGGAGAATCCCATGGACAAAGGAGCCTGGTGGGCTACAGTCCGTGGGGTTGCAAAGAGTTGGACATGACTGAAAATGACTTAGCACGCATGCACGCGGAGATAAAAGTAGCTTGTTAGATGTCAGAGGGAGGGTGAGTCTAGAAAAATTTCCTACTGCTGGTCACTTGCTGCCAGTAGAAAAGTTAGGAACATATTAAATTTGTTGGTGTGTTTAATTTAGTGATGGTTATGGCAGACCTTTGCAGAGCCTTCTCAGGTATTTTGGAATATACCCAAGTCTCAGTAAACTTCTCCTTTGAGAATCAAAAACAGTCTCTGTGATTTCACAGGCCACAGTGCTTGTGGAAACCACCACAGTTTTATTCTGTAATGCTTCTTAAGTTTGTCTTCTTTAGGAGGTTAAATATTATATCTATTGGATTTTACACCTCTGTCATTTTAAAAGGTGTCTTTTAAGAGTTAACTGATTTACGTCTTTGATTAGGCCTGGCTTATGGCTGTCAGTTTGATTTTACTTTTTATTTTCTTTTTTTTTAGTGCCTTTAAATTGAACTTTAAGGTTGACTTCTAGATATAATTTCTGAAATCTCTCTGTGGGTTTGATTTATTGCAAAAGTAATATTATTAATTTATGAGACTGCTTCTAAGCTGTGCTTTCCTTGTTCTTGGATTTTCTCTATGAAAAATGCAGAAGGACTCCTTAGCTAAGTTTTATTGGAGTAAAATCAGTTTTATGAAGCCTAACGGCTTCCTGTTCTGAGTTTTACCTGAGTGATGCTCCAGCTCAGCTGAGGGGCTCAAAATGGTGAGTGACTTCTCATCAGCGCCTTTATTGATTAATGACACAGATAAGAAAAATGTACATCGCTGCAGCAGGATTTCACTCAAGAAAGCCTGGAGTCCCTCATCTCAGGAAGGTTGAAAATCAGTGTTTAAGGATGATATGATCTGTGAAAGAGGGGAAAGTCAGGGCTAGCACAGCAGCATGGAGTAGTGGGAAGAGCAGAGAAGGCTCAGCTTGGGCATGGTTTTGAAGATAGCTTCTGGGAAGTAAAGCCAGCGGAATGTTACATGAAACCTGTGGGTGAGCTCTGCTGGCCTGATGGGAAGATGAGCCGTGATCCTGACGGTCTCCTTGTTCTACTGTCAGAGGAACTGGTGCTCTTCCTCTTTTGACTGCTTGCTCCTTCCCTGCTGGTCTTACTGAGTTGGGTAGCCCCTGATCAAGGGCGCTCAGTTAGTGCCAAACTATCCTAAACCATTCTCGCTTTGATAGGTTCTGACTACAGAAGCTTCTGGTAGATATGCTGGTGCGGCTTCATTGTTTCTGAGGGCCTGAGTGGTATTCCAGAGCACCTAGCATGCCCCATAGCTGGAACCCACAGTAAGTTCAGGGGAAATCAGCCTGCAAGAGAGGAGAAATACTGGAAATCAGGATGTGCTCGTGTGGTTCTCTTGCTGCTGCTGCCGTTTGGTTGCTAGTTTACGTCTAGCTCTTTGCAACCTGATGGACTGTAGCCTGCCAAGCTCCTCTGTCCTGGGATTTTCCAGGGAAGAATCCTGGAGTGGGTTGCCATTTCCTCCTCCAGGGGACCTTCCTGATCCAGGGATCAAACCCGCTTCTCCTGCTTGGCAGGCAGAATCTCTACCATTGAGCCACCAGGGAAGCTATCTTTAGCTACCTTTGGTGAATTTTGATGGTACAGGCCTTTAAGAAGATAATAGGGAATTCATGCAAAAAGAGCTTGTGTATATAAATGCTAGTCTATGTCAGACACAGTAAATGCCCACCCTTTTCTCTTCATAGAATTGGATCACCCAGTTCTGGAGTACCCTTTTGTACATAAAAGTAATAGTATTAAAACAAATTTACATAGACTAGTACCTGGAATCAGTGATCAGTGCAAAGGAATAGAGGGAAACAATAGAATGGGAAAGACCAGAGATCTCGTCAAGAAAATTAGAGATACCAAGGGAACATTTCATGCAAGATAGGCTCAAAGGTTAATGCTAGGAAGTCCAAGACCAAAGTGTTGGCCAGTTAGCTTCCTGACAAGAGCCCCGTTTCCTGGCTAGGGGTCAGGTAGGGAGATGGACAGTCTCTCTTCTTGTACCATCTGTCGGTCCTGTTGGGTTAGGGCTCTTTCCATAGGACTTCCTCTAGCTTTAAGTACCTCCGAATATCCTGTTTCCAGATGTGTTAGGTTGGGCATTACAGCTACAAAACATGAATTTGGGGAGATAGTTCACTCTGTAGCAGTGGATAAACTTAGATTGTTTATGACCATTTGATGAAAATGAGTGAAGTTGTTGCAAAAAATTAAACTAAAGCTTCTGGAAGTATGAAAAGATGAATGTTGTAGAAATGTCTCTTTATCAAAATCAATGAAGAAAAAAGAGTTGTGGTCTTTCAGAACAACTCATTTGTTAACATTCTTAGTTCTGTCCATTTGAAGATGATGTTGGATTCACCAAACTTTTGTCCTAAAGTCTTTGAATTACTGTTATGATTTTGCACCAATGTTTTATCCTATTTGACAGAAAATGAAAGGCCTTAATTGGTATTAGAAGCATGAAACTAGTTAGCCTCTTTGTTAGCAGTTGTCCAAACTGTAAGCGACCTTTTCGTGTGTCGGGCCCAGCCTGATGCAGAGTCGTGTCAGGGGTTCACTGTCCTAGTTTTCTCTGTGACCCAGTCTAGGGCCCTCAGTGTTGGGGGGGTGTTTCCTTTGCACTTAAAAGACCCTTGCTTTCCAGTGCGACCGTCTTGCCCAGGACTTCGCCCTGTAATGGAGTTAGTGTAAGAGGGTCAGCTGGCATGTGGTGCAGGTTTTTATTTCTTCTGATCATTATTTCTAACAAAAAAATCTCTGATACCCATTCTTTGCTTATAATCTGATTCCTCTTGAAAGCGGAATCCTTAACAAATCAGGGGAAATTTCAGTTAATCAAAATTTAATTATTTGGGAGGACAGCGGACAGGTGTTAAACAAAGGTTGTCCAACATTGCCTGCTCTTTCGTTTCTGGTTTGTCATGTTGCACATTAGTGTTATTTATGTCAAGGTGAGAAAGGACTGGCTTTCTCAGTGAGTTAATACAGTTTTGGTTCTTGGGCAGGTTAAGGACACGGTGTTTTCTGAGGTGTAGAGGAGCTGTGGGAAGAGCCCTGGATTGGAAATCTGGGCCTGGACTTTGGCCTGCTTTTGTCACTAAGGATAGCATGATTTCCTCAACCAGAAATGAGGGAGGTTATCCTGGATCCTGTCTCTCGGTCTTTTCTGTCTTTGATATATCCTTTTTAGTTTTGTGGTTCAGAACTCATTCTGGGTCGGTGGAGGACAGGACTGAAGTAGGTGGGGAGCCAGCAAGTGCCTGTACAGAATCTTGAGTCCAGACATTCAGGCCTTTGCAGTCAGGGGCGTGACGTTTTGAGTCTGACTTGCCTCTTCCTCCTTGGGGTCCCCTCTTCAGTGCTGGTGGCTTCCAGCAGCGCCTGGTGTCTGAGCTGGCTCCTGAGGAGGGGTGTGGTGCTGTCACCTCCTGCCTGCCCTGTGGTTGGATGGGTGCTCTTGACGTGGTTGGGAGCCTCTCTGCATCTGAGCCCTGCCACGTCCCCCTGGTCACACCGTCTTTTCCTCATGTGTCCCCAGCAGGGCACTCTGTCAGGCTACCTCCTGCCTGTCACATTTCCTTACACAGTCCCCGTGCTGCGTGCTCTGCTTTGTGATGATGTCCTGGATTTGCATGGTCATTTAATGACTCAGCTGCTTCCCTGTAGACTGTAAGCCCCACGAGTATGCAGACTATGTCTCTATCTCTGGACCCTGGCTCAGTATGTCTTCGTTGTGAATTCAGGCACCAGAGCTCCCGAGCATCTTGACATGGGATGAGTGATGATGACAGCAGTCACCGTGGTCACAGAGGCTGTGCTGCTTATCTAGCGCTCTACGTGCCACTGGCCTGCTTGGGAACCTGTCCCCACGTCATTAGTATTTTCATGGTCATCATCATCACCACTATTCTTGCGTCTTTTAATCCAGGCATGGCCCCTGGAGTCTGCATCCTCCACAGCTGTGCTCTGCAGCTGCTCCAAAAGCTTCCTGTGGTGCTTTTACTCAGACCAAGTCCTGTCCTCTGCCCTGCAGTCTTTCTCTTTGCTCTGTCCACCAGCACTGTGAGACGGTCGTCGCAGTGCTTCTCCTGGCACTGATTCTGGCCCCACATCTTGTTTCCTAGGGCTTCCCTCAAAGCTCAGTTGGTAAAGAATCAGCCTGCAATGCAGAAGACCCTGGTTTAACTCCTACGTTGGGAAAATCCCCTGGAGAAGGGATAGGCTACCCTCTCCAGTATTCTTGGGCTTCCCTGGTGGCTTAGCTGGTAAAGAATCCGCCTGCAATGTGAGAGACCTGGGTTTGATCCCTGGGTTGGGAGGATCCCCCTGGAGAAGGGAAAGGCTACCCACCCCAGTGTTCTGACCTGGAGAATTCCATGGACTGTATAGCCCATGGGGTCTTAAAGAGTCGGACACGACTGAGCGACTTTCACTCTCACTCTCTCTAGTTTCCTAGGGAATGTCTGCATATGGAGGCCCTCTCTTTCTCCTGTGAGGACAGAGCCTTCCTCTTCTTACATAAGTGGAGAATGTCAGACACTCACCTTCCCAGCTCTTCCTGAAGCTAGGGTGTGGGCATTTGATGCGTTTGTCCCCGTTGCCAAATAGGCACCAAGGAGAGCCTGCCTGCTGAGGGTCAGGCAGGAGCAGCAGCTGGGTGTGCAGAGGATCACCAGCAGCTGCTCTAGAGCCGGGAGAGGGTGGGGGAGGTGGTCCAGGGCACACCATGAGTCTGTGCCTGGAAACAGAGCAGTGCTTCTCCCGGGAGCCAGTGTTGGACGTAACTGGGCCTTATTCATCATCCACGGCCAGGCTGGCTGCATTCAGAGCCTAGATCTTTTTAGCAAATTACTGTTTCTACTTGAACTTGTCGGTTGCAGTCTTGCTGACAACTAGTACCCTGGATGATGCTGCGGCACACATTTGTTGAATGACTACTGTGAGTCCAGTAGAACAAACCATTTCTTTTTTAACTGGGCATCTGTAGAACCATTTCTCTATGCCTGTCTTGGACCAAAGTGCACTTTTTTTTTTAATTGATATGCTGAACTCACCTGCTCTCTGGTTTCTTTCCCCCAACTCGCTTTGCTTAGTCCTCAGGCTTGGACCCCAGACTTACGGCTGTATTTGTTCATAAATTGCTGCAGAGCCACCCCGAAGGTGAGGCAGCTGTGGTGAGGAGGCTCTGGGGCGACATCCGGGGTGTGGGTGGGAATCTCGTTGCCGCTGCCCTCGCAGGCCTCTCTGCACAGTCACAGGCATCACTGGACCAGTACCTGCTCCTGCCCCCCACCCCCGCAGCCCCCACTTCCCAGTAGACGCTCCTCTGGGACCCGTCGCTCTGGGTCCCTGAAGTGGACTCTCCAGAGGGAAGCTGTGGTGCCGCTGCACTGTTGGTGTTTTCACAGCAGGCAGAGTCTCTGCACCCTTCGTGTAAAAACACTCCTGAATCACATTTCTGGTTTTGTCAGCATTACAATCAGAACTGAGAGTGACATTTAAACCTGGGAACATTCAACCCCGGTATTGACTATTGATGTGAAAAACTTGAAAAATCAGGTAGAACACTGTGACCTGAGTGATACTAATTCTCTAATCAGAGCTCACAGAGCAGTCGAACATTTGACTTATTGATTTTTGGCGAATTAAGCTGTTTTGTATGCAAGGCATGAAAATAGATTGAGTTTTTGTCCTTGATTCAGAATGAGCACTGAGAGCCAGGGTCTGAAGCTGGAGATTTGAATTCATGTTGAATATTTTAACAAATATTAGCAGAAGAGATGCTCAGTTTTCCATGTGTTTATAGCTATATGTTTAAAACATCGTAATTTGTACTTATATATGAATTTGTTTTAAAATGGTACTAATTTATTAATAAATATATACTTCTACTAGGAACCTAGCAAGGTATCTAAATCTTAAAAAGGCTCTAGCTGCATAATGTTATAAACTTCCTCTGCCTACATTTGGACATACTTTTTTCTGCATTCTCATCCTTTTAAATTTTGCTCTTTAGTAAAATTGCCCATTGAGAGCTTTATCTGTCAATTTCTGGTGCATTAAAAGCTAAAAATACAGTAGGTTCAGTTACCCTGACCTTCCATTTTAACTGAAGTTCACTTTAGAAACACAGATTATCTTTTGGACAAATAGTGTTCAATAAGTTCTGCTTCCTAAAACAGTAATGTGGGTGGATTTTAATTTGAGCCTTGTAGCATTTTATCAGAAGTGCTTTCCATTTTCCCCTCATTGTTTCAACCACATCTTGCAAATATTTGGAAACACTTCTGTTTCTTCACTCGATGTAACCCTCTCGTCCTTGCTATCTTCTTTTCTCTCTGGTGCTATATTCTGAGAGCTGGGTGCCTCTTCACTTAAATTCCATCACAAGTTAGTTGGCTTAAGTTTTTAGTGGGCTAATTGCAGTAAGTAGAATATGGGGGAAGAATTCTATTCTGATTGTTCAGGAATTTTTAGCAAAGCTTAAGACTAGAGAGTTGCTGCTTTGGTAGAATAATGTGTAGAGAGTAAATATGTCAGCATATTTCAGGATGAATTTGGGAACCTGAAATCCTAGGATTCTGCTTTAATGTTTAAATGACATTGAGAATTTATACTGGAAAAGGTACTTACTAAATAAATTGTATGTAGCCCCTGTGAGCTGAGCTGAATGCTGAAGAATTGATGCTTTTGAACTGTGGTGTTGGAGAAGACCCTTGAGAGTCCCTTGGACTGCAAGGAGATCCAACCAGGCAATCCTAAAGGAGATCAGTCCTGGGTGTTCACTGGAAGGACTGATGTTGAAGCTGAAATTCCAATACAGTGGCCACCTGATGCAAAGAGCTGACTTGTTTGAAAAGACCCTGATACTGGAAAAGATTGAGGGTGGGAGGAGAAGGGGACGACAGAGGATGAGATGGTTGGATGGCATCACCGACTCAACGGACATGGGTTTGGGTGGACTTGGGAGTTGGTGATAGACAGGGAGGCCTGTCGTGCTGCGGCTCATGGGGTCGCAAAGAGTTGAACACGACTGAGTGACTGAACTGAACTGAGCATCTGTGTTAGCAGGTATTAATTCTAGTTTGGTGGAATTAATGTCCGTTGTCTTTTAAAAATCTTACTAGATTTTAGTTACAGGTAGCTTTACTTAACAGCCTGTTATCTTGTGCATTTGCTTTTATGGTCAAATCGTGCCTGGATTATAGGTTTTCACTGAGACCAAGCCTTCTCCTTGGTGTTGGCACTTCACGTGTTCCTCCCCACTGACTCTCCCTCCTCATAGCAACTTCCCAGAACAAGTCCTGGCCATAGCTTCCAGGGTGCAGATATAGAGATGAACATACCACCTACTTCTCTGGTGGCTCAGATGGTAAAGCGTCTGCCTACAATGCAGGAGACCTGGGTTCAATCCCTGGGTTGGGAAGATTCCCTGGAGAAGGAAATGGCAACCCACTCCAGTACCCTTGCCTGAAAAGGGAAGGGTTGGATGCAAAGTTGGACACAACTAAGCGACTTCACTTTCACTTTTCATACCACATATTTAATTCTGTAAGATTGGACCTAATTCTCTCTACTCGATTTTTGTAAAAGTATCAGTGGAGATTACAGTACTAATCGAGTTGGTTCACTGTGACAGTTTTATTGTTGTTGTTGTTCAGTCCCTAAGTCACGACTGACTCTTTGCCACCCCATGGACTACAGCATGCTAGGCTTCTCTGTCCTTCACCATCTCCTGGAGCTTGCTCAAACTCATGTCTGTTGAGTCAGTGATGTCATCCAACCATCTCATCCTCTGTCATCCCCTTCTTCTGCCCTCAGTCTTTCACAGCATCAGGGTCTTTTCCAATAAGTCAGCTCCTTGCATCAGGTGGCCAAAGTATTGGAGCTTCAGCTTCAGCTTCAGCATCAGTCCTTTCAATGAATATTTAGGGTTGATTTCCTTTAGGATGGACTGGTTTGATTTCCTTGCTCTTCAGGGGATTCTCAAGAGTCTTTCTCTAGCACCACAGTTTGAAAGTATCAATTCTTCGGTGCTCAGCCTTCTTTTTGGTCCAACTCTCACAACCGTACATGACTACTGGAAAAACTGCAGGTTTGAGTATATGGACCTTTGTTGGCAAAGTAATGTCTGTTTTTTAATATGCTGTCTAGGTTTGTCATAGCTTTTCTTTCAAGGAGCAAATGTCTTTTAATTTCATGGCTGCAGTCACTGTCTGCAGTGATTTTGGAGCCCAAGAAAATAAAGTCACTGTTTCCATTGTTTTCCCCTCTATTTGCCATGAAGTGAAGGGACTGGATGCCATGATCTTAGTTTTTTGAATGTTGGATTTTAAGCCAGCTTTTCACTCTGCTCTTTTACCTTCATCAGTCGGCTCTTTAGTTCTTCACTTTCTATCATTATGGTGGTATCATCTGCACATCTGAGGTTGTTGTTAGTTTTATAGTGTGATATATTTGACTTTTTAAAAACAAAAGCAAAAACACACAACCCGGAGCCTAGTTTTTCTAGTTCCTTGGAATTTTAGACCTTACCTTTCTCCAGGGAGTCCCTGCTTCAGGAAAGGTACTTGGATGGTCACATGAGGTGTGAGCTCCTGGGAGTGACACCAGGGCAGGCCCCGAGGGGACAGTGGAGCAGATGCCGAGGCGGCAGAGGGCAGGGGAAGGGGCGGTGGGCGTGCAGGGCAGGAAGGCGGACGGGCTGGGGGGCAGGAGAGGCGCCCTGAGGACAGGGGAGAGGAGGTTGTCAGAGAGAATCTAGAGGAAGGTCAGTAGTGAGAGAAAGAATGGGGGTAGACTGGTTCACAGTCAGGCAGAAACATAGCTCATAATAGCAGTTAGAGGAGAGGAGGAAGCACAGAGTAGGGGAGGTGAGAAAATGAAGGGTTAGCAGAGAGGGGAGGTGGGTGGGGTGGAGGGGTCGCCCTGTCCGCTGTCCACCTGTCTGCCTGCAGGCGCGGCCCTGCCTGTGCTGCTCCGTCCCTGCGGGGGCGTCCGCGGCAGGCACTGCTGGGGCCGCGCAGCTCCTGAGGAGGCTACAGAAATGGTGGTACATATCTTCCCATGTTATAAAGTTACACAAATCAGGTGAATCTTCAAAGTACCTTCTTTTTCTTGAAACAGATTAAGCGTAACACTTCAGTAAGAGAGCTTTGTGTGATAGCGATGTCTACTACATACATGAAAAGTTGAATTTTATCTATTTTGTTCAAGATATGAGAGGAAGTAAAACTAAAGCCAAACATTTGGAAAGATGCAAGTTATTATAAAGCAGACTTTGGTAATGTTTATTCAGAACACTTGTTCTGAGATGTGCAGTTTTTCTGGAGAGCTGTCGCTGTTGGCCAGGTAATACTTCAAACTTATAAAAAAGGCCTACCTGTAACGAATTAATTCTAGAGTCAGCCATCATTTAGGTGACTCTGATGGATGGAGAGGACAGATAGCTGAGTAGGATGGAGGCAGAGACTTGAAGGATATACCTGGAGCTGTAAGCGTGACTTTTGCCTGAGAAGGCAGACAGTGGCCTTGACAGAGATCAAGTTCTGCCCGGAGCTGGCCTTCCCTGCCAAGTGGGAGTTAAGTGTGGAGTGGAGGTCACCAACTCGCTGGCCTTTAGTCAGTTCCTACCTGGGTGCTCTGCTTGTCACATCCTTAAATTGATGCCTTTTAAATCCTTGATTTGAATTTTTTTGTTGGGGCAATTTATCATTCTATTGGGGGGAATAGAGGGATTTAATCAGTATGAAATCTTATAATGTTCAAGTCTGAGGATAACTAGTTAAATTTAATCATAGGCAAATGTGAAATTTTGACCTTACTATTAGATTAAAAAGGAAAAATTATTTTGCTTAAAATAAAAGCATACTTTTAAAAGTTTGCTTTGGAGAGCAGAAAACAACTGTAAGTGTGTGTAATTATCTGTATTCCATTCTAGCCTTTTTCGGATCAATTGGTTTTCTCTAGGAAAGGCAGTTACACGCAGAAAGCCACTCTTTGTTGAATTCCTGCGTGTTACAGGCAGTGCAGCCCATAAACCTGAAATCATAATTACAGTTTCATATTAAAGGCTTTTGCTTTTCTGCTTCAGTAAGCCTAAATTCTCCTTTTGAAGAATTCCTTTCATTAGGTCTATGCTAAGTAGTGAATCCTGTCTTTTAGAAGCTCATCAGGGGTGCTTGGCACAGAAAGGACTTCTCAGTTGGCTTTGAATGTACAGCTCAGAAGCCAGTTAGCTTTGTAGGGGGATGAGGTACCTGGAGGAGAGCCTGCTCTGGTGATGAGAAGGCAGCCTGCACCTCAGGGAGGGTGGGAAACTGCAGCACATTAGTCACATGTGTTTGTCCACCAGCGGCTGCCACCCTCCGAGCACCATGCAGGCTGTAGCTGTAGGGCACCAGGCCGAGCTCAGTGGTCCTCAGCCAGATGATCGTTAGGTTCACCTGGGGCTTTACCAAAAATCTGCCATCCCCACCCAGAGCTATAGATACCAGGCCGGGATTTTTTTTTTAAACAATTTTTATTGGAATATAATTGTTTTCTACTATCGTGTTAGTTTGTACTGTACAGCAAAGGGAATCAGCAATATGTATATACATATCCCCTCTATTTTGGAATTCTTTCCAACTCAGGTCACCACAGAGCATTGATAGAATTCCCTGTGCTCTACAGTAGGTTCTCATTGATTATGGATATCTATTTTATATATAGTATCAATAGTATATATATGTCAGTCACAATTTCCCAATTCATAGCACCTCCCCCATACCCGCTTGGTATTCATATGTTTGTTCTCTACATCTCTGTGTCTATTTCTGCTTTGCAAATAGGGTCATCTGTACCATTTTTCTATTCCATATAAATATCTTAATATACAATATTTGTTTTTCTGTTTCTCACTTACTTCACTATGTATGACAGTCTCTAGGTCTTTCCACATATCTGCAGATGGCACAGTTCTGTACTTTTTTCTGCCTGAGTAATATTCCACTGTATATATGTACCACATCTTCTTTTTCTGTTCCTCTGTTGATGTTCATTTTTTAAAAGGCTCCTTGTTGAATCTAATGTGTAGGCAAGAATGAA